>NC_084887.1:16691993-17034493 GCF_958979055.1 Alnus glutinosa
TGCTCTCCAAAAGATTCGTGATATCATTAAGTATGTTAGAGGATCACAAGTGAGAAAACAAAGGTTTATTCAGGCTGTAAATCAAATGTCATTGGATAGTAAAAAGCGGCTGAGACAAGATGTGTCGACCAGATGGAATTCCACATTTCTCTCTTTCTCTCTCTCTGGGGTTTGGTGGTTGAAGAGTGACAAAATGGGGTCTAGGGTTCAACCTAGACCCTTAAATAGACTCCCTTCCATGTTTTCATGCTAAAATGGCCAATTCTTATTCTCATGTAAACTGTCAACGTTTGATCGTCAAAAGCAACAATCGATTCTTCTACACTTAACATCGCCGTTCAATTGTTAAAAGCAACAATTAATAGTTTTGCACAATAAATTCTATGAAGTGTCCAAAAATCCAATTTTCTCCTTTCGTTGGAACTTAGAACTAACCCAAACATAATTAGGCAAGATTAAGGTGTCCTCAAATCTTTAAGCGGTGTGCTACAAAAAGAAAGCTTCGGGAGCTTAGAGAAAGCTTGGAGGAGGAGCACTACAAGGGTAAGTTCTCATGTGTTTTTCATGTTATGTGTTATTACTTTTGGTGTTATTGGATATTGTGATTTGTTAAAATAGGTTATTGTAGGATTGAGGTTGTGATTGTGTAAATGATGATATTTGTAATACCTGGAAAATACTATGCTTAGGATGATAATGTATAAATAAAATATGTGCATATGCATGCATAAGTATAAGGCCTAATAATTATTATTGCTAGTTTAAATAGGATTGTGTTTATATACATACAAGTATAGAAATCGGATTAGTAAAGAAATTACTAACCAAAGTCGATCGAGCGACTTTGGAAGCGAAGCCGATCGATCGAATATTAAATCGATCGAGCGACTTAATATTTACGGGTAAATAGGATCGATCGAGCGACTTTATAGTCGATCGAGCGATTCTGGGTCGAAGTCGATCGAGCGACTTAATTATCCAGTGCGAAGCAATTTACGCGTAAACAGCAAAAGACTATTTTTAACCTTTGATTCTTGAACCCACACCATGCTCTCGGTTCTAGATGATCATATTCCCTTTTAGTTAGTCTAGCTAGCCCAATTTAGTTCAAAATCAACTAGATTTTCATAGATATCAAGTAATTATTGCTTAAAGATGTGGAATAGTGACCTATGGGATTTGGGCTACGAATTTGGGGTATTATTTGGCTTAAATCCGACCATTGAAGTGTCTTCTTGCTGGCTTGATCTCAGCCATTCAAGATTTATATATATAGCATGCATGGGTGACTAAATTTCAGCAACTCTTTCTCTATATCTCTCACGTTCATGCTATCCCTTCCCTGTTCTAGTGCAGCAACTTGGAGTATGAAAGTCTCCATGTTTCACTTTGTTTTCTAAAACCTTGTAAGCTAGATTAAAGCCTTAGATTGCTTCCTTTTCACCCCAAAATCAGTCTAGATTAAGTTAGATCAAATCTTTACCTTTAGACCGAAAATAGAGTGTTAACTTGTAGGAGTTTCTGGCTGTACAACAACTCTTCTCCTCCATTTGTGTCACTTCAAAGAAGCTTCAGTGAGTATTTTCTCCCTGAAACTTCTCAGAAAATAAGTAGCTCTTTGTTGACTATGATTTATTCCTCCTATGATGAAGTAGAGATTATATACTTATTTATATATATTTGTGTGTGAGTTTGCTAACCTATATTATGTATATATATGTAACATGTTTGTGTATTGTGGGAAAGGAGTACAAGATATAAGTTGTGAAGTGTAAGAGTGCTTTATGTTGTGTGAGTGCATGCTGTAAAAAGAAAATAAAGAAGAAAGAGGTGAGTTGTATGTGAAAAAGATGTGTGTGCATGTGTAGGTGTGTTCTTCCAAAGAAAGAAATGAGTTTATATGAGTGTGTGAATGTGTAAACATGTGTGTGTTTACTACATGATGTAAATGAGTTGTGTTTTTGTAAAAATAAGTAAGTATATGTGTATATGTTATGTAGAAGTATATGTGTGAGTTATATGTAAATAAATATATATATATATATCTATTAGATGGAGCTAATGATTAATAAAAAGAAGATATTTGACTATATTAGTATCACTTTATTACTCCACAATTTAAAATGGCGTTCAATATCCGAGTTAAAGAGAACAAAACATTAACACCGTTATGTCATTCATTTTGATAGATGGAAGTATTAGAATAATTGTTATATTTAAATTTGTAGCTGCAGTAATAGAGAATAATTTCTTGAAGATAAGTATAGTAATAATAAATAAATAACTACTTTTGTAGTGCCTTTTCACTAATTTATTATTATTGCATGGGTTAAATTATGCAGTTTTTAAGTATAACTGTTGAAGCAAACAAGTAAGTATCTCTATACTTACTGAGGACAGAGCTGGTGAATTTTTCCTATAATATTATGTCTACTGCTTTATTTACTTGTTTGTGCATGTGACTTTGCATATTTCATTATTTTAATAATCCGTTTAATAACAAGCTGTGGATCTAGATCTACAGTGGTACATGACGATTCATTGGTGGCCCAGTTATAGTGAATGTAGAAGTACCGAAAAAGAGAATAATAAATACAAAAACTGGTATATCCAGGTCACCAGAGAAGACCCAAGTTTCTAGGAGCCCAGACTCCCAAAGAATATAATTAAAACTTAAGTGAGGAAACCCAGGCTTCAAATAAGACGTTAACCATGTCTAGGCCAACAGAGGAGTGGAAAAAGGAAAATACCTAAAACTCTGCATTTTAAAACTGTCATATCTTTATAATTATGTTTATATTCAATTTATGTCTATGATTCGCGACCATAGATTATATATTGCATATACATATAATCATGAAGCTATTGCATAATGTTGCATTTATTAAATAAATCAGCACTCATTATATTATGGGAAACAACAGACTCACTTTAGTATTTTATGTTGTTGTTTTCTCTCTGTATTATGTGCTAAGTCAAGTTATGAAGAGGAAGAATATCAGGACTATCCAGACCCTTAGATGGATCCTGATGTTGATATTCAAGGCTAGACCGCCTTCTTTTTGGGAACTACCATGTTGTAGTTCATTAACTTAGTTTAAAGACAATATTTATAATTCTGCAACTATGTAGTTATTAAACCTTAGATATTTTGGCTTGTATGACTATTTATACCCTATGAGGCATAACTACTACTACTACTTTGTATAATTATACTGACTTGCTTATTATATTTACTTTGAGGTATTTCAGTAAAAGCTCTGTAGTGTTATTTAATTTCCAAATCTGTATTAAATTTATATATTCCGTTGCCAATGTTTAACTCTGATGAGCTAGTAATGTCACGTAAAAATTCAAAAATTTTCACTTACGCTTTTTGTAAAAGCGGGGCGTTACAATATTGTTGTTGCTGTAATTGTGTTATTGTTCGGAGAGAAGTAAGATGAAAAATCAGAGTTTTGATAAAAAAAAAATATGAGATTTTTAATGTTATAGGAGTTGTTTTATTTTGAGGTTGTATTTTGGGTGATAATGTGTTTAGGGATATGGATGAAGGGAATGGTGAGGAGAAAACTTGGTGTTTAGTGATTTTCACATTGAAAATTTGGTCATAGTGCATTCTTGTCTGAGCGAGATGGTGTCCTGTTCAAACTAGAAAGCTTCGATTGAAGCTTGTTCGAACGTGTCTAGAGTAGGATACCCCGATGGAACTCACGAAGAGAGAAAATAACAAATATGGAAGAGAAATACCCTAATTGTCTCAAATAAGCAAACAGAAAAATAACTCTGAAAGACTAATATTTAATTGATACTTCAATTTTTTTTTTTTTCAAAATAATACAGACATGCTTTTATATAGGCTAAGTTTGAGTATTTTTCAAGCAAAATATTTGGAGAAAAAGAAAGAAGTAAAAATACATAAATAACCCTAAACTTGGATACAAAGCAAAATACTTGTACATAAAGTAAAAGATATTATTCTAAAAATAATCTCCAAATACCAAGACGATTCTTCATTCTTCTGCAAATCTTTTTTATTAAGATATTCCAATGCCATTATTTTCAGTATCTGACAACTCATCTACTGATTCAATATCGTCTCTTGTATCAGTCTCCTTGAGTTGGAAAGAATTTGTCATCGAATTCAATTTATCTTTGCCTCAATCTTTTGGATATCCAATCAATCCCTTTCATTCTGTACTTCTCTATACCAAAGCAACTTGATATTAGAAGAAAACAACTTGCAACCTATCACAACATGACTTTGAATGTTTGATATGAAGTTACTCGCCCCAACTTGAGATGAAATAATCTTCACAAGCTCTTGATTGATTGTCATAAATTCATGAGTTAAACACATTTTTCCCCCCATGTGGTTTAACTCTTTTATTTTTTGCCTCATGTGGTTCATTTTGTATCGCAGATTGTATTTTGGTTTTGGCTAAAAAAGGAGATGGTACCTCCGTCCAAATTTCCATCTAAAAACTAACGGTTGTCCACGTCAGTACCACTAAACACCCTTAAAAAGTCAACAGCTATCTCAGATGCCACGTAAGTCACTACATCAGCGCCATATATATATATATTTAAAAAAGCTTTAAAACATGAAAAAAAAAAAAAAAAAACAAAAACAAAAACAAAACAAAACAAAACAAAAACAAAAGAAGGGGTGTATGAGCCACCCCTTTGGTTGGTTTGGGGGTGGCTAAACCACCTCTGTGACCATGGCCACCCCCATTTTCTCTTTGGGGGTGGCCGAACAACCCCCAAGAGCCATGGGGGTAGTTTGGCCACCCCCAAACTGGCCCCCCTTTGCCAACGGGTGGCTGACCACCCCCATTTTGCCCAACCACCCCTTCTTTTGTTTTTGTTTTTGTTTTTTGTTTTTTGTTTTTTGTTTTTTGTTTTTTTTCATTTTTTAAAGCTTTAAAAAAAAAACAAAATATATAGGACAAGTGTCGACTTTTTAAGAGTGTTTAATGGCATTGATGTAGACAACCGTTAGTTTTCAGACAAAACTTTAGACGGAGGTACTATCTCCGTCTTTAGCCAAAACCAAAGTAACATCTGCGATACGAAATGAACAACAGAGAGCAAAAAATAAGAGTCAAACCACATGAGGGTGTTCACTATTTAACCCTAAATTCATTCTCTATAAATATTTTTTTAAAACCAACGTCAAGATTTTTTCTAAGAAAATTTGACAAAAAACATTCGATCCTAAGAAAATTAACATAATTAATTTTCTCAAGACCCCATCGAGATATTTTACTCATTGGACTTTCATCAAACACATGATTATCAACTTTTTGTTCAACCTTTTGACCATATGATAAAAAACTTACCTCTATAAGATCTTCATCATTGACATGTGTATCATAAGTTGGTAGAGAATTTCAATTTACAAAATATTGAGAAGGATCTTCAACGTATTCTTCATGTTGAAATTCTTCATCAACAAACTCTTCATCCCGACCACGCATTCCTGAACTAGAATAGGATTGTGATACGGGTTCTCGAAATTAGATTCTAAATCACGATTGTCAATATTGCGATACATCTACATGTTTTATGACGCTAGACGCTGGGTTAACTCTGGAACCTGCCTTTGCAAGTCTTCAATCATCACGTCTTGTACACTGCGTTCATGGCGGGGGACTTCCTCATTCGAAACCTGCCCACGTCAACCATGACCACAACCACCGGTTATGTTAATAACAAATAATATCACGTGTCTTAAAGTCATAATTGTCCTCCATAGTTCATATAGCCTATCTGTATCCATAACCCAGTCATAATTGTCCTCCATAGTCCATATAGCCTATCCGTATCCATAACCCTTTTATGGTGAGGATTGTGCACCCCGTAAGACATATGGTATAACTCCGGTGCCCTTGTTAGATACAATAGCTAACCACTACTAGTTGTTGGACTAAATTCGACCCCGAGTAATCCACATAGCTAGTAATGGCCCATGGTGTGGCTTCTAACTGCAGATGGTTGCCCCACTCGTGGTAGCCCTCAGATCCAGGGTGAATGATGCCCCACACGCACAATAATGGGTCATAAGGTCAAGCCCATATAAATAATATGCACATGCCTCATACTCCTCACCCCTTTTTCCCATAGTGGCCAAGCCATACAAACATTTTCATTTCATTAACTATACACGTAATTGCGAATCAGTCATCCATTTTACATATAATTTCATCTTGACTCAAAAGAGAGTTCGCAACATTAACATCAAAGCATTTCAACCCTATATACCTTTTGTTGAGCCATAGATATGTCAACAAAATATGCAGCCCTACTTCGGCTAAACGATTTAATATTGTGTTCGATCCCTGGCCACTATCACACAAGGAAAGACCCCAAAAAAAAAAATTCAAAATAATGTCCGGGAAGAAAGCACCATGCAGCCATTCTAAGATTCTCTGCAAATTATGGTGAATGGCCAAATTTTAGATAAAAATGTGCATATTGCTTTTGAAACAGTTGCACCACGGGGTCCAACAAGGAATAAGGAAAAGTGGCAAAAAGTTTGAATTATGATCTCTTTGGTTACAGGTCCTGCGAATTATGAGGAAGGAATGCAGTGCTTTCATGATTCCAGAAGCCCAGGAAAAAAAAAAAAAGAATTGTAATTCCAGAAGGCAAAATCATCACTATTCAATATACATCAACAAAAAGTTATGCATTAGCATCTTTCATGTGAGCTTGGCTAAACTTTCATGTTAAGAACTTGGAAATTGCTAGAAAAGAAATATTAAAAGTATCTGACGGTTTCATTTTCTTTTTTGGCGTGAAGTTAGGAATTCAGAAAGAGAGAAATGGTACTTTGTTGCAGCTTGGCTCGTTGTGTCAGAAACAAGTAGTACGTTTCTGCTGCAACCCCTGATCTTGTTGGCAGCGTCATCCTTACCCTCCATAGCTTGTTCACTAGAAAAACTTTTGTAGAAGAGCAAAACCTTTGGGTGAGCCTTTATCTTGGAGGGAGTGAAACCTGATAAGTGAAGACCATCCAAGCTTCTCACACGGGAAAGTGCTACATAGACCATTCCATAGCCAAAAGCTTTAGACAGATTAGTGGAAATTTTGTCAAGAGTCATGCCCTGGCACTTGTGAATACTTAGAGCCCATGCCAATAACAGGGGCATCTGTTTTCTGTTGGCAACAACTGTATCTCCCTCCATCACAACCCACGTTTCTGGTTCGATAACCATTGTCCGCCCTGAATCAAATTTGACTATTGGTAGAAGATTTTGAGAACATATGTCTCTCACGTCCACACCCTTAAACTCACCAAATTCTGTAACTATACCAGTGGCACCGTTCAGCAGTCCACACCAACGACTCAAGTTCTTGATCAGCATCACCCTTGCACCTTCACAGAGGCAAAGTTCGTCAGGTGCTATCCCCTTCTTGAGCTGACTCTTCCAAGGGTTCTCACCGCTATCCAAAGATAAATACGTAATAGTCCTCCCAGACAAGCTCTTCATCCTCATTTCATTCACTCTGTTCACATCTTCTCTCAATGGATAGAGCTGTATCACAGACGGATCTGACTCATCCGAGCACGATTGCTCAAGAAGTTTTAACTCTTCAGGATCACACTCCCCTCTCCTTATACCCTGAAGCAACTTGACTAGTCGAGGATCTGATTGTCTAAAAATCTTGGTGAGCTCAAATTGCATATTGAAACTCGCATCCCAACAATCAGCTTCAAATGCAAACTCTTTGCCGGACAAATTCCGAGGATCAGGAATTGGTGGTAGCTGAAAGAAATCTCCACACACAACAAGCTGAATTCCACCCCACACCTCATCTTTATCCCGTATCTCTCTCGCAATGGATTCAAGACTCTCAAACAACTCCCCATCAACCATGCTAATCTCATCAATAACCAGTGCCTCAACTTTTTTCCACCTGCTGTAGGCCTTGGTGTCATTGAGAACCCTATTTAGCAAAGCGTGGCGATCCAGCATGTGGTGCCCAATCCCCGCAAACGAGTGCAGTGTTTGTCCCCTAATAGCAAATGCCGCAACCCCAGTAGGTGCCGTGGCAAAGACCCGAGATGGGGGGTGAAATTTTTTCAATAGTTTAATAATATGCTTCACCAGCAATGTTTTTCCGGTGCCCCCCGAGCCCGAGAAGAAGACGGATTTTCCCCCGGAAATGGCAGATATAATTTCTTTTTGTTCCTCAGTCCACTTCATTCTGTAGTGTTCACTCTTTTTGGTCTTGTTTTTACTCTGGTACCGATTTTGAAACCTTTTGGTGCTAAAGTTTCTTCTGTACGCAGCAGCTATTGCAGCCGTGATAAACCTCATAGCCAAAGTTTTCCTTTTTTCTTTTTTTCCTTGGGATGAATAAGAATTTGTATAGAAGAAAGCTCACTGTACAAACACTGCAGCAATAAAGCTAGCTGTTGCCACAGCAAGTAACCATTACAAACTCAATCCAAAGAACTTCTTAAAACCCTATTGACTACTCCACTACCTCATCAAAACACTACCCTTTACAAACTAATTCTTGATCTAATTTCACACCTTAAATTTTCAATTCCCTACCTGGGTCTTGAAGATTTCGCCAAATCAATCTTCTTTTTCAAGATTAGCGAGGGTGGTAGCCACGAAATGCAGCATAATAACTTGGTATATATTGAATCTTATGGCGGCAAACTGGAAAGACCACAAGAAAAATAAATCTAAAGAAAGAAGAAGGTAGAGAGAGGAGGCGTCTTACCAAATGGGAGTGGCAGAAGTAACAATCGCCCGCCAGCGCCACCAGAGAGAAATGATCTTTTTTCTTGGATTTCGCAGAAAAAACCAAAACGGGTTCTTTCTGTTTCTGGAGCTGCAAACTGTACAAACTATTAATTGGGCTTGAGCCAAGCCGTCCAATGGAAAAGATTGGGCTTTCTTTTGCTGGGTGGGAAATTCCAATTATCTTTGAGCATGGAGCTGCAAATTGGGCTTTCTTTCTAAACGGGTACTTCCTGTTTCTGGAGCTGCAAATTGTACAAACTGATGGATATCAAACCCCCTTTTTTTTTTTTCTTTTTTTTTTTTTTTCTTTTTTTTTTTCTTATTTATTTTTATATGAGCATTTTATGTAGTAAGCGTACAATTTCTGAGAAATGAATGCAGCGCGTGGGTGGAGCCGGAACACCTCTCCCTCCACTGATTCCATTCCATTCTCGATTGTTGTCGGTTAAGAATGGTTTTCCTATGCTATCTATTTCAACGTAAAATGGTTTTCATTGTAAAATAATTTTAGAGAAATCATTTCTCAAGAAAATAATTTTTACCAAAAATATTTTTTTGTGTTTGACGCATACGAAAAATTTACAAATATTTTTTCATATTAACTTATAAAAATCAATTTTTATTCACAACATAGAAATATTAATGTAAAATAATATAAAAATCAACGATGACGAGATTTCGGCACTAACCGGTAAGGTATTAGCCATTTTCACCAGATTCCGGCTACTATTGCCGGATTCTGGGATATAGGCCAGAATCCGAACAGTTTTGTCGGAATTTGAGTTGATCGAATTTTGGCCATTTTTGCCGGAATCTGGACGTTTTAGCAAGATCCTGGCCAGATGGCCGGAATCCAACCATTCTAGTTGCCGGAATCAGGCTGACTAGATTTCGAAAAAGGTGACCGGAATCCGGCGACAGTGACTGGACGTTGTCGGATTCCGGTACCAACTAGATTCTGATGGTGGTCAACTGCTTGAATGTGAATGTTAACTATGTCGTTTAAAAGATGGTCGAATGCGTCTGCCGTCTGAGGAAAATGATTACGCTTTTAAAAAGCGTAAATAATTTTTCAAAATTTATTAAGCATTTTTTGTCAAATAGAAATCACTTTCCGGTTAACTATTATTTTTTCCCCCACCAAACACCGAAAAATGTTAAAATCATTTTACATAAACTATTTTACGTCGAAACAAACGGAGCATTAATTTCCATCCATCCAAGACCAATTTCATTTTGGATTGTTATGGGATGATGACAATGACATCTATAGGGCCATCCTTTTCTCATCATACTCCTCGACCCGGCTATAAAAGGATGACGCACCCAACCTGCCAAATGGTAAGAAGGATGACGCACCAATACCACAATATGAAATTTGAGAATTAAGATATAACAAAGGATAGTAAAAGTAAATATGATCGACTCATGCTATTCATGATGACATAAAGTAAATACGATCAACTCATGAAAGTCTTAAGGATAACCAGAGGATAATAAAAGTAAAGACGATTACTAATGCTTCACCATGGTCCTCTATTTATAGACTTAAATTTACAATCATGATAGAGTTAGGAGAAAAATTGGAGTTGTAGCAGAGATAGGACTGGAGTCATAGTAGAACTAGAACTCCAAGTCCTACTCTATACGGTGCACGACCAAGGGGATTGAAACCCCATTGGCCTTGCACCACACGCCATGGGGAGAATATTTTCTCCCCACGACTACTAACTCTTAAGCATGGTCTTAAGTTTTATCCTTAAGACCCAATGCTTTTTTAACTCCACTAAATTAATTCCAAGAGGCCAAAGGTCTTTAATTGCTTAAGCTCTTAGGAAATAAACTTCTAAGCCCAATCATCTCTAAGTAATAAGCCACTTAGGAATCATATTCATTTGGCCCATGTTTTATCAAATAAAACAATCCAAATAAATAAATTCATAACCGAAGCCTAAAACAAATAGTCAATTTACATCAGCTCATAGAGGGACCTAAAGGAAAAAATACAATTAGCTTCAAATAAATCTATGACAATATCACATGAAACCATTTAGTTACAATTGATTCCACTAAATACATGTGACTACACTCTAATATGTATTTTCAAATTAATAAATCAATCCCTGTGTTGTACTTATTTATTACATATTACTCTTCTATATAATCATTCCGTACTTGAACCAAAGTCAATACACTGTAACTTTATTCACTACCTCTTTTCCTTGATAACCTGATTTAATTATATGATTTATCATTTTTGTACCCTGTGAGATTTCATCTCATGTTGCACAAAACAAAGTTTCAGTAAATACTACTGAAACACTCAGGCTCGAGCTTTAAGATAATCATTCCATTAAATCTACATCAATGAAAATATTCCTTATTACATTGTTCCATGACAAAGGATTTGGATTCTATCTTGAAGAATGTGTTCCCACAATTGTACGTGCCATCACCCAATGCACATATATGTTGACGACTGATTTGATCTCATTTTCATACATCAAAGTGACCCACACTTTATCACAGTTCACAATCTTCTTAGGATTTTAGACTAACTGTTATAAGTCGTCGTGTACGTACATCATTCTTTACAGCGTTGAAAGAATGATGATTTACGTAGTCAGTTCGATGGATGACACTACCTTGCTCTTGCATCAACATATCAACTCGAAGCCCTACCTGCTTCTCCTAATCAAGATAGATCGTTGAGGTTGACATGTTATATCCTAGATGGATTTTTCAGTTCCATTTACGACTATGAACAATTTTTTATAAATTACAAGGACCAATGACTATGATCTTCTGTATGATAATCTCATTACTCATATTATAGTCAAATACAATGTAACTTAGAGACTTTACACGTATATAATATGAAACATATTCAAACATATATGTACATGTAAACAAATAATGTATATGTATTGAAAATAAATAATGACTTCTAAAAGAACCAAGTGTATGTTTGTGTGCAACAAAATATCTTAAATGCGGAATTTAAAGAAGACAAGATATTTGTTGACGAAGTGAAAACTCTGTGAAGAGAAAAATCACTTTGGAGCAGCCAAACCCAGGAAATTCACTATCCAAAAACAAAGCAAGTTACAAAGCACTCGTACTCACAAAGCCTATTGCAGTAGTCATATCTTTAACTATAACACGAAGCCCATCGTGAACGCTTCTCAACCAAGTCTCCTAGTTGAAGGGGTCTTTGATGGATTCATTTACCTTAGGGCCGACCCATAAGATAGACTTCACACGAACTATTGAGCACACACCGGCAATGGCTAGAGAGCTAGCGGATCTTTGATTCTCCCTAAACACCCTCTCTAAGCACTGTGAAATTTGTTATAGAATTCTTACAATTTACAAGCCTAGAGCCCTCTATTTATAGGCTCACAGAAATCCTAAATCTGGACAAATTCGGACTCTAGCTGTCGAGAGTCCGGATGGAAGATTGCCTCGTTTGGACGGTCTTCTGCGACTGCCTTCTAGAATAGCACAAATCTTTCCATAACAAGTATATATCTGGACAGCTTGGCTGAGCGTTCGGACGGTTTTCGCTATATCTCCTTTCCACGTTCGAACGGAACACTGGAATATTCTGAAATATTGGACAGCGTCAGGACGTGTTACCATGTCGTCAGGATGTGTTGCCACGTCGTCCGGATGACTTGCAGAACCTTCCCAAATAGTGTCGACTTCTGAAATCCAACTCCGTGTAGAAATTGGAAAAGCTTGACCTAGTGTCCAGACGGTGTTGCTCTGACGTTCAAAAGTCTTCAACTTAATCTGTTAGACACTGCGGAGCGTCCGGACGCCTTCAAAGGCTCGTCTGGAGGGTTGCATAGGAACCGGCTGTTCTGACTTGGAAATTGCATGGAATCTTCATGGACATCTTCTTAGAAACTTGTGACCATACACGTGCATGAAATGAGACATTGTCCATATTACTTGAAAACTTTGAATAGAACCGATAATCCTGTTAAAAAGCAACCATTGCATAAGTTTTTGTCAACCAGAATGTTGCCAATATAAAATACTAACATGTATAATCTCTAATATTATACAATTATACAAAAGCAACATCAATGTAATTGTAGTTTTTGGACACTAGTCCCAACACTAGGCTGACAGGATTCCGTAGAGAGTGGTTGAACGGACCAGTCCTTGTCTGAAGGTGATGTGCGGGACAAGCACAACCTTACTCTGGGGTTTAAACAAAGCTAGAGATATTTATATAGTAATTTGGTCATGATTTGTAGATGGCACAAGTAGTTATAAGCAAATCAATGACTGGCCTTACTGTGTAGATGGCACAAGTAGTTGCAAGGAATGACCTTACTTTGTAGATGTCATAAGTAGTTGTAAGTAAAGCAAGAAATAAACTTTCTTTGTAGATGGCATATGTAGCAGCAAACAAAACAAATGTTTATATAAAGCTAATATGAATTAAATGAATATTCATGCAAAAAGAATTATCATAGTGAATGTTTTAAGAGAGATGATTTCAAAAATAATACTTTTATCTGGATATGAACTGTTCATAGTACACACTAGCACCAACTTACTTGTTTACTAAGTGGTGGACTTACCAATTACTTTCTCTACTTGTAAAACATAAATGTTTTGAGGCAGATGCGACTATTTTGAGTAATGATATTGATCTGGTTACGCTTGAGGACACATTCCAGAATCTCGGAAGTCGCTTACGATAAATAGTACTTTTGGGTGATGCTACAAACCCAGTGTATTTGTGTATTAAAGGTTTAGTATAAAAATATTTTATAGTGATGAAATATATATTGTAAGGATTTCAGTTAATATAATAATTCATAGTAAATGCTTTGGTTGCAATTATTAAAGTTAGTATAATATTTTATGTTTCTGCTTTGTAGTATATTCTCTTTTTAAGGAGTATAGATCTATGAGTCTTATTCCTTGTGGAATGAGATTGGGAGGCGAACTGTGAAGTTAATTACCAGCTAATTAATTTATGGAGCTTTAATTTACACATATGTTGTGCACTCTCTTATATGGATAATTGTTAGAACAAGTGGCTCATATTTTCTTGGGCATAGAGAGAAGTTTGAGAGTACCAGTAAAGCTGCTAGTGGGCGACCGCAATTCTTCAAATCGATTGCATGAGGCACAAACATATTGACAATAGAACTCAAATTAATAAAAAATTGATGAACATGAATAACTTCTTTTGATGTCGCCACTAATGCCAATTGCAAACGATGTGCAAAACAATGAATGTAGTAGGCATATGGACAATCATTTGAAACCAAAGCTTGCAACCCATTCCACTCACCTCGCATGTTACTTGCGCCATCATATCCTTACTCTTTCTTTGACTCATCCGAGCTTCATCAACAATTATGCAAAACTTTGCATTGCCAATTTCTTTGCGAATTGCCTCCATCACTTTAGTTGAAAAAATATGTAAAATTTCTTTTTGTACCATTGGTGATGTGTAAGAGGCATTTTTTGGAGGTTTAGCTATCACTCTAGCAATCTGTTCGTTATATGAAACCATCAAATTCAATATTTCAAGAAAATTTCCACAATTCGTTGAATTCACACTTTCATCCCAACCTCTTAAATCAACACCTTGAAATGCAAGCACTCGAATAACATCAATGGAGGCTTTTAACTGCAGTCAATTGTTTGCAATTTGTTCATAAGTGAAATTTTCAAACACATTTTGTATGCTGTTAGTTTGTGATTGGCTACATTTTGTTGGACAAAATCACTTCTATGTAATGATAGGGATGCTGTTTTATTCAGAGTCTACTCTTCAGTTATGAGCTTCAAAAAGACTCTGTGTAGAATTCAAAACGTGTTGATCAGTTCCCTTGCAACTGTCTAGACGACTTGTTATATTGTCCGGATGCTCAACTGTCCAAGTATCATTCATTTGGACGAGAAGAACTTTCCGTCCGGACCTTCCTTTGTTTCAAGAAGCTTCGAACTGTTCCAGTTTGCATTTGTCCGGATGTCTCAGCAGCACGTCTGGACTCCATCCAGTGTTCGATCAGTTATGGGATTTCTTTCCAAAACACAGATATGGGAAGACAACTGCAACCGTTCGGACAATGTGTATTTCTGTCCGGACGAGCTCATTCATAAGGCAAGTCGTGCATTCAAAATTCAGACGTCCGGATATTAGCCTTCATGGTCCAGATGCTCAAGCTTCATATATGGAAATTGTGTGCATCAGATCAACCGTTCAGACAGCAGATGTTATGGTTTGGACGCGCCAAGCCTTGATATGGAAATTGCATGCAGCTAAAGTGTGACCGTCCAGACGCTAGGGCAACACAGTTCGGACGCGGCTCAATTTAGGAAAGAATTTTAGTGAAATTTGGAAAGCCGATTGTACAGTTTTCCGTCCGGACGCCTTATGTCTACCGTCCAAACGGCGCCTAGGTATTCCAAGCCAGACGCTCATTTGAACCTGTAGCCTATAACTAGAGGTCCCTAGGCTTGAGAATTGTAAGAATTTGGTATTGAATTCCGTAGTACTTAGAGAGTTATATTTTAGAGTTATTGTGTTGAGTTAGACTCTCTCAAGCTGTTGCCAAGTGTTGTTGCTATACTAAACTGAAGTATATCTTAGGGGTTGGCCCTAAGGTAAAGGATTCCATTGAAGACCCCTTGGTTGGGAGGCGTTTGTGTTGGGTTACACGTCAGAGTTCAAGGTACGACCACTGCATAAGGTTATGTTAGTGCTACTGCTTTGTAACTAGTCTTGTTTTCTGAATAATGGATATCCTGGGTTTGGCTACCTCTAAGTGATTTTTTCTCTTAACTGAGTTTCCACTTCGTCAACAAAATATCTGTCTCTTTTAATTCCGCTTTTTGATATTTTGTTGCACACTATTGCACACATTTGTTAAAATTAGAAGTCAACTTAATTTTCATGTGTTGAGACTGGTTCCTCATGTCTTCGTATGACCTCTCAGCAATTCTATGAAATGAATTATGATCTTTTCCTATATGATTGAGAAAAGCACAATTTTTTCCATCTCTAATTTTCTTCCAACTCTTGAATCCATCTATAGTGAATACACGTTGTGTAGGATGCCTAGATGGCTTATTAAAGAGAAAGCATGGTAGACAAAATGCTGCATCTTTATCGCATGAATATTCAAGCCATGAAGGAAATAGATTGAACCACGAAGGTTGAAAGATACGAAGATGATTTTTATCTCCAGATTTTGGGTACTTTGAGAGGATAAATTGGTATGGACTAGCTTTAATGTAAGCTCATCGAATTTCACCCCGTTGATTAACAATATACTCTCATATCTGACAACGCAATCCAAGATCAAACTCCAATGAACTAATATCAAATTCATTGACGTCAACTCTATGAGATTTTTTAGAAGAATTTTCAGAAACTACAATATCAGAAGTTGGCGATGATGCATCACCAACGTTGACATTTGAACTTTGTGCATTTTTTCTTTTGAAAAAGTCAATTATTGTATTTGGCTTTCCCATCATCTACAAA
Source organism: Alnus glutinosa (assembly GCF_958979055.1). Classification (NCBI taxonomy): domain Eukaryota; kingdom Viridiplantae; phylum Streptophyta; class Magnoliopsida; order Fagales; family Betulaceae; genus Alnus; species Alnus glutinosa. The sequence continues at coordinate 16,708,287 of NC_084887.1, forward strand.
TAAATTTACATGGTTATATTGGAGTCTTTAGAAAAGTAAGAAAAAATATTTGTAAGTTAGCGATTAATAAACTCACATAAAGAACAATATAATATAATAGCTTTTATGTGTCAAATTCCCTAATTAATTGTTTAAACTTATAAACTATAATAACCAATATTCTCAATATTTAATAACCATAATATCCAAATTACAATGCCACTTATATTAGGAATTGAGCTTAGAAAACTAACCTCAAAAAGTGCGACTTGCGTTGAGTGGTTTTGCACTGCTTCTATGTTGTGAATTAATTGTTGTTCTGTGTCGTAAAAATCAGATTAAATAAATAATTTACAAAATCAAAAATTTATAACACTGTAAAGTAAAAACTAAATAATAATAATAATAATAATAAAAAAAAAAATCGTCAACAAGGCATTCAATAATCACTGAACAAACCATTTACAGATTATACAAAGCCACAAAGGAAAAAGCAAAATAAAGTACATATTTATTGAATCTCTTCTCTGACTCTCTTGAATCTCTTCTTCCAAGACTCTTCTCTTTTAGTTCTCTAGACTCTCCAGTTTTTTCTTCCGGATTGCACAAAGGAAAAGGCAAAAGAAGACTTCCGGATTATACAAAGGAAAAGTCAAAAGAAATTGACGATGAGGTTAGGTTAGGCGACAAGGTTTTTTGAAATTTTGTTCAAGTCTTTAATTTTTTTTGAAATTTTCATGTCTAGGTCTTTAATTTTTTTTTTGCTTGTGGTCCTGTGGATTGTAGTTTGGCCAGAAGGCTTTCTTTAGGTTTAATTGGGCCAAAATTTTTATTGGGTAGAGCCAAGATAATTTGTTGAGCCCCCTCCCCTCTTCCTAGCTCCGTCATTGAAGCCTTGGCTTTAAATAACATATTAACCGAGCCTAGGCCGAAACAGAGGTGTGAAAGCAGAAAATAATTAAGATATTGCATATAAAATTGCCATATGATTGATTTATAGATATATATAAATTCAATCTATGACTATGACTCGCGACCATAGACCATGAATTGCATATATATATATATATATATATATATATATATATATAGACATAAAGATATAGTATACATTGTGTGTCTCTTTTAATAAATAAATATTTAAGCATCATATTATTGAAAGCAGTTGACTTACTTGATCATAGTATGAGATTGTGGAAGATTCCACAATCACATACTATTTGGTGCAGGCTCTAAAGTTGATGGATGAATTTATCAGCTAGCTTAAAGATTTTAAAGCTAACGTATATTTAGCCAGTTGTGTTTCTTTGTAAACACTTGTGTTCGTATTTCTTGTGGTATGTATGTTTTAGTAGGTTTTCCCTGTATATTTACGTGTCATCAGTGACACTTGTTGTAATAGAGTTGAATGACTTGTAGTAAATGTTTAGAGGTATTTCAGTCAGCTCTGATGTGTTATATTTCTAAGTTTTCAAGAAAAAAAAAATATATTTTCCTGTCAAATCTTAATTCTAATGATGTCGTAATGTCACGTAAGAATTCAAAATTTTGACTTACACATTTTTGTAAAAGATGGAGCGTTACATAGCATGTATGAGTGATCACTCATCAGGCATCATGAGTTATTTGCTCCCACTTCTTTGTAGGCTCTAAATCTCTAATATAAATGCTTTGAAATTTGAGGTTTTTCTAAAAGAAAAATGTGTAGGTAACCATAAGAGAAGGAGAAGATCAAAAGAAAGTGGAAATCAATGAATGGTCGAGTGGGGGTTGAGGAGAAATGCACCAATTTTTTTTTTCCCTGTCTTGTGTTTCAAACTTTCTGACTAAGTGTTTGATTCTTTCATTTCTTTGAGATTTCATGAGACTTGAGGAGTGAGGATTGAGGGATTTGAGGCGTAGACAGGTAGTGAGGTCTAAGGTTGAAGAGATAAGAAATGACTCAATATTCAAGGAGAAATGCTAGAGCTCATTCTAGTGTCCTTCTGGAGTCTTTCTATACTAACATGACACCCTATTTTTAATAAAGAAAAACTACAGTTTGATTTCTTTTTTCCTATTTGTCTTGAAAAATACATGATGCCATGTCAGTATAGAAGGACCCCAGAAGGACATTAGAAGAAGCTTTAACATTCCTCATATTCAACAAGATAAGGTCAAGAAGAGATAAAGAATGAGGAGGTTTACCTTCAAAAAAACAAAAAAAGAAAAAAAAGAAAAGAAAAGAGGAGGTTTGGGGGGTGTGGGACCGTGGGGGTGAGGATTGATGAATGAGGAAGGAGACTTGGTCAAATGTGATGAAATAACCAATTAATTAACCAAATATGCGTTGATATTTGTCTTTGATTGATCATAGAATTCTTTGATATTTGTTTTTATTATTTAATTTATTTATTTATTTTTCCAGTATTTAGACTTTGATTGATACAATTCTCAAGAAGCTTACGAAATAAATACACACAAAAAAAAAAAAAAGGAAATTAGGCATGCCTTTTTCAACTGAAGTACTAATTAAAATACAACACTTTGATTTTAGATGGAAAAAACTCATCCAAATTAGGTTGGATATTTTTTAATTACTCTATTAAATTAATATTTGTCTTTAAAATAAGTAATCAATTTAGAAGACAATTTGAAAGATAACTTCTTCTTTTTTATTGTGTTCCATCATTTATTTTTCTAATTCATTATTTATTTTTATTGGTTTACAGCATTCGATTGGTTTGTTTTCAAGAAATCACTCAAGCTCAAAATAACGTTGATTCACTGAAAGGTACTCATTTTTCTTAGACCATATTAACTGTGCTTAGTTTATTTTTCAAGTAGTTTATATTTTTATGTATTTGCCATTTTGGTTATATTAAGATTTTGAATAGTTACTTTGATTATTGATTTTTTTTTTTCTTCTAATTTGATGGGTTTGATTTGGTTAATTATTTGTTGCTCTTTCGCTTGTTAATTGCTAATAAGAACTATTATGAGTAAAAAATTCTAACAAGGATCTTATATTTCTAGGTATTTTTCGGTTAATTTATAAATTGTTCTTATTGCTTACAAAAATATGAGTAGACCAAAAACAATCGATTCATTTTTTTAAAAAAAAAAAAAAAAATGTGAGTTATTCAGAAGTTGATAGTGATACACCTTTAAATAAACCATTAGCAACGGATCTTAATGTTTCATTGACTCATGAGCAACCTTCTAAATATCCAAGAATCCATTATGAAGAAATTGATACAACCTGTTTGGAACGTGATCCAGGATTACGTCTGCAAATAAGAAAATTGCCTGTAAACTTACAAAATGAAATGCGGCGTGCTTATCTTAAAGTTGGTCCATGTCAAGTCATTCTTAAAGAATATCCACCTTCAGGACTGGAAAATCATCGTCGTCAATTTCAAGCTTCTTGGTTCCAAACATACTCAACTTAGTTGAAGTATTCGAAATAAAAAGATGCCATATTTTGTCATTCATGTTACATTTTTGCTAAGAAATTGACAGGCTATCCGGGATCAGATGCATTTACAGTAAAAGGTTTTAACAATTGGAAAAAGGTGAACGATGGAATGAATTGCCCTTTATTGGAACATGTGAGGAAAGATCCAAATTCATCACATAAAATTTTCGTGAAATGTTGTGATGATCTGGAGAATTATTCACGGCATATTGGCAAGTTAATTGAAAAATAGTCATCACAAGAAATGTAGAATAATCGTTTGCGGCTCAAACCCTTAATAGATAGTGTTCGATGGCTAGGATTCTAAGCATGTGCATTTAGAGGTCATGATGAAAGATCCGACTCAAAAAATTAAGGTAGCTACATTGAATTGATAAAGTTTTTAGCAACTTATAATGATAAAGTTGTTGGAGTGGTCTGGGCAAATGCTCCATGGAATGCCAAATATACATCACCCCAAATTCAAAAAGAAATTTTACATATCTTTGCAACTAAAGTGCGAGATGCAATTCACAAAGAAAATGGGGATGTCAGATGAAGCTCGGGATGATTCAAAAAGGGAGCAAATGACAATCATTTTGAGATTTATTGATAAAGATGGTTTTATTAGAGAGAGATTCTTTCATATTGTCCATGTCAAAGATATTACTGTATTAAATTTACAAAGAAGATATGCGATGTCATTTCTTATAACAACCTCAAAATTGAAAATATTCGAGGTCAGGGATATGATAGATGTAGTAATATGTATGGTGAATGGAATGTGCTATAAGCTTTATTTCTTAGAGAATATCCCTACGCATATTATGGAATGGGCTACAATTAGCTTTAGTTGCATGCAACATCTAGAGAAACACAATTTGTTCATCAGCTCTTTGTCAATTTGAATTTTATTATCAATATTGTTGTTGGTTCTTCAAAACGCAATTATGAATTGCAAGTTGCTCAAGTTGCATGTAGGGACGGAACCAGACATTTTAATGGGAGGGGGCCGGGCCAAATAATTTTTTTTCTTAAGTATAGGTTAAAGTATATATATATATAAAGGAAAATTTTAAGCAAATTAAACATAACCCAGTTTTGATATTTTATTATTCCCTTCAAATTGAAAATCAATAAGTAAAAGTGAAAAGAGTTTTTTGGAAAAAAAAAAAAAAAAAAAAGTAAAGAAAACCGTTGTCCAAAAGTTCAGAAAATAAAAAATAAAAAATGTCTCAATTTCTGTATTGAAATTGAGAAATTTCAGTTGGTTAAATTGTATGCTTTTCGGCCTTCTCGCAAGGCTTTACTTGAATGACATGGCTCTTGAAGCTAATATTCTCTTACTCCTTTTGTTAGAACAATCCACTCTAACTAACGCAATAGCCCACTAACTGTTATTTAAAACACATTTTGCTAAACACAACACAAAACAAATGAAACGCATATCTTTTAGACTTTTCTAATGTCATCTTGTTATTTTTATCCATTTTACGTTATTTTTGCCACACATCCTTAAGAAATCGAGCTTTGTTAGACGTGTGACTCCTCAAATCCACATATGTCTTCTTCCAATACACTGCTTTACTAAACCCTTTTAATTTATTTTGAACAAAGCCTTTACAACTTTGTAAAGCTTATTCTATCGTTACCTTCTCAGACATGTCTGTTGCTACCGTGAAATATTAAAGGAAAAAGTTTTGACAATAAAGCTATCGTTCTAAATGAGATGAAATCAGTTGAAAAGATAATAAAAAGGAAAGGGCCAAGGGGCAAAAATATTTCTTGTTAGGGGCCAATAGGCAAAAAAACCTTAATTATTTTTTTTTTTTTTACCTTAATTATTATTTTTTTCTTGAGAGTTGAGGGGGGGCCATGGCCCCCACCGACCCCCCCTCTCTCCGTCATTGGTTGCATGTTGAGATTGAAAGTATGATTTCTTCTAATGAAATTGAGACTAGAAGGAAGGAAAACCAAATTGTTACTTTGCAACGATCTAGAGATTCTCGATGGTCTTCTCATTTTTATTTTGTTTGTAGCTTGATAAGAATGCTTTGTGCAACTTGCTTAGTTCTCGACACTATCTCAAAAGAGGGAACCAACTATTCTCAACGTGGTGATGCTGAAGCGGCTTATATGATATTAACATCATTTAAATTTGTTTTGATTTTGCATTTGATGAAACAGATTATGAGATTTACTAGTTCTCTTTGTCAAGCTCTGCAACAAAATTCTCAAGAAATTTTAAATGTCATGAGTGCAGTTTCAATTACAAAATTACTTATTCAGAAGTTGAGAATTAAGTCTTTCCTTGATACTGTTAAATCATTTTGTGAAAAGAAAAAAAATAAATTGATGTTTATGATATGAATTCTCGTTACACTAGAGCTCAAGGTAGATCATGTCACCAAGATGAAGAATCTTCGATGACAATGGTGCATCATTTTAGAATTGATGAATTTATTATTGCAATAGACTTCCAATTGCAAGAACTAAATAATAGATTTAGTGAGTCTGCAGTGGAACTTCTTATTCTTAGTGCCGTTTTAAGCCCTCAAGATGCATACAAATCATTTAAGATTAATGATATATGCAACTTAGTTGAGAAGTTTTATCTTCAAGATTTCACTGAGTAAGAAAAAAATCATTTTAGAGATTTCAATTGGATCATCATAAGCTTGATGTGTTAAAACATTCAGATTTTTCATAATATGTCAACTTTATCTGAGTTATACAGAAGATTAGCAATTTTAAAAAAATTAAAGATCTATATATAATTTAATTGACAGGTTGATTCGTCTAGTGTTGAATCTCTCTGTTTCTATTGCCACTACTAAACGAGTATTTTCTACCACTAAATTACGTAGTAGAATGGAAAATGAGTTTCTAGCAGATCATTTGGTAGTTTATATTGAGAAAGAAATTTCTAAGGATTTCACTACAGAGATGATAATGGATGAATTTTATTCTATAAAATACCGTCGTTAAGCACAATTAAAATGAGATACAAAGTTTTTTTTTTATTATTTTTTTTATTTTTTTTTTATCTATAACAAACTAGAAAATTTTTGTATTCGGAAAAAAGTTATTTTGTAAACGTAACTTTTGTATACAGTTATAACTTATAACTTAGTATGAAGTTAAGTTTAAAACTTGTCTGATTAATTTTAATTTACATGCATGTTCTCGTACAGGGGGACAATATATATATATATATATATATATATATATATATATTCTTTCACAATCTATTCAAATACGTACCGAACAGCTTCACCAACCAGACGGCATTGATCTAATAAAAAGAACCTCGTTTTGCAAAATTACGAAAAGAAATGTTAATTAAAACAGAAATTTAATATATAGTACTGGACTTGAAACACTGGTTCTGAGTACGTAGTACGTTTGCAGAGTAGTGATTAATGGTGGATGAAAAACGTACGTTTGAACACTCATGGGTAGATAGTTAATTGATGGAATTTTATTTAGGGTAAATTGACTGATCAAGACAGATCAACCTATTCGTCTTCAACTTTCAAACAGATCGCAAACAGACAAGCATTCATAGGTATATCATATACCTACTTTCTTGCACTAAATTAAACAGTCTGTGTCGACCTTCGAATTACACAACCTGTTCATGAACAAATAAACAATATTATTATACTTCCGCTTAACACTTCAATTAGTGGTTATGAATTATGATGATCTATTACTTTGTTTCTTTGTTTTGGCTTGGTAACTATACTACTCGCGCGTTGCGATCAATTAGAGGGAGAGAGAGAGAGAGAGAGAGAGAGAGATGTAATTATATACTTTCTCGTCCATTCCAACAGAGACGACAACGGCGAAGAACATGGGACAACGGTGTCCTTATCTGTTGTTGCCATTTTACATTTACTCTTACGAGCAACTTGGCCAGCCTGCTTTTCCTTGGAACTATCAACCGTTTATTCTCCACGTTAAAGTAACCGAACAAATAATCATACCGCTTATTTCTCTCCCTACACTTGCTGATCAGGGAGCGTGGACGCACGTGCTTCTCTATTGTTATAAGGATAGAAAATGGTAAAATATATTTTACCCCTTTAAAGCTCGTAACTTTTTTAATCTTGCCTTATATATTAAAAAAATGAGGGTTAAATATTATATTTAGCCTCCTAAAGCAGCGGTTGTAGCACCATGAGCTGATACTCGCATGATATAATTAATCTTCTAGACTATCAATTTGATATGATTTAGCCCATTCAGTCAATCTTGATTGTTATCTTGGATGAAAAATTATATTTGATCAAAATGTTTCGAAAATATCCTTAGTTTGACCATTGAAAAACTAGAATTACCATTTGTATTTATTAATTACGAATGTCTACATCATATCAATTTGGTAATTTTAGAGGACCATATGATGTGAGTTATCAGTTCATTACATCACAAATAGCTATTAGTTCATGAGGTTAAATAATATTTAACCCAAAGATTTATAATGTACCCTAATAAGAAAGCTTTCAAAATAATTAATATAGCCTATCCATTAGATTATTGTGTCTTCTATGACAAAAATCAAGGTGGATTAATGTTAGGAACAGTTCTCTCTAAAATATCCATAAAAAAATAAAACAAATTAAACAATTTTTTTTTTTTTTTTTAAAAAAAAAAGTTAAAACATTTTTTATAAAGCTAGTCTAGTGGTGGCGAACCACCCCTATGGCCAAATGGGGGTGGTTAAAGCCACCACCAAACCCTTTTAGGGTGGCTCGGCCACCCCTAACTTTTTTTTTTTTTTTTTATTTTTTTTTAAATAAAAAAAATTAGAGATATTTTGGAGAGATTTGTTCTTAAAAACCCACGTTGATTTTCGTCAGAGAAGACAGAATTATCTAGCACGATGGGCTACATTGAAAATTTGAAAACTTTGTTGAAATACATTATACATCTTTTAACATTGAAAACATGATTGAAAAACTGATGAAACTTTAGGAGGGTAAATTGTTTTTTTTTTTTTCCCATAGGAAATGCTCCCTCCTCTCCCAATGTTAATTAATTTAAGAGAGATGTGGAATTCAACAAACCTATCAATAATAGTGATAATCTTTTTTCTCCCTCCCCTCTAGGTTCTAAATAGCTAGGCACATCAAGATTAATTAAGGTCACGTTTAGTAATAGTAAATGAGTAATGCTATATTTTACACCCTTATTTTTCTAAGTAGATGTGTCAGTGTTCATTAACCATTAGATCAATCATTGCTAAAAAATAAAATTCAATGGCAGAATATTGGTATGATCACATCAGCTCGATAGGACGATGGTGGAATGAGAATCTAGTATTTTGCATTTCTCTTAGTAGATAAAAATAGGTCCATGAATGGAATACCTATTCCATAGTTTGGTTTGTTTATTATTCTTGAGAATAACAAGAATGGTTATTCCTCAAAATGAGTAATAGCTATTCCTCCTAAATGGAGCTTCTGGTTGGGGTAGCCGGCAACACATACAGATCATTTTCTTTTCTTTTTTATATTCAGAAAAAAAAAAAAAGACTTTTTGGGTAAATAATTTTTAGAGTTAGGTTATTTAAAGAAATTTGGACAAAATATTATTCATTTCCAATTAATAATTTTGGTCATCCAATTATTTGTTCTCAATAAATGAAAGAATATTTATGGATGATCATTTCATTACAGCTTCTTGTATTCTTAGAAATACTCATTCCTATTCCTAAGAAATCACAATTCCAGCATATATACCAAAGGTAGCCTAAGAATGAGCAAAATAAATAAATAAAAAATTCTCAAATTTTAATTTCTATTACAATTTGTTTGGATATAATACAGCTAATTAAGTAAACTCTTTGGGTTACCTTTCTGTTTTGATATAATTAATAAACCTAACTATTATTGGATTCTCACCTTGTTTTGTGGTTGATAATAAAGCTAAGTAAATTCTAATTGCTGATACTTTTTGGGTTTGATATAATAATATTAAATATTTTTCTAAATAAAAAAAAAATACTAATAACAGGATAAAACGATTGAGAAATTAATGTGATAACTTTACCATGACTAGGTACGTACTCATATAGTTGCTTTCCTAAACCAAAAGAGCTGGTAGTTCAATAAAGGAATCATAGGTGAAATATATATATTTGGATTGAGAAGAAAGAAGGAAGTTGGTTGTAGGTGTGTACCTCATTTAGAAAGAAGGAAGTTAGAGACTTTTTACCATTATGAGTAGAAAAGCAGTGTCCATTAATGCATGTGTCATGTGTGTATGGATATCATGCTGTATGTGTTACACTTCAAGTTAACTCTCTCAATGGCTTTAAACCATCTAATGTGCATAAAGGCCGGTTGGTTATCTCTTGCTAGAAGTATAGTCCATGTTAGATAGGTAATTAATTTCCTACACTGTTGGTTTGATTCCTTCAAGTTGTTGCAGCTGGTTTGGTTTTCTAGTGTTAGGATCTGGTTCTTTAGCCTTGTTGGCTGTTGCTGTTATAAGCTGGGTTTGCCCCTCTTAATTTGTAGATCTTCTGGTTATTGTTAATTAGTAGTCATTCATACCAAAAAAGAAAAATATTTGGATTGGAGGAACTGTATTTGTATTTCCCTGTTATTCTTTTTCTTGGATATATTTGGACTAACTTTGAAGGATGATGGGGAAGCCAACTTATTTGGATAGAGTAAAGAGTTATTGTGGAATTTCATAGAAAATGGAAGACGTTTGGGCATCGATCGATCTCAGTATAAATAATAATGACAGAAAGGCTCGATCGGGAGAGGTTTTATCAGCATTGTAAAAACCTCAAAGAGCGTTCGCGCGCCCAATAAGATTGACAAGTTAAACCATCAACTAAATTTGTCAACCGAAATGTTGATTAATTTAAAGCAAATTTATTTTTCACAATCCTCTTAGAAAGTACTTGAACAAATTGAAACTTTCTCGACAAAAATCTCTTCCCCATAGGCTAGCTTAAATTATAGAAGTATATATAATCATTAATAGAGTAATTATACATTTGGCTGAGCTAATGGAGATTTCAAGGGCATGGATTTTGCAGATCAATTCTTCTGGACTGTTTTTGTTTGGATGAATAGTAAAATTGATTAGCACAACGGATCTAAGAGCAACAATGGTATGGCACCCAGCAAAGAGCGAGCGACGAGGGAACCAGAAACCTCAACAAAAGCTACAAAGAATAGAAACAAGTCAAATGGATAGACTCAACTCCCACGTACAGCAACAGAAACAAGAAGGTCGACCAACAATTAATCAAACAATATTGCCAATAATACTAATTGCTGTCCTAAGAGATATATAGCCAATCATCTACATGTCAACAGACATTCTACAGCCGTTGCATGAAATTAAGTCTAATTATATAAGATGCATTGATCACTATATAAAAGCTAGCTTGACTACTTTTGTAATGTGTTTTGTTAGTGATATATAAAAGCTACTCGATCAATTATCCAAAAAGAAAAAAGATTTGACAACTTTTGATAGACTGGCTGCTTTTGGTATCTCCCAAGCAGTACTCCCGAGTCCCAACCCTTCTCTCTTGCCTTTTATTCAACGGCCCACGACATGAGACTTAATTTGAACCATATCCCTTTTTTGCAGAGATATTGTGTTAGTAGCGTGTTTTTGGACATTGTGTTGCATGTCTGGCTCAGGGTTTGTGTTTCAATCGTCTTGTAAGAATGTTTAGCATTTCGTTTAGTTGTGATGGGTGGGTATGTTAAGTTGTTTTTCTTTCTCTGTGTTGGGCGCCCTTGCATGGTTGTATTGTATGTACGTAGTTAGCTACCTGCTGCTTTCTTTGAGGCGGGGCTGTACGTAGGGGCGTTCATCTATTGGCCCTTGTTTTCTCTTGTATTTTTTACCATCTTCTAAAAATAAATCCTTCATCTTCCTAGCAAATAATCTCAAGCTCCTCTCTTCTAGATATCATCTAAAGCAACTTCATTAACAAAAAAAGCATAATAAACTCTCGCCCGGCCCGAACAATATAAATTAAAACAATAATATGTTTACTTTACACTAGCTAAGACAATTAGAGGTCTAATAATGAACTACTTTTACAACCATGTTCTTTTTCTAAGGAGATCTAAGGGAATACCAAGTTTTCCTTCACCTAAGCTAGAAATGAAAGTAAACTCTAAGGGTATGTTTATTGTATGCGGAATGGTTATTCGATATTAAGAAAAAATGAATAATTTTTATTGGGAATAATAGAAGAATGTGAAATGGAATTGTGTTGGAACAATTATTCTTTAAATTTATTTATTTCTTAATTTAATTAAATTTACAAAAAATATATACAAGAAAATAACACCAAACACATCAAAAAGTTTACATAAATCCATTCCACATCAAAATCATAATCACGTGCGTATAAATTAATATAGGATTTCTACTATCCTTATTATATTAATTAACTTCTTGTGTCGATCGAATTCAACTGGTATATATTATGGCTTTATTGGTCGATATACATGAAAGTAATTGCTTCCAATTACTAGTCAATTAAACAAACATAATTAAATTTTAATTGTGTGAAATAGATTTTGTTGGTAATAAGTTAAGTAATCCATTCTATAATTAAGATTGTTAAGTGTCTTTTAACATGTAGGAAGCACATCACTTTTTATACAGTTTTTTCCTACTCTTTTGATGTTTTATATATATATATGTTCAATATTATACAAATTTAATCACACATAATAATTTTATAGACCGTATTAAAGAAAATGTTTTCTAATGCAATTAAGAAAAATTTTGTCTCCAAGTAAATTAATTATGAGATGGATAATTTATTTCAGGCTTCCATAGGATTTTATAAATAAGGGGTAATTACATTTTTCCCCCATCAACTACCAGTCATTGTCAACATGCCCTTATGAACTGACACCTCGACCAAAAGAGAGTATCCAACTACCAACTTTACATATTTTGCCCCCTTCCGTCAGTCTAATTCGTGAAAAGACTTAAATACCCTCACTCAAATTCAAAAATGACATAAATGCCCTCAACTTTTTTAAATTTATTAATTTTAATATTTTTTTATTAATTATTGTTGGAGGGCATTTTGGTCTTTAAACTAAAATTAACGCCAAAAAATGGAATATTTTGTCCAAGTTAACGGGATTCCCTGACGGAAGGGGGCAAAGTATATAAAGTTGGTAGTTGGATACTCTCTTTTGGTCGAGGTGTCAGTTCATGGTGGCATGTTGACAATGGCTGGTAGTTGATGTGGGGAAAAGATAATTACTCCAATAAATAAATAATTTAAGGACTCTCTTATTAATTTCTATAAATCTCAAATCTAATTGGTTGAATTTTGAACATCCTTTCTAAGGTGAATACAAGGATAGAGGTACAAGACCCCCCTTAACCTTAAGTCAGAAAACAAGTCCGACTTGAAGCAGTTGCCTAAATACAATATACAAATATTACAAGGACACCAATTAAAACCACTCTTTACAGTTAAGCCCATATTAAACAAGATAAGAGGGCTGGTCTAGTCTACCATAGACACCAAATAAGCCCATGAAACATTTATGCATTTCAAGTAGACACACTGTGATCCACAGTAGACACATAGGAATATACAAAGCAGAAAAAATCCACAACCACCAGCTCCGGGAAAGTCGTCGCCTGAGTTGGTGCATGTAGAGCACGCGCCTACATCAAGATCCCTCCTTGTAGAAGACAACCTTCTGCAGTCCAAATCATCACCACTTGGGACCGGAAAGGTGGTACGTAACCCTCACGCGCAGGACCAGGGAGGAAGCTTCCCTGCGCGTGCTGGCCACACACCAAACAAGAGAGAAACGCACGGCCACAGCTTGTGACTACCAGACCGAAGGAGGCCCGCGAGCACCACAGGGAGGCACGTGTCGCATAAATTCGTGCCAAAACGCATAGATCTATCACCAAATAAAAAACCACACTGTTAAAGCACAGCCATAAACACCTCGTCGGAGACACACCACGAGCAGCCAAAAACCCACAAAACCAGTAGCCTAAAACTCCTTCTGCTGGAAAAAAAAAAAAAAAAAAAAAAAAAAAAAAAAAAAAAAAAAACAAAGAGAAAAACAAGGAAAAAAAACACAAAAGCTCCATGGCTAGAAGTTAGGAGAACCATAGCCTCCACCGGATCAAACCGGGAGGAACAAAACCTCCACAGCCTTAAGGGCTAGGAGTGAAAGCTAAACCCCCCTGGAAGTAATCCAAGAAGGGAACAATAACAACCATCCAAGCCTTTTCAAGGCTAGGGAGAGACCAACCACCAGGAGGGGGAGGCCCAGCCACCCCTTGGCCTGCCTTTTTTTTTTTTTTTTGTTTTTTTTGTTTTTTTTGTTTTTTAAAAAATAAGTTTATTTATTTAATTTTTAATAAATTTATATTTTTTTATTAAGATGGACACTTGTCGCCATCTTATTGGCGACATGTGGCACTGACGTGTAGGGTTAACAGATTCCGTCAAAATGGTGGACGGAAAATCGACTCAGGGAGTAAAACGTAATTGTTGCATACCACAGGGACCTCCCATGCACTTTTTAAACTATAGGGAGTGAAAAATAATTATAGCATACCACAGGGACCAATGATGCAATTATCCCTTATTTATATTTGGTAAGTTATTATGTTTATTTGATATAAAAATAAATATATATGATTTTTAATGTTAAAGCTTTTATAATGCCATTTTAACCAAAATTGGTATTTTGGTTATTATTTATAGATGCTATTATAATGTTCGCATGAAATATGTGGTATTATAATTAATCAATTTTATATGCCGTTATAATGTCCAAACGACATTATGTTATTTAGAGATCAAAAGTGATAAAAAGAATATTATGAGAATTGTTTTAATAATAAAAGATGTTTACAGGCTTTAATAAATGTCGTGATAAAGTTCACATAAAATATTAATAATAAAATGTAATTTGATCAATTTTATATGTCGTGGTAATGTTCAAACCAAAATAGGAGATTATATTAAGGATTAAAAGTCAGAAACGAAGATAGGATTAAAATGTATTTTTAGTGAATTACACTAATTCACTATTTGCTTGTATTGTATATGTATATATTGCAGTGATTATATCTGTGAACGTTTTCCTGAAGCCAGAAGAATTACTGTGAGTATTTTTTACTCACTGAGGATGATACGTGTGGTTGAGTCTTTAATGACTAGCGATTGCTGTTTTATTTAATTGTATGCATATGGTTTGACATTTGATATGTTTAATATGCTCTGGTTGGAATTATGTATATGATGTTGTTTGCATGATTATACTGTGGTAAAGTTATGAGTTATGAATGAGTTAATAAAAAGACTGGAGATTTAGGTACCAAGGCGTCAGTGAATTGAGGAGACCAACGGATGAACTGAGGTTTACGTACCAAGGCATCAAGCAATTGACTAGATCAACGGGTAAACCGAAAGTTTAGGTACCAAGGCATCAATACACTGATAAGATTGACGGATAAACCAAAGGTTGAATGAATAATGATAATAAGCTGGCGGGCACAAAGCCCACAGTGGGAGCACAAGGCCCCGTAGTAGACTGGTGAGCACAAGGCTCACAGTCGAGGCACAAGGCCCAGGAACCAACAAGCTTTATAGTTTAAGGAGCACAAGGCTCATTGAAAACCCCTTAGCTAAGCACAAAGCTTTAGTAAGAATGAATGCAAGTATATGACCTAAGTAAATAAAGAGTTAAAGCAGATAAATGAATGTAATTAAATATGTGTGGATATAACTGTCATCATTTGATTGCATTGTATATGGTTAAATAAATTAGTGTATTACTGTGGTTGAGGACCGTTGACTCACTCGACCACAGCATGAGATTGTGCTGTTAACCACAATCACATGAGAGTTTTTCCAGGAATGAAAGGAGCAGGTGCTAGGTTGATTAAGGAAGAGAACTTTAGTTTGTATTAGAATAATATATGGTTGTGTATTATTAGTGTTGCCTGTGGCACATATGTTATCATTTTTTAATGTAATTATTGCATTAGAACAAAAGGTTATTATTTTATATTGAGGTTATTCAGTCAGCTCTGATGTGTCATTGTAAAGAAAAAAATATATTCCGCTGCTAATATTTAATTCTGATGAAGTCGTAATGTCACGTGGAAATTGAAATTTTTACTTATGCTTTTTTGTAAAAAGCGGGGCATTACATGGGGCTTTATACCCACATACTTGTTTTTTATGCCCTGGGGCTTTATACCCAATGGTATTCCATATACTGTTTCTGATGCCTACACATGCTCTGCCAAGATATCTTTCAACTTTGGTCTTACGTCAGCATTAATGATTTCGTTTCATGCTCATGCTCATCACATTCCATACTCATCATGATCATGCTATCATACACATATATATCATTTTAACATCACAACCCTTCAATTCATCATAAAGCTCGTAAAACACATTTCATTTCTTAATCTCATAAACATACTTGAAAGCTCATAAAAACATATCTCAAAACATCACTTCATAATCATGTCATCAAAACTCATAAATCATTCTCAAAGCATATCTCAACATAATTGAAAGTATTGACAGCATTCTCAAAACACGCATTATCATAAAATATTGTCGGCTCGAATTAAAGCAATTAAATCATTTAATAGTACCATAAAACCTCAAAACTTAGTATCTTTTCTCAATAAGTTAAATACTCACATTTGGTAGACCACATTGGACTCATGACTCACGTACTCTTCCTTGTTTTAGTTACCATGAATTCTACATTACACAATGCAGTATAACATTAGGACTAACCCAAAACATCTCTAACTCTAAACACCACACGGTTTCTCAATTTGTCTTGAGAGCTAACCTACCATGGCAACCCATAAAATTTCTAGGATTCCATATGGCAACCCAATCGCTAAAAAAATTAACCTAATCGCTAAAAAAATTAACCCAATAACTAAAAACACTCACCCATAAGGAAATTTTAAAGTTAACACCAAAATTCCTAATTTACAATACTTAAACAGATCTTAGGGTTTGGGTCTTACCTTGATTTCCATCCAACAATGAAACCCGATGCTTGGAAGTTGTTTAAAACTCCACTAAACATGAAATACCTAAATAAATTTGAGGGACTATGGTAAAATCCCAAATACTAACCCAAATACAAGAAAAGTTAGGGTTTGTGGATTTACCTTAGACCAATTGGTGAAAATAACGATTTTGTACCAAAGATTGAATTTTTAGAGTTTGATTTGGCTTGGAAGTCTCTACAAATCAATACCTAAGGTTTGAGGGCAAACCCTAGGTGAGAGAAGAGAGAAAACCGTGAGAAATGGGGAGAAAATGGAAGAAAATGAGCATAAAACACGAATTTCAACTTTTATACCCTTGCCTGTTTGGACACACATCAGAAACTCAACTTTCTGCTCAACCCATCTGAACACACCAATGGCCCGTCCGGACACAACTTGTAGAGATGAACTTTCTGGGTTACTCGGCTGGACACAATATTGTCCCGTCCGGACACACCAGTCAGAAACTCATACTTAACCAATTTCTAAGTGTTCTTTCTCATTCTTTACTTAGTTACTAACTTAATTAGTCTAGATTGTGTTTGAAACTCTTGTTTAATATCTTGGACATTACACCTTGAGGCTTGTTGGATCCTTGGGGCTGTGCTTGGGCCAACTTGGTACTAGGCTAGCAGGGGTGTGGTATGTGGGTCTCACAGGAGCCAGGCCTCCATTCTAGTTATCAACACCACCTACAAAACAATCAAAATTAGTTTCATATTTATATTATATCATAATGCTTTTTCAAACAAATTGTTTTTTTTTTTTAATTTTATTTTATTAAAAAAAAAAAAAACATACAAGCACATGCACTTTAAAAAGCATTAACAAATGAAGCTGTGAAAATTGGATCAAATATTGATCGGTTTCATGGGACCAAACCAAACTTGATTTGTGTCTATATAACCATCCTCAAATAACATGCTTAAGTGAGGTGTCTGTAACATTTTTAATTTTTTTTGTCAAGCTTGAGTTCATTACAAACTTAGGTCCCATTTATTTTGGTGTAAAATATTTTCTAGAAAATGTTTTTCTTACTTTTGAGTGTTTGGAGAATATTAGTTAACTTGCAAATGTTTTTCAATTGACCAAGGAAAATAAGCTTCATGAGGTATAAAATAGTTTATGCTTATAATCTGTATAAACCACTTTTTGCTGCTCTCCCTTATATCTTGGTGTATAATTGTGAGAGGACCCCTTATGGGGCCTACCTGCCCGAGCATGTCTCGGGCTGCCCAAACATCTACCCTGTTAGGTAGCCCCATAAGAACCCTTTCACAATTGTCTGCTCATATTGCTTACAATTCGGGCAAACAATTACTCTAGATCTCAATCCCAACCCTCAAGACATTTTATTCTCACATACTCTCTTCCTCAGCAGCTCATCTTCGCCATCTTTATTTGCCTCGCATCTCCTCAAATTATATGAAAATATAAGAAATATTTGCTAATTTTTCTTACAAGCCAAACATTTTCTAACAAAAAATATTTTGCGCCAAAACAAACGGAGCATTGGTTACATGGATTATAAGCATTATATTATATTTTTACAATTGGAATAATATGTTCCAAAATTTTTCTTCGTGATCCATTTTGGCTTCCATTAATATAAGTTAATTTATTATTAAGTATGATAAAAAGTATTTTGTTTTAGTAAGTTTTTCTCAGAAACATTTTTAAATTTTTGATAAGTTCCTTTATAAGGTTGTGATTTATTATTATAAAAATTATGTTTGGTGTTCCTGAACCTTTTGGAATCAAACCACGCAATCCAACTTGAAAGCTAGCTAAGATTGAGATTAACCCATTTAATTAGCAATCTACAAAGCTAAAATATTTTCTCTTATCCCAAAAGTAGTAGTTGAAGTAGACACAATATTATTTTAACTGCCCATTTTTTTTTCTGACAAATGACAAGCTTGGGTTCTTCGATTTTTCAGAAGGGCTACACACTACGAAAAAATTCGGATTTAGTGACGACTTCTGTCATCACTAAAGCTAGAAAAGTCATCGCTGATGAGCATTAGTCACGATAAAAGTTGTCGCTAAATTCATCTCGATTATCGTGTCAAGGATGCTCATCAGCGACGGCCTAAATAGTCATCACTAAAAGTTGTGGTCGTAAGTTGATATGTTGTCATTGTTTGAAACTTATTAGCGACGATAAGTTTTTTATATGAAGGGGGGAGGATACAAATAGACCATACGAAGAACAGTTATGGAATATGAATGTTTATTATATAGTACACATGATTTCTACATTAAAATGTTATGTGCATTGATGAGTGCCAAATATTGTATATTTAGACCCCTTATTTTGCATTTGTTAAATCTTTAGTTTTGTTATTTTCTAACATTTTTTGTTAGATTTGGTGTTTTAAGTGTTTTGCAGGTCCTTGAGAGAAAATGACAATCTTTCTATAAAATTGTAAAGAAGCTGGAAAACAAGTAATTAAATTCTGGACTGTTGGATCTAAAAGAATATTGCACAAGTGAAGTCTTTCTTAATATGGTTTGGTTCCATGATCTGCAATAAACTTGATGAGTGTTTGATTGTCGGCATCTCTATATGGAAGTAGTGAGATTTTGGAGCCGGCTTGAAAAATATACAAAGCAGTGGAGTGTATTGCAGGTTAACAGCGACTTGTTTAGGAAATATTGCCACAGCTTCCATGTGATCAGAATTAATGGCTGATTGCTTAACATAATCTCGATGGACGGTATTAGGTTTGTCTTAAAAAGAAAAATTGCTTCAAAGGTCTCATATAAAAAAGAAACACAAACTATTGATAAAAAGGGTGGCGCCATTGAGAGAATATGGATTTGCATCACATCATCCAACAAAAGTCCACCAAGATCTCGACTATGATTCACATAATTTCTTCCATCTCTCCACCATGATTCTTGCCTTGAATGTTATGTGACCTAGCAGCACTAAGACACAAGTTCGTTAATTTCCAAGCTTGGCAGCACAAAGAGACACGCACGATTCTCTTTCCAAACCTAAGTAAGTTGTGCATGAGATATATGAGGGACACGTTTCTTTCAATGTCTAGCAATAGCATGAGACAACACTAATCCAAGAGGATGCAATTCGTGCGATGCAAGAAGGACCAAAAATAAACACACATGAATTGGCAACAAAAGGAGATACGCAATTCTTTCCATGAAGGGCTCCGAACCATGACGCAACTTCTCTCCAAGATTGGCAGGACATGTGAGGCGCCATGCAGATATAGAAAGAATAATCTTTTGTCTCTCTAGGTAGCACCGACACGCTATTCTCTCCAAAAAGGGTCAGCAACGAACTAACATTTTTCCTTAGGAGTGTGGGGGCGTGACCTTAGACCTAACCCATGCGTGTGTTTTGCTAAACACAAGCTCTTTCCAAAATTAGCAAGAGAGAAAACACGTGATTGAGAGAGGGTTGAAGCCCTAGAACTTGCACTAATATTTGTCTCTTTTCTCTTGTAAGGGTGTGTGGGGTGAGAGGCGCAAGCCAGCCACCACTACGAGAGCATGTCTTCCTCTTTGTATGTTATATTTTTCTTTGTAAGACTTTGAGTTTTCTTATGTTCTTAATAAAAGTTAGTATGTTGGTTTTAGTCATGAGAGGCTAAAGCATCAACTAAGGTTGAAGATGAAGCATCACTATTGATTAGATTTCGTATTTTCATGTTTTGTTCGTATAATCTGAATGTATGTTCATTTCAATTCAATTAAAGGATTAAACTCTTTTAATTGATTATTTTGATTAATATATGTGTAAACATTGGATATTCAATGTGTTTCATCCAATGGATACATTGAATCTTTTGATTTAATTTGAATATCCATTGTAATTTGTTAATCTAACGGATACATTGGATGATTTTGAATTAAATTGGATATTCATTGTGATTTGTGGAAATGATGGATTCATTGAATCTTTTAATATGTAATTTTATGAAAATTAGAACATGCACAGGATTTTATTGCAATTGAGATGTATGAACAAATATGAGAATATGTGCTTTGATTTGGTGAGTGTGAATTCAGAAACCTTAGCATTTGTTAGATTTTATTTTAGTTTAAGTTATTTTGTTTTGTTTCAAAAAAATCAAATCAATTTTCGAGACTAGGTTAAAATATAATTATTTTAAATAGAAGTTAAGTTTTACAACTCAATTTCTTGTGGATTCAACCTCGCACTTGCACACTCACTATATTGCATACGATTGATGCGCTTGCAAGTAATTTAAAACTCACAACATGCATTGTCCCTAGAATTATGCCATATCTATTTTCAAAATGAAATTCTTTTCTCTCTAAAGGAGTAATAACAGAGGCAACACTTTATTTAAAATGCATGTCAAATTCACAGCACCCAAACAATTGATTGCTTTTCATTTAAACAGGCTCAATGCATGGGCTAAGTTTTGTTGTTAATTTACTTACTAAGTTGTGGACTTACACAGTTACTTTTCTACTTGTAAAACATCTTGGTGTTTTACAGTTTAGCAGGGTATATCTCGGGAGGTCAGATTAGAGCTATTCGCAAGGCTGGAGATGATGAGTGAAGGGCTTATAGTGGCAGATTTATGCTTATCATTTTCATATAGTATACTTGAGATAGTAATGTATATTTAGTTTTATATTCTCTTGGAGGCTTTATGTTTATGTTGATGGTAGATGATATTATTGAGGTTAATTAGATTTTTAGCTCAAATCAATATTTTTCATTTTCTGCTATATTTTACTCTAATGTTTATTATTAAATGTAGTAATTCTAGTTAATTACAAGTTAATTAATGTGGTAGTGCTACAAGTAACACTCCAATGCATCATGTGAGTTTTATAAGTGCATGCATGATGCATGTAAAAGATAATGATTAATTACATCACATAACATGGCTACCATGAAAAATACGAGTAAAGAATATGAAGAATGTGCATACCAGTATATGGGCTTGACCCTATGGTCCAGTTTAGTTTAATTATGTTTGCTTTGGATCTATTAGCTAGAGTGACCAGCTCAAACATTCACGGATGGCGGACACACCCTGTGTCATTGCTAGTGTTGTAGATCACCTGGGGTCAGACACGGAACCACTAGTGGTGGCTAGCTATGTCGGTGTTGTATCAGATGTCCTTTAGGACACATAAACCTTACCATAAGAGGGTTAAGGGTACATAGAGACCATATGGAGTAATATATATGGCTTTATTTACATGTGATAATATACTACAAATATAATGCATCTGCATGATTTTTTGTCTTATTATTTTGATATAGAACTTTATTGCATAAAGCATGTGGTTTACTATCCTTTTTATAACATACTGTGTTCATTACACCACGTGTGCTCTACTCACTAAGTCAAGGACTTATTACACTTTGATTTTTTCTATTTGTAAAACATTATTGTTTTAGAATTGTTCATTCTTTAGAAGGTTGAACCTGGGAATTCGAGTAGGAAATTGATGGCATTAGAGGACCTTGCTAGGCTTATTTTTTATGAGCTAGACCATGTGTATATCTTGTGGCACGATCATGACCACACTCTTCAAAACTCGATCTTAGGATTTTTCTGAGAATATTATCACTTGATTTGCTGTTGCCATGGGTACACTTGAGGACTTGGTACTTCTTTTATAATTGATGACACTATAACTTTTGGACTTATTATGTAATGTTTTTGGGAGATTTGATTTGGTGACCCATTTTCAATCGAGATACTTGATGTTATTCATTTCATTAAGTTATATTTTGATGCTTTAATATTTTGCTGTGGTTATTATTGTGATGTGATTTAGTTGTATGGCTATCTTGTGTTGTAAATAGACATTTACTTCCATTGTATTGCCCTCTAATGAAGGGTTCCTAATAATCTCTGCGATTGATTTCCTTAATAAAAGAGCTTGGGGAGGTTACATTAGCACTCTGAATTAGTTACATTAATACGTCGTTGCTAATATATACATATTAGCGACGACAATGCTGTCATTTATGGTTTTCATATATGAAGTATATATTTTATATACCTATTAATGACAACATATCTTGGCATAAGAGATGGCTGATTGCTAGTATAGTTTTCATATGTTAAATATAAATTTTATATACCTATATACAACGATTGACATGTTACCTATTAGCAATGATTGACATGTCGTCACTGATATCTTAGCATCAACGACAACAATTGTCATTGCTAATAGTGAAATTGTCGGCAATCACATGTTCCATTATTAGCGACAACTAATGCTGTTGTCGCTAATATACTAGTATTAGGTCATCGCTTAAAGGAAAAAAGTTGTCACTAATATCTTCTTGCGACATTCCGCACTCGAAAAAGGGTCTCACCTGGGTATTACTGATGAGATATTAGCAACAACCACTACAAAAGATAGGTCTTTGGCAACAACAGTTTGTTGTCGCTAATAACTTTTAGCAACGACAACTCGTTGCTTATAAGTCATTGCAAATACTTACCTTATTGCTCATCAGCAATGACTTTAAGTTGTTGCAGATGACTCCTTATCAGCGGCGACTTTTGTCGTTGCTGGTAATGTTTAGGGTCGTCGCTAATAGCTTGAGAACCGTACCCAGAACGAGATGTTGTCGTTGATATCTATCTTATTATCAACGACGAGTTTAAGTCGTTACTAATAACTTATTATTTGTGACAATGTTTGTCGTCGTTAATAATGCTTAGGGTCATCGCTATACTTTCAGAACCTAAAACTGATCGATATTCAAATTTCTTGTAGTGACATGCTGTTACAGTGGTATTTTAATTTGCTTTCTAATAATATATAGCTTAAATTTTGTGATAGATAACTTATGAACATGTTAAAGCCTAGGTTTGATTAATATATAGGTCTGAAATTTAATTCTTGAGCCCCGTACGTAGTCAGAATAGTATGGCGAATCGATGACCTTATATATTCACGGCAATAAATTAAATGCAAGATAATTAAACTGTCATATTATTACTTCTCTTTGTTATCGATCATATTCATAATTTTTTTACCTCTTCTTTTTCTTATATACTTTGAATTAATAATGATGTGAAGATACTGCACAACTAGGGAAGAAAACGATATCATTTGGATACAAATTAAGATGGTATTAATTTACAGAGAGTAGAGAATGAATTTAGATTGAACCGTATTAGGGTTCTTGTTTTTTTCTCTGCGTCCACATTAAATGATCCAGTAAGAAGAGAGAGAGCATCTCGCCAAAACTTTGCGATATCAATTATTACATGTATTTAATAATTTATTCTCGAATTATATTCTCTCTTTACTCATTTTTTTGAGAGAATCATGTCGTTATCAACGGGACAGATGTTGCTACCTTCTGGTGAGTAGGACCCGGGCCTGCCTCTGCTTGTCTCCATCGTGACCTGCATGCATGTCCATGTGACGTATGAAGTAATACATGATTATGATGCCGAGTCAAATCCTTATATATATACCACATACATAACATGGATACACCATGATCATGAATGCATGATCATCATCATAATGAAGCATTGTAAAAGGCAGTGGTGGTCACGGTGGGTGCATCTAAAAATAGGTTAAAAAAATCAACAGTCACCGTCATGGGTTCGCAAGCCCTACGATGCTCACGTACTTTAAAAAAAAAAACAAAAACAGAAAGAGAAAAACCAAGTCCTACGCGCCGTAAAGTCAATATTTTGTACTCGCTGTTTGCACTCGACACCTGTTCATTTGAACTGTTCCTTATTGTGGCCAGTGAATTGCACGCGCAAGAATCACTTCCTAATTCCTATCAACTCTTGTCGCCTAATCTTTGGATCATACCAAGAAAAGTTGGCTCTCTTCGTGTCTGTTTGGTTATTTATAGGAGAGTGACGGTATTAATTAGTAGAAATTTCTGAAGAAAATCAAATTTGTTAATCATTATTCTCTTCTTTTTCTTCTCTTTTTTCTTTTTTTTCTTTCTTTTTTTTTTTTTTTTTTTTTTAATGAATGAGAATTATTAATATCGATATTTTTCCTATTATATTTCCCCCAACAAAAAATGTAGGATGTGACTGTTCGACAACATACTTTAGGATGAGGTTTTTATGTTTGAGTTGAAAAAGTATTTTAATTTTTTTTTTTGGTGAGTTTTGTGTTGAAAGTTATTTTTTAATGGTTTTTTTTTTTTTTTTTTTATTTAAAAAAAAGGACAAAGATCAGGTATTAGCAAAAAAGACTATAATTGGTGCTCATGTCTTGTACTAATAATATCATACAGTAATCTATAAATTTGATTTTGTTATAAATTAAAAAATCTAACAAATTGGTTTTGGTGGCTGGCAGTACTAATAATTTTAATTTTTATTTTTAAGAATGATAGGTAGAGAAAATTTCTTTAACATAGTCTTTTAAATTAACATGCATGTATTCAAAATACTTTGATTTTTATATGTATTTTTAATTAACTGAGCATGTAATTATAACATGCATTTTTAACTTAGGCCCTTGTTTTTTTTGTTTGGCGTAAAATGTATTTCATTCGAAAATATTTTTCGGCATACTTAAACAGATCATATTAACATTAAAAATATTAATTTTTATTCACAACATAAAAATATTAATAGAAAAAACTAAAAAAAAAAATCAACCTAAAAATTATTTTTAATTAAAATATACATATATTGACGAACAATGATCATATATTTCCATATAATCTGAGGAGCTTCGAGGAAGAGAGAGAGATGACAAAGAGGAGTTGCAGAGGAAAATAGTGTGTGAGAATAGAAAGCTTTTGAGAGTGGGATTTAAAGAGAGTACAATTGCCTACTCATATTGTTTGTAATTTGGGCAGGCAATGATGAGAAGGCCCTTGTGGGGACCACTGTAACATCCCGAAAATCAAACCACTATTTTAATAAATTTTTACTATGTTTTATAGTTAGCACGTAATCAGTAATTAAAATATTTTAAATACAATAGCCCAAAAAGAATTTCTACCTTAATTAGTTAACAAAATAAACTACAGTCGAACGCTCAATTTTACATTTGGAACATTCGATATGGACCCCCCTCGAACGTTCGAATCTATGGAATGCTTGATGTGGATCACTTCTGTGTGTGTTCATAACAGCACATCAAATGTACGTTCGAAGCACTTTTGAAACGTTCGATGTGGACCCCTTTTCATTTTTTCAAAACAATACATCAAATGTTCAAGCTAGCACACCAAATGTTCGATGTTGATGAATGCCAAATATTGTATATTTAGACCTAAAATTTGCATTTGCTAAACCTTTAATTTTATTATTTTTTAATTTTTTTTTTCTAGTTTTGGTGTTTTAGTATTTTGCAGGTCATTAAGAGAAAATGACGGTTTTTATATGGAATTGCGAAGAAGCAGAATTTGACTATGAAAAAAAGAAAGAAAAAGAAGAAAAGAAAAAAATAATAGGAAATGACATGAGCTTGATTTTTGGCACAGGGACTATAAGAAGGAAGACACGGCTTTAAAAAAAAAAATGCTGTGATATATATATATATATATATATATATATATATGTATATATATAAAAGTTTTTTTTTCTCTTCTCTTAAGTCTTACCTGTACGTAGTGCAGACACAAAAAAAAAAAAAAAAAAAAAAAAGTCGCCACCTTTAGTTTCTCTTTTTTCTTATTTATTTATTTGTCTGGTAACCACAAGGGGTAGAAGGTCATTTTAGTCTTTCTCTTTTTCTTTATTTTTGAAACCCTAGGCTGATTTTTATATTTACATGGAGCTTTTCTTGTAAAAACAAGGGGGGGAGTGGTGCGCAACCCTGTTCACGGATCGGTGTGTCTTCTTCTCTCATGATTTTTCCCTTGCATTTTTTTAACCCTTTGTAAGTTTCTTCAATTTTAATGAATTCTTTTAGTTTCTTTATGATTCCTTTGGTTATGAGAGGCTAAAATCTCAACTAAGGTTGATGATAAAGCCTTACCATTGAAAAGCAACAATATTTTCATGAGAGTTTATACTATTCGATTCTATGAGCTTTTAATTTCTAATTGTTCTACTTCAATTATTGAGATGCTTCTTAGATATCTATTGTGATTTACGGATACATATGATGATTTGAGATAGTTTCATTTAATTGATTGCTTGGGTTTTCATTTATAAAAAATGTTGGATATTTAGTGTGTTTCGTTCAACGGATACATTTGATGATTTGGTTTAAACTGGATATCTTTTGTGATCTGTACAAAGAATAGATTCATTGAATGATTTAATTAATTTTTGAAGCATAATATAACATACATAAGATTTGTTTGGTGAGAACTTCGAATATGTATTGATGAACACGAGAATATGTTGCTATGATTTGGTGGGTATAAATTCCAAAACCTTAATACATTTTCTTTTGCTTCATTTTCTTCTATTTTATTTATATTTTCTTTTATTCATAAAATCCAAAAAATTTGGAACTAGGTTAAAATATGATTAGTTTAAATAGAAATGAATTTTCGTAACATAATTCCCTGTAGATTCGATCTCGCACTTGTACACACACACACACACACACACACACACACACACACACACACTATACTGCAAACAATTCGTGCGCTTGCGAGTAATTTAAAACTCACAAGTTTTTGGCACTGTTGCCGGAGAATTTGATGATTTGTGAAAATTGATTTTTGTTTGAATTGATTTTATTTTTTCTACTAGTTTAGGTACACTTTTGTTTTATTTTTCTTCTTGCAATTTTTTGTTTTATTTTTATTTTTATTTGCTTATGTTTCACTGCTTAACATTGTTTTGCAGTTCTGCCGAAACTTCATCCACCCATCTTGTTCTCGAGCACACATCCGCAAATTGCATCAAAATGGATCAGTACTTGAAATTTGGCCAAACTTATTTTTGGTCCGTTTTGTGAGTTTTTAAGTTTTTGTTTTTAATTTTTGGTATTTTTGTTTTGTTTTATGCTTCTATTTTAGTTTTCATTTTTGATTTTATATTATTTATTTTTGTTTATTTTATCATCTTTAAAAAAAAAAACCAAAAAAAAAATGGTTTTGTTTATTTTATTTGTTTTTGCTTTATTGTCTAAAAAAAATATGCAATTTCTTTTTTGTTTGTTTTTGTTAGTATCTTATTTTTGTTTTTTGTTTTTTGTTTTTTCTTCTTCTTTGCATTATCTTTTGTTTGTTTTTATTATCTTTTTTTTTTAAAAAAAAAAAATTAAAATTAAAATTGGTCTAGTTTGTGGGATATCTGCATGCTAATGAGTGAAGGTGAAACATGAATTTTTCATTTGATGATTTCAATAATTTTTCTGTACAATATGCTTTACATAGTTGTAGGCCGCTAGCTCCTACCAACTACCCTCAAAATTTTCATTCACATGGACCATGTTCATATTACTCTAATCCTTGTCATAGTTCGAGTAATTGTCCATTCTAGGAGTAACGCTCCAATTTTTCATATGAGCAAATGAACAAAAATTTGTCCAGCCCGCTCCCCAATGCCATGAACAGCACCATCTTGAATATTTGCAATTTGATAGACAATCTTCCCATCATTCATCCTACAATCAACTGGTACCACAATCCACTCTTGAAGATACTTTCAAGACCTTCATGTAGCTCACAAGTGAAGCTATTAGTGACATGAAAAATGCTACAATGGTCAATACCCAGGTGATTGCCAAGCTGGAAGGACAGATCGATTATCTAGTTGCTGAACTCGACAGAATAGAGGATGAAGAGTTTCAAAGTCAGCTGATGGCTAGAGGGCACTACATGATTGATGATAACGAATCCAACAATTCTTGTTATGAGCATGTCCCTACCACCACCATACTTGAGAGCGAGGAAATCGTGGATAATAATGAGGAGGAAGAAAAAGATGAGTACTTGGAGTCTGTTGAGCACCTGGAGCGAATTGAGCTCTCGTCAACTCCAAGTTTGTCCAATGACAAGGAAATGAGTACTGAACCTCATTCTTCCATCACTATCCCTTTTGAGACACTTCATGAGCCACAAGCTTCAGTTCTTCAATGTCTCAAAGAGCCTTCTTATGATAAATTTGTTAAGGATCTATGCACACAATGGTCACAAATCTAGGAATCATCTTCCTAAGAAGATCCTTCGAAGCAAGCAAGTAAGCGACCTGAGATAGCGAAACATTTTGCCAGAGGGTTATCAAATTCTAAAGATGAAAGGGTGGAAGGGATTAGTTGGACATCCCAATAATCGGGAAAATTATGGTAACTTTTTTTTCAAATTTTATTTTCCGCACATTTTATTTTAGTCGTTTTTCATTTCATTTATGTCTTTTTCTTTTGTTTCTAACAACAATTGACCTTGTGATGTGTTTTTATGTGAGAAATATTGTTGTTAGTTTGTGACAGGTATGCTCGTGTTTAAGTTTGGGGGACACCCTGACTTTTTTCATACTTTGATGTTTCCTTCTGGTAATGTATTTCTATACTACAAATTGAGGACAATATGTAATTCAAGTTTGGGGGTATAGAAAAATACTCTGTTTGTTTGTTTATTTGCTCTTTCGTTCTAGAAAAAAAAATGAAAAAATAAAAAAAAATGGAAAAAAAATATTGTGCTAGGTTGTTGATTGAGCATGATTACATCGCAATTGTGGTTTGCATATCATTGGTTTGTTTAATATCTTGAACACTGCATGTTTGTAGAAATCTGAATCTTTTGACGCATCTGTTGGATTAGAGAGACATTATTTGTTTGAATTGTTTATCACAAGCACATTAGCATTGGTTCTGTGAGGTATGAGATTTGAATTGAGGAATGTGTATTTTAAGATTTGTAGGATGATTTGTTAATGAAACCTTGGCTTAATATATATCTTTTTTTTAAAAAATAAAAATAAAAAATAAAAAAAGAAAAAGAAAGAAAAAGAAAGAAAAAAATAATAATATCATTAGTTTGAGTTCTCATTGAGTAGCTTGACCTCTTGCCTCACCAAGCATTGAGTGTTTGCAAAATTCAATTTGGTTGATTGTATGGCTAGTTTGACTTCGTAAATTTTTTGACTTGAGTAATTAAGCCCTTAGGGATGTCTCTATATCTAGTGCCCTAAAACCATCTGGTTTGGGAGTCATTGTCCCAACACTCATTACATAGGTCAATTAGAAAACTTAAAGGAGTTAGGCATTGCATAGCCTACACAAAAAAAAAAAAAAAAAAAACAAACAAACAAAAGAAAAAAAAGAAAGAAAAAAAGTGCACATTTTGATTTAAGCCTTGGTTGTTTTCATCTGATAGAATTCGTGTAAATTTTAGGGTACACAAGCTTTGAGAAAAAAATGAAACCTCATGAGTCTATACTAATCTCACTTTGCACTTATTAGAGCATGTGTTATCTCAATTTTCTAGCTATGAGTTAAATGATTTGTAATGTTCTGATGTGATTGTGATATTCATCTTGTTAAACCTGCACTTGATGTATGAACCATGTGTTTTTATGGAAATCTTTGTTTGTCAACAACATAGTGCTTTAAAATGTTTGTGAGTGGCAAACCCTCACGAGACTTCAGTCGTCCTCTAGGGAGTCCTAGGGGTTTAAAAGACTTGTTGCATATGCTAAATGCAATCGTTTCTCTCACGACAGTGGACTCATATTTCATGCTTTGATTTTGTATTTCATTTTGTTTTGCTAAGGGGCTAGCAAAATGTAAGTTTGGGGGTATTTGATGAGTGCCAAATATTGTATATTTAGACCCGTTAATTTGCATTTGCTAAACCTTTAGCTTTGTTATTTTGTAATGTTTTTGGTTAGTTTTGGTGTTTTATTGTTTTGCGGGTCATTGAGAGAAAATGACAGTTGTTATATGGAATTACGAAGAAGCGGAATTTGACTCTGAAAAAAGAAAGAAAAAGAAAAAGAAAAAAGAAAAAGAAAAAGAAAAAAACAATAGGAAATGGCATGAACTTGATTTTCGGCACAAGGATTATAAGAAGGAAGACAGATTAATAAAAAAATGATGTGAAGCACCAGCCCAAGGGATTTAATATATAGTTTTTTTTTTTTTTTTTTTTCTCTTCTCTTAAGTCTTACCTGTATGTAGTGCGGACAAAAAAAAGTCGCCACCTTTAGTTTTTTTTTTTTCCTTGTAACCACAAGGGGTAGAGGGCCATTTTAGTCTCTTTCTTCAAACCCTACGCTGAGCTTTATATTTATATGGAGTGGGGAGCAACCCTGTTCACGGATCAGTGTGTGTCTTCTTCTCCCACGATTTTCCCCTTGCAATTTTTTATCCTTTGGTAATGAGAGGCTAAAATCTCAACTAAGGTTGAGGATAGCTTCACCATTGAAGAACAACAATATTTTCATGGGAGTTTATACTATTCGATTTTATGAATTTTTAATTTTTAATTGTTCTACTTCAATTATTGAGGATTCTTAGATATCTATTGTGATTTACGGATACATGTGATGATTTGAGATAGTTTCATTTAATTGATTGCTTGGGTATTCATTTATCAAAAACGTTAGATATTTAGTGTGTTTCGTTCTACGGATACATTTGATGATTTTGTTTAAACTGGATATCTTTTGTGATTTGTACAAAGAACAGATTCATTGAATGATTTAATTAATTTGTGAAGCATAGTAGAACATACATAAGATTTGTTTGGTGAGAACTTTGAATATGTATTGATGAACAAGAGAATATGTTGCTATGATTTGATGGGTGTAGATTCCAAAACCTTAATACATTTTCTTTTGCTTTATTTTCTTCTATTTTATTTATGTTTTCTTTTATTCATAAAATCTCAAAAATTCAAAACTAGGTTAAAATAAGATTAGTTTAAAAAGAAATTAATTTTCGCAACACAATTCCCTGTGGATTCAATTTCGCACTTGCACACACACTATATTGCAAACGATTCGTGCATTTGCGAGTAATTTAAAACTCACAACAGATGTCACCTAAAAACAATTTTAACTTACTATCTCCTTCATTCATTCTAATCTCCTCCTTTCTCACCTATATAAACCACTCCTCACAACCCTCAGACATCTCCACCCTCTCCATGTATCATTGCTACCTTATTTCTTAAGTGAGAGAGTAATTTTAGAGAGAGAAGGAGTGGCTTTGGTGTTGTTCAACTTCATTAAGGGATAACCTAAACCTTAAACTCTCTTTCATGTTATTAGTACCCTAATTTAGCATAATTCCAAGACATTAATTGGACGTTTAAAACATAAATTATATTTGGTAAATAATTAGAGTTAGCAAAATGACAAGAAAACACATTGAAAATGCTTAGAAAACGCGTAAAATCGAGTTTCGAGAAGTCGTGTCCGAATGGGAGAAGATCGAAATCTGGACAAGAGAAGATCAATGTCCAAATGGAAATTTCGGTTACTATGTCCAGATAGCTTTCTGTACACTTGGCAGTATGTACATGTTCGGACTTGTGCCTGGACATGTTTTGAGACACACTTGGCAGTAAGTCGCCTTCTGTTCGTGTGCTTGGACAACCACTTACCATGTCCGGACATTGTGTGATATAAAAGCGAAAATGAATCTTTTTGGCTCATTTCTTCCGGTTCTTTCCTCCTTCCCACACCATTTCCTTAGGGTTTTCATCTAAAACCCTTGATCCACGAAGATCTAAGCCTCCAACCTTAAATCTAACCTCAGAAACGTGATCTAAGAAGCCTGATCTATGTTTTGACCGATTGGTTTGAGGTAATTTTGTAAACCCTTGTCTTTTGAGATTTTAGGTTGATTCCTAGAATATTGAGATTAATCTTCAAATATTCTTTAGGTTTTGCACGTTTTGGAGCATCCTAAACGTTCCCCAAGCTCCGGGTTGCGTTTGGGTGAATTTTGGTAAGTTTCTAAAACCTTAGCTTTTTGAGTATTTGTTAAAGTTATGATTCTAAGTATCTAACCCCAAGTAAATATTATGGGTTAGTGTTTTGTGTTGTTGGGTAGTTGATTGGAACCCTAGATATTCTATGGGTTTTCCATGGGTCAAGATCTTGAGCAATTTAAGAGCTAAGTGTTCGTCTAGAGTTAGAAATGTTGTGTTGTTGTTAATGTATCGTGCAGTGTTAATCCAGCGATACCTAACGAGGCTTTGGTAGAGGATTCTTTCATAAGTCGTAAATCTTGCAACCAAGGTGAGTATTCTACTAACTGAGAACCTATTTTGATTTATACGAACAAATTGCTATGTTTCGTTAAATATCGAGCCAATGTTATTTTGAAGATTGTATTTGCTTGTGATGTTTCAATATTTTCAAATGTGTTAAATTATGCTTTGATAATTATGTGTTTTGATATGAGATTTGAGAATGATTTTATGAGCTTTGATGATATAAATTGAAGTGTTGATTTTGAGATATGCTTTCATGAGTTTTTGAGAAGTAAGGATTTCATATTGTGTTGGAAAATCTATGATGACTTGATGCCATTTGAACATGAGAATAAATATATGATGATTAAGCATGAAGCATGAGAATAAATATATGATGATTAAGCATGAAGCATGAGCATGCATATATATATATATATATATATATAATGACTGTGGAGCCAAAGTTGTCTCCATAATGAATTAAGGGAGCCGAAATTATCTCCATAATAAACTTAATGGAGCCAAAGTTGTCTTTGAAAAGAATAATATGGGCCAAAGTTAGTCCCTTATTATGACAGCATTGCACGGCATGAGTTTAAAGATGTTTATGAGATTTGAGCTAGACATATTAATATGCATATGTGTCCTAATGGGAAGGAGAATATGTATATTTCTATCGACTAGATTGCATATGATTTAAGTGATGTCTAAGTTGGATGTGCCTGTCTACATGTGTTGTCCGACATTGTGGAATACATGTATGCTTGTATGACTAGGTTATGATGTCATTGGTTTTAAAGCGATGTCGAATTT
Organism: Alnus glutinosa; assembly: GCF_958979055.1. Lineage (NCBI taxonomy): Eukaryota > Viridiplantae > Streptophyta > Magnoliopsida > Fagales > Betulaceae > Alnus > Alnus glutinosa. Next base: position 16,741,679 of record NC_084887.1, read on the forward strand.
AGATGTGCCTGTATACTTGTATTTTCCAACATAGTGGAATACATGTATGCTTGTATGACCAGGTTTTGGATGTTGACGGTTTTCATGACAAATTGATGTCATGTTTTGATGTGCTAGTATACTTATGTCCTCCGAAGTTGTGAGATATATGTATGCTTCTATGATCGGGATATGTTATCGTTGACTTTCAGGATTGGATGTGCCTGTATACTTATGTCCTCCGAAGTTGTGGGATATATGTATGCTTGCATGACCGAGCTTTGAGGTCTTTGATTATACTTAGAGATGCATGCATGCTAGTGTTCCCCAAAGTTGTGGAATGCTTGTATACGAGCATAGCTGAGTCAATTACTATATATGTATATGTGTATAACGTAGTAGACTTTCCAGTTTATGGGTACTGATGTTTACTTTATTAGCTGCACTACATTTTAAATAAAGGCATCATGTTGATAGTAGCTGTTGTTGTAAACGAATGGTATGAATAAATAGATTGGCTCATCACAAAAACTTAGTGAGTATTACACTATTGAGGTGGTGAACTCATATTTTCACCAATACGGACGTGGCTAATACCACAACCGTATAGATGATAATGCTTTGGTTGCAGGTACCGCAAACGTCAACGACCACCATGTGGTAAACTACTTGGAATACTACGATTGAGGCACTTCACTGGGGTCGTAGATGTGTCGGACTTGGATGGTCTTTTTTGGTAGATGTTTTGTATATTGCTAGTGTCGCCTGTGACACATATTTTGTTAGCCATTCTTTTGAGTATGTAATTAATATTTTGATAAGCTTTAAACAGATAGACGTTTTAATGGCTCTTTTGTGTAAATAATAGTATGTTCTATAGATGTGCTTTCCACTATTCAGTTTATGTTTATATGTGTTCCGCTGCATAGATGTTGACTCAGAATATCTTGTACATATTATTGGGTATGTACCATATGTTGGCTTTGTGGCAAATCGTAGTGCCACTGTGATGACTCATTTAGTATGGTGTAAAAAAAAAAAAGGGTTGTCACAACAAATGGTATCAGAACAGTTAGCTCTAGGGGTTGTTAGGAACAACAAAAAAGCGAAAGTCTAGGGGTGTGTTAGAATCTAGGGAAGACAAAAGAGCCTTAGGATTTTAAAAGTTTATAACAAAGATTAGAAAACTTAAATTGGAATTCCTCCTGTGCATTGCATGAATCTTGTAATGCATTTCATATAATCTGTGTTTGTTTATGTTGCATCTCTTCTACTCTCACATTGTAGGCTAACTTTAATGTGATTGCACAGAGTTATGCCACCTAGACAAGAGTTACTGATACGCAATGAGGAAGAGGATTCCTCCGCAGGTGATGGAGATTGCAGTGACACACCTCCACCTCCACCTCCACGTCCACCACCTCCTTAACCTCCTCCTCAAATGCTCGAACCGGCTCAGTTTTGGGCCACATTCACCCAATTCATGACAACTATGATGGCCACCATGCCTGGATAAGGCGAACATCATAACATGATCGATTGCTCATCGACCAATTTCTTCAAACATAACTCACCAGTGTTTGATGGAAGTGTTGGGCCTATTGCAGTAGACAATTGGATAACAAATTTCTAGGATCTTGCCGAAGCCCTTAACATTACTGATAGTTAAAAGGTTGACTATGTGGGACTTAAATTGGACGGTGAAACCAAGCATTGGAGGAAGTCCACGAAGGTCCTCTTAGCTGAAGAATTGGGTCCCGGTGTCCCAATCACTTGGGATTAGTTCAAGAAAGAATTCAACAACCGATTCTTTCCTCGAGCACAACAACAACAATATGCTCAAGAATTCTAAGACCTGAAGCAGGGGAATATGTCAGTTGAGCAATATTTAGATGAATTCCCTAAGCTATCGAGGTATGCCTCGTACCTCATCCCTGATGAACAAACAAAACCTGAAAGATTTCTCAGTGGCCTGTTACCGAGAATCAAGGAGAGGATTGGTTTCCTCGATGTTACCAGGTACACCAAAATGGTTCACACTGCCACCCATGCTAAAAGGGGGATCAAGGAAGCAGCTCTTGACTATGTTAATAGGAAGCAGTCACTCTTGTTGGGAACTCCTCCTCCTTCACTGTCGAAGAGACAGTCTGCTAGTAGCGATTTTGGATCTCTTGGGAGACAAGGTGCTTGACGCCAGACATAACTAAGATTATTCCAGCAGCGTATGATACAGCAGAAACTATGAATTGAAGATAGAAAAGGGAATTCAGGATGAAAGAAAATAACAAATAGGGAAGAGATAACCCTTAATTGTCCCAAATAAGCAAACAGAGAAATAAAGACTTAAAATTTAATTGATATTTCAAAACTTGATTGAAAAATAACAAAGACTAGATGCCTTTATATAGGTTAGGTACCTCCTAATTTAACAAGGAAAAGGAAAAGAAATCCTAATTAGAAAATAAATATATAATCCTAATGGAAAAGGAAAAACCCAATCCTTATTTGAAAAGGAAAACTAAAGCGCACCTGCATAAAATAAATCCACCTTAAAGTCAATCTTCTCTTGCATCAGTCTCTCTAGGTTGGAAAGAACTCGTCCACGAGTTCAAGTCGTCTCTGTCAACATCAACAAAACATGGAGTCATGTGCTTTATGTTGAACACATTAGAGGTCTTTAAATGACTTGGAAGACGTAGCCGATATGCATTATCATTTATCTTTTGTAGAATTTCACAAGGCTCAATCTTCCTTTCTCCCAGCTTGTTATACTCACTGACGGGAAAGCAATCATGTGTGAGTACAGCCCAAACAAATCACCAATGTCAAAAGTTACCTTTCATCTATGGCTGTCAGAGTGTGCTTTGTATGTGGCATTGCTATCTAATGGTTTGTAATTGGCTGCATTCTGTTAGAAAAAATCACTTTCATGTAATGATGCTTTTTATCAAGGGTTCAGTATTTTCAGAGTCTTTATATTTAGAGAAATGTTTTTAGAAGATTCTGCATAGATTTCAAGTCAGATAAATCTGATCCCTTGCATCCGTCCGGATGCTCAACTGTCTAAGCATCATCCGTTCGGACGACGAGAACTTTCCATCCGGACCTTCCTCTGTGTCGAGAACCTTCAAATTGTTTCAGCTTGCATCCGTCTAGACTTCTCAGCAACATGTTCGGACGATTTCAGTGTTCGATAGGATGAGAGATTTCTTTCCAAAACACATATATGGGAAGAAAACTACAGCCGTCCGAACGATGTGTGTTCTCGTCCAGACACTATTCTTCATAAGGCAAGTCGTGCATACAAAGTTCAATCGTCCAGACATCAGTCTTCATGGTCCGGATGCTCAAGCTTCATATATGGAAATTGCGTGCATTAGTTCAACCGTTCGGACGACAGCCTTCATGGTCCGGATGCTCAAAGCCTTGATATGGAAATTACGTGCAGCTAAAGTGCAACCGTCTGGATGCTAGGGCAACACTATCCGGACGCGACTCAATTTATGAAAGAATTTCAACAAATTTGGAAAGTCGATCGCACAGTTGTCCGTCAGGACGCCCTCAACTACCGTTCGGACGACGCCTAGGAAATTCAAGTCAGACGCTAATTTGGATTCCTGTAGCCTATAAATAGAGGCCCCTAGGCATGTTGTATGTAAGAATTTGATAGTGAATTCTGTAGAAGCTTAGAGAGTTTATTGTAAGCGTTATTGTGTTGAAGCGTCCTTTCTCAAGCTGTTGCCAAGTGCTGTTGCTGTGCTGAACTGAAGTCTATCTTAGGGTTTGGCCTTAAGGTAAATGATTCCATTGAAGACCCTTTCAAGTAGGTGACTTGGTTGGGAAATGTTCGTGTTGGATTACACGTCAGAGTGCTAGATACGATCGCTGCATCGGGTATTGAGTGTTACTGTCTATGTACTAGCTTTGTCTTCTGAATAGTGGATATCCTGGGTTTGGTTGCCCTGGTGTGGTTTTTCTTTTTATTTAGTTTCCACTTCGTCAACAAAATATCTATCTTTTTATTTTATGCATTGTGATATTTTGTTGCACACTATTTCACACACTTGATAAATTAGAAGTCCAATAATTTTCAATTGGTATCAGAGCTTGGTACACTCTGTTTAAGATTCAATTCTTGAGTGTTATCTTTTCTTTTGACTTCTAGTTTTATTTTCAAATGTCTCTAAATGTTAATAATGTTCTTACTTTTGATGGTACGAACTATGTCTATTGGAAAGCTCGTATGTGATTCTCTTTAAAATCCATTGACTGTTGGGAAATTGATGAAACTGGTTGGACTAAACCAGCGAATGCAACTCCCGAAACAGTCCCTGAGAAAAATGCACGACTTTTCAATGATAAAGCCTTTGATGCTCTATGTCAAGTACTTTCACTGTCTGAATTCGCAAGAATCTCAAATAGTGATTTTGCTAAAGAAGCATGGAAAATCTTAGAAACAATATATGAAGGCACAAAACTTGTTAAATCTGCCAAACTTCAAATGTTGATTTCTAGATTTGAAAAAATTAAGATGATGGAGGATGAGACATTAGGAGAGTTTTACTCCAAAATGAGTGACTTAAGAAACTCAATGGTGAGTCTTGGGAAAACTGTCTCGAATGTAAAACTCATTTGTAAAATTCTAAGATCTTTGCCTGAGCATTTCAGAATTAAGGTAACTACAATTGAAGAAAGTAAAGACTTGGGCGAAATGAAGATTGAAGAGTTGGTGGGATCTCTTCAAACTTATGAGCTGTCCCTGCCCCCGGTCAAAAGGTGAAGACCATTGCCTGAAAGCTTCCAAGCAGAAGGTCGAAGTCTCATCTAGAGGTGACTCTGAGGATGAAATGGCTATGCTGGCCAAAAATTTCAGAAGATTAATGAGGAATGATCGGTTCAAGAAAAAGTTTTTCAAAAAAATGAAGAAGGCCCCTAGAGAATCTGAACTTGAGGAAGCTGAGAAGAAAGATCCCAGAGGCCCAAGATGTTTTGAATGCTCAGGATTTGGAAATATACGGGCTGATTGTGGGAACCTCAAGCAAGGAAAAGGGAAGGCTTACAATGCGACTCTTAGTGATGAGTCTGTAGAAGAAGAAGCTCCTGAGCTAGAGAAATTTCTAGCCTTTGTGGCTCCACATGTAGAAGAGAAGAATTCTTATTACTCAGAGCACAATGATGAAGATGGGGAAGAACTCAAAAAGGCTTATAAAACCCTCTATGTAGAGTTCGAGAAGCTGAGGGAAGCATGCAAGCAGCACATTCATGAGCTAAATAGTTTACAGACAGAAAAAAGCTCACTGCTGCTCAAGATACAGGGACTAGAGGAGAAGCTACTAGAGACACAATTGTAGTTGGAGAGGGTAACCGATGAAAAGCTAACTAATATGCTATCAATCTAGAAGAGCCCAACTGACAAGACTGGACTCGGGTATGTAGCTCCTCCCTTTGATATTCCCTCTACTTCTAGGACTGTCTTTGTTAAGCCCACAGTCCCCGAGCATTCACCCACTATCGTGGATAAAGGGAATGACAAAATCACTGGAGATGTTCTGGTCACTCAAAAGCTCCCTACCATCAGAAGATCTCCCATATGCCATAACTGCAGATTAAGTGGGCATGTTTGACCCCAGAGCTCCCTTCTCAAAGCTCGATGGTGCGTTTGGGTATCGAATATTTAGACTATGAATAATATTCAGAATCTGATCACGGATTTCAAGGCAATGAAAATGTGTTTGGATGTTGAATATAATTTAGATTCTTTTGAATATGTGTTTGGGTGTTGAATTTAGAAGATTGGAAAAAAGTGTTTTATAATAGTATAAAGTGATTGGAAATGATTGGATTGTATGAAAAGTTGTGTATAATGATTGGTATGGTAAAAAATAATAATAAAAAATATATGATGGGTTTTAAAAAAGTGTTTTATAATAGTATTAAATGATTGGAAATGATTGGATTGTATGAAAAGTTGTGTATAATGATTGGTATGGTAAAAAATAATTAAAAAAAATATATGATGGGTTTATTCAAACTATTCAAACTTTATTCAAGTGACCCATGGGTTTTATTCAACTTGGATCCGACAGAGAGCAAAGGTCAAGAAAGAAGTGCCCAGACAAGCAAATTTTCAGCACAAGACCTCTGGCCCAGTATCAGATTCCAAGGCATCAAGCTCCTCAATATCAAGCCCCATGGCATCAAGTTTGAAGGCATCATACCCCACGACGCCAGGCTCCCCAGCATCAGCGGCCTCAACAGAGATTTGTTCCTGGCAATCAAAGTAGCAAATCCAAGACTAACAAATCCAGTCACTTTAGAAAGCCACAGAAGGTTGATGATGATCAATACTTGAAGGAGATACCTATTTGGATGCAGAGCATGATACAATGGATGGATCATCAGATGAAATCATATCAACAACCACCTACAGGAAGGCAGACATGGGTCAGGAAGAAGGAAGACATTCACCCCTTGAGGGGGAATGGACTCACCTAGTTGGTGAAGGTATTTATGCCTAGGATTTGGTTCCTAATCCTAAAGCATCAGGTTTGTTTGCATTGCATGATCTTCTACATTTATATCTTGTGTTTGCTTTGCAATTAGGAACCATTGTTATTTGCCCCCTATTTCTCTTGAGAGAATTTTGCAGGTATTATTTGGGGAAGACAAAAAAAACATGTTGGGCGATTGTTATTGGCAATTTTGATCCTTCATAGGTTTGATCTTGCTTTGCATGCGAGTCCTATGATTTTGTTTCCATATAGCATGTCTTTATTGTTTTGTTTTTTGTTTTTTTTTTTAACTGTATAAAAAAAAAATTGGGGAGAAAATTTAGGGAATTTTATTTTTTCTTTTCTTGGCATGTCAGATATTGCTTGTATTTTTGCCTAATATCTTAGTTTATTGTGCAGTAATGGACTATGCTTAGATATGATTTAGAGTTTATGTTTATATATCTGCCAAGTTTTTCCTATGCATGTAAAAGTTGGATAGTTACTTTCCTCATGCAATGAAAATGTGTACTATCCAAGGCTCCCCTAAGGTACATTTTTTTTCCCTCTCTGACTTCTTTCTTCTGGAAATTCTAATAAGATAGATGTTTTTGATAAGATGGTCAAATTGACTAATTTGCTAGTTGAACCTAGAGCCTAAAAATTCTAGCATTCTCTCTAGGTTGCAGCATAAAAAAGAAACAAATAGTTATTCTTTTGAATTACTTGTTATATGCTTATATTCACTGCTTCTGTGCTGAATTTATATCTTGTCCTTCATGGTGCAAGTAAAAATTTTATCTTGTCTTTCATGGTACAAGTAAAACATTTAGGTGCTGCATCTTAGGGGGAGTGTATTAGATGAGGGTGGCTAGGTCCTAGTAATTAATAAGGTTTGACTTTTGATTGATCTTTCTTTGATTTTCTCTCTTGTTTTAGAAAATTCAGTTGCTTTTTGTCATATTAGTGAACTTCATACCTTATTGAGAAAGTCTTCACACACACACGCATTGCATGATTTGAGTAATCTATTTGAAATTTCTGTCTATAGAAAATTTTTGTGCTGATTGAACTCTAGAACTCTCTTTTATATCTCTGCATATTTTTGAGATGCTATCTGACTGCTTTATTAGTTGATAACACATGTGTGTTCTGAAGTTGATATTAGGGAAAATAATTTTTCTGCAAATTTTCCTTCAGTTTCTATTTTTCAGTGTAAAGCATCCGGATGGTCTCCCCATGCATCTGGACGAGTGCGGCTCAGACAGGCGGACGGTCAGGTGACACGTTCGGATGCGCATGGCCTGTCGCATGCTTATGTGGCAACGCACGTTCGGATGAGTTAATGATCCATCCGGACGGGGACTCCACAGGTTATATATCTCATGTTTAGCCCTAGCCGCCGCATCTCACCCTTTTTCTCTTGATTTCTTCTTGCACTTTTGTCTTTTTGTGTGTTTTTCTCATGGGTTAGTGCATAATCTCGGCCTCTTTTGTCCTTTTGAGCATTTTTCTCTTCATTCCAGGTACTTTTTCTATTCGTTTTTTTCTTTTCAATGTTTTATTAATTGTTAGAATATTAAATCTTTTGGGAATATGTTTTGAGATTAAAATTGCTTATCTGTGATATCTGTTGTGTTGGGATAATCTGTGTTGGCATTCTTTTGGACTGTATTGAGTTATTTACTTTTTTTTAAAATTTTTGAAAAGTCCATTTTACTGCCGTTATAATGTTGGTTTTTTTTTTTTTTTTTTTTTGAAACTAACAAGAATCTAATATTTTTGAGAATATTTTTGACATACCTTGTTGGCTATTTTGCAGAATCATGTCTGCTGACAGTTCGCAGCGTAGAGTTCGACAAAGGACAGAGGGGGATGTGGCAGCCTTTAGAGCCAGAATTATGAATAGGGCAGTCATTTCAAAGAGGAATGTTATTCGAGCAGACATTATGGTTGCTCCTCTAGATGGGATCAATGAGATCATCCAGACCTATAACTGGGGCTATCTCCACAACTGCACCTATGTAGTTCTCACCAGACTAGTCTGACTATTTTATACCAATCTTGAGGTGGTACAAAATGATGACAACGACATTATCCTTCATTCGACCATTGCGGGGCATGCTATCTCGGTTGATCCAAAGGTCATCAGCCAAATCATTGGGGTATCAGTGCTTCAGATTTTTGCCAGTCCCTTAAATGAAGTAGTATTGGCCCCTACCTTGGATGAGCTCTGGGAATTCTTTCATGTTGTCCCCCAGGGTGAGGAGTGATCTACTGCCATAAAGATTGGTGCTTTGTCTCCTGATGAGTGCCCAAAAGTGTATATTTGGACCCCTTAATTTACATTAGTTAAACCTTTAGCTTTGTTACTTTCTGATGTTTTGGTTAGTTTTAGTGTTTTTGCGTTTTGCAGGGCAATAAGAGAAAAATGACAATTTTCAAGACAAAAATACATAGAAAAGCTGGATTTTCGGAAGTGCTGAAAAAGTAGATCGATCGAATATTAATTCAATCGATCGAAAAGTAGATCGATCGAGTATTAAGTAGATCGATCGATTATTAAGTAGATCGATCGATTTTAAAATCGATCGATCGAATTTATGCGGAGCTGGAATTTCAGAAACCCTAGCTAACTCTATAAATACCATTCTTTTCTCATTTTTAGAGGGAGAGCCGCGGAGGAGGCCGCTTAGGAGTGCCCTAGGGGCTGATTTCACTGTATCTTAGGGTTTTTAGGTCGATTTTGACCTAGAACTTCAATCTTTTGTAAGTTTATTCATTTTTAATGCATTCTTGTAGTTTATTTATTCTTTCTTTGAACATGTCTAGCTAATATTTTCATCTAGGGTTGAGGATGAAACCTCACCAGTGAATAGAAACTGAGTTTCATGCTTGTTTATGCTATTTGAGTTTATGGGCTTGATTTCTCATTGTTCTATTTCAGTTTTTGAGATTATTTTTGGATATCTCTTGTGATTTCCGGATACAAGTGATGATTTGATAGAGTTTCATTAAATTGATGGCTTGGGTTTTCATGTATGTTGGATATTCATTGTGTTTCATTCTATGGATACATTTGATGATTTAGTTGAAACTAGATATCTTTTGTGATTTGTGGAAGAATAGATTCATTGAATGATTTAAACTAATTTTTGAAGCAAAGTAGAACATACCTAAGATTGGTTTGAAAGTATTCAAAATGTGTGTGATGAGCATGAGATTAGGTTGTTGTGATTTGGTGAGTGTGGATTCCGAAACCCTAGACCCCTTTATTTTCATTTATTTTGTTTATGTTTTCTTTTGTTAAAAATCCCTAAATTTGGAACTAGGTTAAAATAGGATTAGTTTAAATAGAAATTAATTTTCGCAACACAATTCCCTCTGGGATCGACCTCGTACTTGCATAACGCTATATTGCAAACGATTCGTGCACTTCAATCTTTGGCCTATTGTTAGGCAGAGTAATCTGATTTTGAAGAGGGCACAATTTCTATATGCCATCTGTCTGCGCTTGCCTTTTTGCCTGTGCAAGCATATTATGGGTGTTATCTCAGAGGCCAGAGATGAGAATAATACCGGCCTCCCCTTTGGCTGCCTACTTACTCAGATCATCTTGTAGGTAGGGTTGGCAATTCGGGTCAGCGGGTCGGGTTCGTGTCGACCTGACTGACCCGATTACATATTTGGGTTCAACACGAACCCGACCCGATTATAAATCGGGTTGAATATTCAAACCCGAACAAGACCCTATTGTTAAACGAGTTACCCGAACACGACCCGGGTAACCCGTTGTGACTTGTGACTTCGTCTTCTTCCTCATCTCAACGCTGCTGCTCCTCCTCCTCTGTCTCTGTCCTGTACACGCGCCTCTCTCACGCCCCATCTCAGCCTCACCACCACCACTACTTCAACTCACAAATAGGCGTGGACTCCAACCCCCTCCTCTCCGATGCCCAAGACGACGATGTTTCCACTTCCGAAGACAAAATCGACGAGCTCAACATCATCAAAGAAGATCCACAACAACAAAACGAATCAAAGAAAGGAGATGCAGAAGGCGACCATTCGGATTGGACTCGGGTTTCGGGCAACTTCTTCAACCATCTCAGCGAGGCCATTAGGAGGGCGTTCCGATTCAACCAGCGCTCGATCGACGACGACGACGAGTGGGCCGACGATCGCTTAGGGAGTTAGGGACCCAGGGTTTGGGGATCAGAGCTTCGGAGGAGGCATGATTATGAAACCAGTGAAAGTTGAAACGGCTGATTCGGACCGAAGGAGAGGAGGCGTGAAACTAAGTGAAAAGGAAAACCGAAAAGAAAAGATGCGGGGCTGCGGCTGCTAGGTTTGTTCTTTGTTTCAGTTTTTTTTTTACAAACGGGTTGTAGTCGTGTCATAATCGGGTTGACCCGATTATGACCCGAACCTGATTACTATAAACCCAAACCCGGAATTTTCGTGTCGTGTTCGTGCCGGGTTCGTGGGTCATGTCAAAAATTGCCAACCCTACTTGTAGTCTGGCATTGATGTAGTTGGAGAGTTGAAGATGAAGATTCAGGATCCCCTCAGCAAACAGACCTTGATGAAGTCCAATGCACAGCTAAGGTGTGACAATCAGGATGAAGAACCTCAGTCGGCTCCTATTCATGTTGAGATGCCAGACATTGCTTCTTCATCTCAGACTGCCCTGCCTCCTCCACAATAGGATGCTAGTTATGCACAGATTTTGGAGGCTTTGGCTTCTCTATAGGGGGCATGAGTGCTATGAAGCTGACTGTCTCATCCATGCAGCAGATGATGTCATTAATGTAGCAGAAGGTTCATTCTATAAACCTCCGTGTGGAGCAAAGCCAGCTAGACATCTAAGAGTTCCTCAAGCACCATCATCCATCCAGCAGTAGCAGTGATGACGAGGATGATGCGCCAATGGCTGAGGCTGCTTGATTTTTTTTTTTTTTTTTTGGTGTTTGGTTTTTATCCATTTTGAGACATTTTGTTTGTTTGGATAATTTGTTGAATATTTTAACTCTTGGTAATTATTACTCTGTTTACCCTTGTCCTGCTGAGACATTTAGGGGGAGTAATTGTTTTATGGTTTTTCTTATTGCTTTGTTTTACCCTTTGTCATTTTGTGACAAAAAGGGGGAGTAATTTTTGATTTGGACCAGGAATGTATTTTTAAACTGGTCAAGTGTTTTTGTCCTAGAATGGTCAAAGTGGGAGTTTGTTGGTTTGTAATTGGCTGCATTTCGTTGGACAAAATCACTTCCATATAATGATGCTTTTTATCAGGGGTTCAGAATTTTCATCCGGACGACGAGAACTTTTTGTTCGGACCTTCCTCTGTGTCTAGAAACTTCGAACTGTTCCAGCTTGTATCCATGCAAACTTCTCAGCAACACGTCTAGACGATTTCAGTGTTCGACAGGTTGAAAAATTTCTTTCCAAAACACAGATATGGGAAGATAGCTGCAATCGTCCGGACGATGTGTGTTCCCGTCTGGATGCTATTCTTCATAAGGCAAGTCGTACATACAAAGTTCAACCGTCCGGACGTCAGTCTTCATGGTCCGGACACTCAAGCTTCATATATGGAAATTACGTGCATCAGCTCAACTGTCTGGATGTCGGCCTTCATGGTCCGGACGCTCAAAGCCTTGATATGGAAATTGTGTGCAGCTAAAGTGCAACAATCCGGATGCTAGGGCAACACCGTTGGGACGTGGCTCAATTCAGGAAAGAATTTCAGTGAATTTGGAAAGTCGATTGCACAGTTGTCCGTCTGGATGCTCTCAGCTACCGTCTGCACTACGCCTAGGAAATTCAAGTCAGACGGGAATTTGGATTCGTGTAGCCGATAAATAGAGGCCCCTAAGCATGTTGTTTGTAAGAATTCGGTAGTAAATTCCGTAGAAGCTTAGACAGTTTATTGTAAGAGTTATGTGCTGAAGCGTCCTTTCTCAAACCGTTGCCAAGTGCTATTGCTGTGCTGAACTGAACTGAAGTCTATCTTAGGAGTTGACCCTATGGTAAAGGATTCCATTCAAGATCCCTTCAAGTAGGTGACTTGGTTGGGAAGCATTCGTATTGGGTTACATGTCAGAGTGCTAGATATGATCGCTGCATAGAGTATGTGAGTGTTACTGTCTATGTATTAGCTTTATCTTCTGAATAGTGGATATCCTGGGTTTGGCTGCCTTGGAGTGGTTTTTCTCTTTATTGAGTTTCCACTTCATCAACAAAATATCTTTTTCTTTATTTTCTGCATTGTGATATTTTGTTGCACACTATTGCACACACTTGATAAATTAGAAGCCCAATAATTTTCACTATCTTCTATCACTTTCTTTACCTAGCCAGGAACTCCTCGGAGATAGTCTATCATTTCATTAGCCTTAATACTCAATCTACCAATACAGGGATTGGATGCCAAGTCAAGCACTTCTGATGGATTCTGCCCATACATGATCTCAAAAGGGCACAGCTGAGTCGTTCTGTTCTTGGACCAATTGTAGGCAAACTCTGCCTATGATAAAGTCAAATCTCATTGCTTTGGCTTATTTCCTACTAAACTTCTCAAAAGATTTCCCAAGCTCCGATTCACCCCCTCAGTCTGACCATCCATTTGGGGGTGGTAGGCACTATTGAAATTAAGATTGGTCCCCATCCTTTCCCACAAACTCTTCCAGAAATGGCTCATGAATTTTGTATCTCGGTTCGATGTAATAGATCTTGAAACCCCATGCATGTGAACAATCTCCCAAAAATATAGGTTAGCAATTCGGGTGGCATCCATCATTTTCTGGCAAGCTACAAAATGGGCTATCTTGGAAAATCGATCCACCACCACAAGGATAGAATCCATGTTGACTTCTCTTTGCCTTTCTGCTCACGCCTTGCTTGGACTTGATCCCACCAAATTGAGAGACATGGGCCATCAATAAATGTCCTCCCAAATGAAGGATCTGTCGTATACAACTCTCGAAAAGTCTTAAAACCCACAACTTTGGTACGCATAGTAGTAAGAAGTGCAACACGCCTACTCAAGGCATCATCAACTTTATTCAAGGTCCTAGATTGGTGCCGTAAGGAAAAAGTGAATTCAAAAAGTGAATTCCTGAAGGTAGTTAACCCATTTGGGATGTCTGCAGTTGAGCTTTTGCTGGCCATTGATATACTTGAGAGCCTTATGATCAGTGATAAGGATGAACTCCTTTTGAACCAAGTAGTGATGCCAGTGCTTTAAAGACTGTGCAATGGCGTAGAACTCCAAATCATAGGTTGAATAGTTCTTCTTTGACCCTGACAACTTCTCACTGAAAAAGATGATCGGATGCCCCTCTTGGCTTAGGACATCGCCAATACCAACGTCAGATGCATCATAGTTGACTTTGAAAATCTTCTCTAAGTTTGGAAGAGTGAGAATAGGTGTTTCTGTCAACTTCTGCTTCACTAATTGAAAGCTTGTATCAGCTTCTTCATTCCATTGGAAAGTCAGACCCTTTAAGCACTTTGTGATTGGTGCAATCAATGCATTGAAATTTCAAATGAACCGTGTGTAGAATGACGCCAATCTGTGGAAACTTCAGACATCATGTATACTATTGGGTGTTGGCCACTCTAGAATTGCTGTCACCTTGGACTGATCTGCATGAATACCATTAGTAGACACAATAAAACCAAGAAAAGTAACACTGGTAGTAAGAAATGAACATTTCTTTCGATTGACATATAAATATTATTTTTCATAGTGTTTCAAAAACCTCTTTGAGATGTTCTAGGTGCGTCTCATGCGAGGGGCTATAGATGAGGATATCATCAAAGTACACAACAACCAACTTTCCCATGTAATGTTGCAACACCTAATTCATGAACCGCATGAATGTCCTAGGTGTGTTGGATAGCCTAAAAGGCATGACCATCCACTTGTAAAACCCATGATGTGTTTTGAATGCCATTTTCCACTCATCTCAGGCCAAATTCTGATCTGGTGATACCCACTCATAAGGTCAATTTTGGAAAAAAACTTGGAACCTGCTAACTGATCCAGCATGTCATCTAAACGGGGAATCAGGAATCTATACTTTATTGTGATTTGATTGATGGCTCTGCTATCAACACACATGCGCCACGATCCATCCTTCTTCAAAACTAAGAGAGAGGGAACTGCACATGGATTCATGCTCTATCGAATGTAACCTTTTTTTAGCAACTCTTTCACTTGGCATTGTAACTTTTCAGATTCCTTTGGATTGAGGTAATAAGCTGGTCGATTTGGCAAGCTTGACACTAGTACAAAGTCGATGTGGTGCTATATATCTCTCATGGGTGGCAAACAAAGGGGTAGTTCCTCTGGCATCAAATCAGCAAACTTAGCCAACACCTCTCGTAACTCCATTGACACATCATCATCTACGTTAGAACCCTTTTCACATGTCAGCAAGGCGTACACAACACCCTCTTCTTCTATTTCCTCTAGGAATTGAGACATTGACAAGAGATTAATGCCTTTCTCAGTCACTGTTATAGGGATGACTCCTCCTCGCCGAGGTGCTAACACCACCTTCTTTCCCTTGATGCTTAAAGTATAGGTATTTCGCCTCCCATCATGGACAACGACTCGATCATATTGCCAAGGCCTGCCTAGTAATAAATGACATGCATGCATAGACACTACATCGCACCATGCATTATTGAATGAAAATTAAATTGACTTCTAAGTGTGTGTGTGTGCACAAAGTGTTAACAAAATAATAACAGTGCGGAATTTAAATAACACAAGAATTTTTGTTAACGAAGTGGAAAACTCAATATGAGAGAAACCACTCTGGGGCAACCAAACCCAGGATATCCACTATTCAGAAGACAAGACTAGTTACAAAGTAGTAGCACTCACATACCCCTGATGCGGTGGTCATACCTTGCACTCTAAGGTGTAACCCAACACGAACACCTCCCAACCACGTCTCCTACCTGAAGGGGTCTTCAATCGAATCCTTTACCTTAGGGCCAACCCCTAAGATAGACTTAAGATTAAGCGCAGCAACAGCACACACAACAATGGCTTTAGAGAGATTAACTCAGCTCAATAATCTCACAATATAGCTCTCTAAGCACTAATGGAATTCAATACCGAATTCTTGCTGTTCTCAAGCCTAGGGACCTCTATTTATAGGCTCAGGGATCAAATGAGCGTCTGGCTTGATAAAACATAGGTGCCGTCCGAACGGTAGTTAAGGGCCGTTCGGACGGACAAATGTGCGATCAATTTCCCGAGAATTTCACTGAAATTCTTTCCTGTTTTTGAGCCGTGTCCGGACGGTGGTGCCCTGTCGTCCAGACGGTCGCACTTCTGCTGCAAGCAATTTCCATATAAAGGCTTCGTGCGTCCAGACCAGGGGGATGATCGTCTGGACGGTTGATTTGATGCAAGCAATTTCCATATCTGATGCACGCTTGTCCGGACCATGCTGACTGGCATCTAGACGTTTGGATTTTGAATGCGATACTTGCCTTATGGATGAGCGTGTCCGGATAGGAATCCACGTCGTCCGGACGGGAATCCACGTCGTCCGGACGGTTGCAGCGATCTTCCCATATCTATGTTTTGGAAAGAAATCCTGAAGCTTGGTCAAACACTGAGAGTCGTCCGGACGTGCTGCTGAAACGTTCGGACAGTTGTAAGCTGGAGCAATTAGAAACTTTTCTACATAGGGGAAGGTCTGGACGGGAAGTTCTTGTAGCGCCCCAGATTTTAAGATACTAATATAATGTCTTAAATTACATTTAAGACCCAATAATAGGGAAAAATAATAAATATGAATATTTATGAAAATAAATATTCATTTGATTTTTAGAAACATTTATAGTTTCAATTTGTTAAAAGCTCAAAACGGACCTTAAACTTTGGAATAACGGAAACAGGGTCAAATGAACTCCGTTTTGGTCGATTCAAAAACTGGGATGCTCGTTTTGAAGTCATCTAGTAACCCCCCTATTTTAATAATTTTTGAACTCCGTTTAGGGCATGAAAACACCCATGAAAAATACTACCTCTGTTCTAGACGGAAATTCACATTAATCATTAATAGGCCCATCTTTGAACTTAACCCAACCCATTCTAGTTGCCATCCACAAACCCAACTCACCTACCACATGTCATCTTCCCATAGTCATGATTAATACATGAGTCATCACCCAACTCAACATGTGAAAGACCTATTTTATGCCTTAAGACTGCCATTAAATAATGTGTGCTTAATCATCCTAGTTGGATGATTAAATAGGATAGTGGAAGATATGATGATTCAACACCTAGTGCAACCCCCACTATATTTATTCCCTCTTTCTCTCATAATGAAAGAATAAAAGATGTCAAGAATAGAATGAAGAATAATCATGAGAAGAAAATAGTCTAAAGATATTTCGGTTTAACTTGTCAAAGTAAACCAGAAACTTTGACTGACCTGAACTGAGTCATATCAAACTCGAAATGAGTCGAACCAAAAAGAGAAAGTGTTCATCTTGAAGTCATCTATCTACCCTCAAAATTTCACATCAATCGGAGTAGGTTTGATCATTGAGAAGTTGCTCGGAGTAAGCTGGCCTCTATGTGGATGAGATTCCTAATTCAAATAGATTGTAAAGTAAAGACTAGTTTGCAAGAGATATTCTAAGAAGTTAATACTTTTATTACATTTTGTACCTTATAACCCTACTTGCCTCCTATAAGTAGGCATGCAAGAATCTTGGTCTTTACACACAAATCATAGACAACTTTCATCAAAGCTTGTACTTTAATTTTCTCTCCCTCTTTCTCTCCTTCTACCACAAGGCCACTTTGGTGTTATTGAAGTTTTCTCTCCAAATCAGATTTGTAAGTAATCTTAATGCATAGGGTGACTTCTTAGATACTCTTAAGAAATTGTTTAATTCACTTCCACTATATCGAGTCCAAAAACTCACAAGATATAGTTTGAATGTGAAACTTTCAAAGGAATATCTTATGAACCACTTGGCATCTCCTTCTTACTATTTGATATCATTACTTGTTTTATAAGTTGTTTAAAGACCCAATAAGCTTAAGAGATAAAAGAATTAAAGAAAAGAGTAATATAAACTGCTTTTCATTTTATTGTCCTCATGACTTTCATGAGTTGATTGTATTTATATTTCCTTTTACATTTCATTGTCCTCATGACTTTCATGAGTTGATTGTATTTACTCTTATTGTCCTTATAATATATTTTAATCCTTCAAGTTCATATTTGGTGGTATTGGTCATATAGCTTCATCATCAAATCATGAACCAAGGTTTTAAGATTGTTATAAGTGATCGTCTCAAACATAATGAAGTGATGGATAATAATAAATACAAAGAGATGAGGGTCTATAAACAAAGATTTGTTTGATAGATAATTGATATACATATTATTGTGTGGATGGATTTATATGCAGAAAAAGGAGCTAAGGAACTACACCAAGGAGTGTAAGTATTAAGTTACTTACTGAGGAATGATTCTATGTTTTATTAGGACTGTGTGGTGTGTGTTCATTGCATGTGGTTGTTCATGCATTGCATGTTGTGTCCAATTAATATAACAGCTGAGGAGATAACCATCAACAAGCTGATGTAGTAGCAACTGAAAGGAAGGCTAGTCAGTGGACCCAGGGGGTTTAGAGTGACCCAGGGGTGTCCGAAGTTCTAATATGTAACTAATGCTGGGACCGGTAGGATTCCAGTAAAAATAGGTAAGACTTTAAGTGGGAGGCAAATGACGTGAACGGGTTCAGATAACCTAGAACGAGAGGTCTGAAGAAAGATGATTATAAAACACAAACTAAATGGTTACTACGATGCATATTCATACAACCTTTGCATTTGCGTCCTTTATAAACTGTTATTAGTTTGATGGTAACATAGATATGAAAGTGGATGACTCACTTGTTTGTCTATGTAAATATAATAACGTCATATTTGCATAGTTACTGATGCAGATCCGGAAGATGAAGGCATGGACCCATATGCCAGTTTTAATGGTTTTTGAAACCATTACCGAAGTAATATGTGCTAGCTTAGAAATTGCTAGACATATTTATGTGTGCTTTATTTCATGGCTTGTAATAATTATAAACGATGTTTTGTTTGGCATATTTTTATGTTGTATGTTTATGTGCCATTTGTGGCACTTATTTTGATGCACCTAGTGTTCAAATGGCGTGTAATGATAACCTAAGTAACTTTTAATTAATGTATCGAGGTATTTCAGTCAGCTCTAACGTGTTATGCTATAAATTTCCAAGTCTTTAGAAGAAAAAAAATATATATTCCGCTGCGAGAGTTATTTCTGGTGTAGTAATGTCACGTGGAAACTGGAGGTTTTTGCTTATGAATTTACTGGCTTAAATTCGGGGCGTTACAGTTCTCGTCATCCGGACGGATGATGCTTTGAACAGATGGGCATCCGGACAATATGACACGTTGTCCGGATGGCTGGCACTTTGGACAGATGGGTGTTCGGACGGTATGACATGTTGTCCGGACGGTTGACAGGGAACCGAATTTTCTGCCTTGCAAACTGTGCAGAATCTTCTGAAAGCACTTCTGAATAGCAGAATCCCTGTTAAAAAACATCTTTACAAAGAAGTGATTTTGTCCAACAGAATGTGGCCAATTACAAACTAACAAACTCCCCATTTGGCCATTCTGGGACAAAAATCACTTGACCGGTTAAAAATTCAATCCCGGTCCAAATAAAAATTACTCCCCCTTTTTTGTCACAAAGGGACAAAGGGTAAAATAGAGTAATAAAAATTAAAACACATAAAAAAAAATTACTCCCCCTAAAGGTCTCAGAAGGACCAGGGTAAACAGAGTAATAAAATATGTAGTAGTTTAAACAAATGTAGCAAAGTATCAAAATGATAACACCAATGTCTCAAAAATAAACTACATCAAGAAAAAAAATCAGGATACATCAGCCATCGGTGCATCAGCCATCAGTGCATCGTCCTCGTCATTACTGCGGGACGGGTGGTGGAACTTGAGACACTCCCGGAGGTCCAGTTGGTTCTGCTTTACACGGAGGTTAATGGAGTGAACCTCCTGCTGCATGTTAGAGATGGACTGCTGCATGGATGACATGGAGAGCTGCATAGAACTCATGCCCCGCTGAATAGCGGCCAATGCCTCCATAATCTGAGAATAGCTGACATCCGGCTGTGGTGGCGGAACAGTCTGAGAAGAGGATGCCACATCTGGAATGCCGACAGGAATAGGAGGAGGCTGGGGCACATCATCATCCTGCTCATCGCGCCACAGCTGAGCATTGGACTTCATCACAGTCGGCTTGCTGATAGGATCCTAGATCTTCATCTTCTGCTCACCAGCAACACTGATGCCCGACTGTAGAATAATCTGTGTGAGTAGGCAGCCAAATGGAAGACCGGTATTGCCCTCATCACAGGCCTCCAGAATAACGCCCAAAATATGTTTGCACAAGCAGAAAGGCAAGCGAAGATGGATAGCATAGACGAACTGGGCTCTCTTCAAAATCAGATCATTGTGCCTGACAACTGGCCAAAGATTGTGCCGAACAATCTTGGCTAGCATGCGGTGTGGGGCAAATAAAGCACCGATCCTTATGGTGGTGGCGCGCTCCTCTCCCTATGGAACTGCGTGGAAAAACTCTCTGAGATCATCCAAAGAAGTAGGGATTACCACCTCATTGTAAGGGCTGCCAGGCATCGGAAGAACAGGAACTCCTAGATACCCCCAATGATAAGTATGGATAGTGTCGTGGATACTATCTAGAGGAGCCACCATAATGTCAGACCGAACAACGTTTCTTTCAGCAATCACTAGTCGGTCCATAATTTTGGCTCTAAGGGCTGGTCTATCTCCCTCTATCCTCTGGCGGACCCTACGCTGTGGACTACCTGCAGACATGAGTCTGCCAAAAAAAAAAGAAACCAACATGATTTGCCAAGAATAGTCCAAAAATGATCTTGTTAGGGCATATAGAAAATCTGGCATTATAACAGTAGTAAAAGGGACCTTTCAAAAGATTACAAACAGGAGATATCACAAAACAATCCTCAAAAATACTGAACTAGATATTCTCAACATAGCATATACAAAAGGAAATTCTAACATTTCTTAAAGAGACTCAATAACATTCCAAAATATCACTATTCTAACAGTTTTAAAAGAAACTGAAAAGAATAATGTTAATTGAAAAAATACTTGGAATGTGGTGAGTAATGCACAACAGGACAAAAGAGGGCGAGAAAAAGCAAAATGTCGAGAAGATACTCACAAACAGCCAAAAGAGAGTGAGACAATGAGTGGGGTGGGCTGAAAATGCGGCGGCCAGATTTTATAGAGGCTGTGGGGTCCCTATCCGGAGGCGTGTTGCCTAGAAATATGCGGATAGGTCGCGCCCGTCCGAACGTGTAACCTTGCCGTCTGGCCGTTGGAGCCGCATGCATCCAGACGTGTAATAGAACCGTTCGGCCGACTGAGCCACACCCATCTGGACGCAAAGAGAAGCTGTCCGGATGCTTCACACTGAAAAAGGCAAAAACTGAGGAGACATTTGTAGAAATTATTTTTCCTAAGGTTAGCTTCAGAACATGCATGTATAATCAACTGATAAAGCAATCAAAGAGCATCTCAAAACTATGCAGAGAAATAAAAGGGAGTTGAGAGTTCAATCAGCACAAAGATTTTCGTGTAGATCGAAAATATAGATAGATTACTCAATTCATGCAATGCGTGTGTGTGTGTGAAGACTTTTCCCACAAGATATGACTTTCACTGATATGACAAAAAGCAACCAGATTTTCTAGACAAGTGAGAAAATTAGTGAAAGATTAGTCAAAATTCAAACCTTATTCAGTACTAGGGCCTAGTCACCCTCATCTGATACACTCTCCCTAAGATGCAGCATCCAATTGTTTTACTTGTACCATGAAGGACAAGGTAAATATTTTACTTCCACCATGAAGGACAAGGCATATTTTAGCACATAAGCAGAAAATATACATATATAGCGCATAATTCATAAGAGTAATTGCTTGATTCATTTGATGCTGCAACCTAGAGAAAATGCCAAAATTTTTAGGTTCTAGGTTCAACTAGCATTTGGTCAATTTGGCCATCTTATCAAAAACCTCTTCTCTTATCCAGAATTTCTAGTACCAAAAAGTCAGAGAAGGAAAGATGTATCTTTAGGGGAGTCTTGGATAGTGTACATTTTCATCGCATGAGGAAAGAAGCTATCCAACTATTGCACATACAGGAAAAACACTTGGCAGCTATAGTCATAAACTCTCAATCATATCTAAGCAAAGTAGATTAATGCATAAAGAATTGAGATATCAGGTGAAAACACATGCAATATCTGATATGCCAAGAAACGAAAAACAATCCTGCAATTTCTCCCTTTTTTTTTTTATTAAACAAAATGCTATATGGAAATGACATCATATAACATGCAAGACATAATCAAACCCGTGTAGGCTCGATGTTGCCAATGCAGAAAAACAGTTGCTCGACCTGCTTTTTCTGTCTTCCCCAAATAGTACCTGCAATATTCTCTCAAGAGAAATAGGGGGCAAAACACAACTGGTTCCTAGATTGCATAATAAGCACTAATGTGGTCTTTTGTTTACCAAAATATATCAATAATAAAATTACCACTCGCAATAGTGCGAATCCTTGTAGGATAGGGCTATGTTGAGGGTGTCGAACCTCAAGGACTGCGTAGGAATTGCTATCAAGTTTGTGAAGATTAAAAATAACTAAAGAAAAGATTGTTTGATTTTTGTTTTCTTAAAATAAAAACATAAAAGTAAAAGACATAAATTTAAATAAAGTAGGGATGAGATAAAGAATAAAGGATTGATTTCACCACTCACCGCATAACAATGGTCAATCATAAATTAACAAGGAAAATTCATACTATGCATGATATAGGGCTCGTCTCACTCGAGTAGTCAAGAAATTACCTCTAAAAAATAAGTATAATCCATCTTCAGTTGGCACAAATCGTCCACCTAACCACTAAGACGCGGTACGACCCATCTTCCCTAGGTATGGATTAGCTATGTCTTTAATAGGATACACACAATCAATGGAAAAGTATAACCCATCTTCGGTTGGTATGAATTGTCTACCTAAATTACACTAAACTAGGGTGTAGTACAATCCGTCTTCCCTAGGCATGGTCTATCTAACCCTCTTGATCACATGTCAATTAAAACCGTTGTATAACAATCATTCACATAATCACAGAAAATATGAAGGATTGAGTTCAATCAATAGAAAAGACTTTCTAAGACAAGATAAGAAATTCATAATGATTGAATATAAACATTATGATCAATTCTCACAGTTATACAACCATCATGCATATAGAAAATACCAAATTAAAATACAATCAAACCATTGTTACTTGGAAAGGGCTACATCAACACTCTATGATGAATTTAGCCGCTCATCGTGGTGCTGGGATGGCCTCCTGCCATGTTCTTCTCCTCTTCCACTTGTCAAGCCTCCAAGAAGAATTTTCTATCTAAAGCTAAGCACAAGCACAAACACAAGCCCAAGCACCCATTCTCTTGAAGCTTAGAGGTCTATTTATAGAGACTAGGAGAGGCCTAGGAGCTCTTGGAATTCCAGGAAAATCGTCTTTTGAGTCTTCTTGTCCAAGTAGGAGATTGAAACTTCAATCCAAGTAGGAAAAGGATTCCAAATTCGTCCAGAATTGTGGTCTTTTATTGCGGGGAAATTTTGGCATAGTAAACATCCGAATTAAGGAAAATATATTTCTGATATATTTGTTGAATTTTTTATTAGATTTCTAACTCCACCAGTTTCATTGAAATCCAATATCCAATTTAAAAGTTATGATTAAAACATTGTGACATGTGCAGAATCCAAATTTGAATCCAATCCGATTTTGACTCTTAGTGGAGAAATTCCGATTTAATCCTTCACTTGATTTGATTAAACTTAACCACATCATATAGGTCTTCTATTATGATTGGTTAAGCTTAAACATATCTTTTAAGTCTTCTCAAAGTGTGCTTTAACCCCAAAATCAATGGAATTAATTGCATCTTTATTTAAAACCTGAAAACAATAAAACAACACAAAGCATCTCAGTCCTCTGGGATCTTTCTTCTCTGCTTCATTAGGTTCAGCTTCTCTGGGAGCATTCTTCATCTTTTCAGAAAAGTTCTTCTTGAATCGGTCATCTCTCATTAGTCTTCTGAAATTTTTGGCCAGCATAGCCATAGCTTTTTCTTCCACCTTAGAGTCATCTTCAGATGAGGCTTCTACCTTTTTCTTGGAAGCCTTTAGGGCAATGGTCTTCAGCTTTTTGACCGAGGGCAGGGACAGCTCATAAGTTTGAAAAGATCCCACCAACTCTTCAATCTTCATTTCTTCCAGATCTTTGCTCTCTTCAATTGTTGTCACCTTGATCCTGAAACGCTTTGGCAAAGATCTTAGAATTTTTTGGATGAGTTTTACATCTGAGACTGGCTTCCAAAGACTCACCATGGAGTTTCTTAGGTCACTCATTTTGGAGTAAAACTCTCCAAATGTCTCTTCTTCCAACATCTTAATTTCTTCAAATCTGGAAATCAACATTTGAAGTTTGGCAGATTTTACAAGTTTGGTGCCTTCATATGTTGTTTCCAAGATTTGACATGCTTCTTGAGCAGATTCACAGTTTGAAATTTTTGCAAATTCAGATGGTGGAAGTGGTTGACATAGAGCATGGAGGGCTTTATCATTAGAAAGTCGTGCGTTTTTCTATGAGACTAGTTCGAGTGCTGCATTTGCTGGTTTAGTCCAACCAGTTTCAACAATACTCCAAGAGTCAATAGATTTTAAAAAGAACCGCATACGAGCCTTCCAATAGCCATAGTTCATACCGTCAAAGGCAGGAACAGTATTAAGAGTTTGAGACATTTTAGATAGAAGTCAAAAATGAATAACACTCAAGAATTTAATCTCAACATAGTGTACCAAGTTCTGATACCAAATGAAAATTAAATTGACTTCTAAGTGTGTGTGTGCACAAAGTGTTAACAAAATAATAACAGTGCAGAATTCAAATAACACAAGAATTTTTGTTAATGAAGTGGAAAACTCAATGAGAAAAACCATTCCGGGGCAGCCAAACCCAGGATATCCACTATTCAGAAGACAAGACTAGTTACAAAGTAGTAGCACTCACATACCCCTGATGCAGTGGTGGTACCTTGCACTCTAACGAGTAACTCAACATGAATGCCTCCCAACCAGGTCTCCTACCTGAAGGGGTCTTCAATGGAATTCTTTACCTTAGGGTCAACCCCTAAGATAGACTTCAGATTAAGCACAGCAACGGCTTTAGAGAGATCAACTCAGCCCAATAATCTCACAATATAGCTTTCTAAGCACTAATGGAATGCAATACCAAATTCTTGCTGTTCTCAAGCCTAGGGACCTCTATTTATAGGCTCAGGGATCAAATGAGCGTCTGGCTTGATAAAACATAGGCTCCATCCGGACGGTAGTCAAGGACCGTCTGGACGGACAACTGTTCGATCAATTTCCCAAGAATTTTACTAAAATTCTTTCCTATTTTTGAGCCTCGTCTAGAAAGTCGCACTTCCTCTGCAAGTAATTTCCATATAAAGGCTTTGTGCGTCCGGACCAAAAGGATGATCGTCCGAACGGTTGATTTGATGCACCCAATTTCCATATCTGATACACTCGTGTCCAGACCATGCTGAATGGCGTCCGAACGTCTAGATTTTGAATGCGATACTTGCCTTATGGATGAGCGCGTCGGTACGGGAATCCACGTCGTCCGGACGGTTGCAGCAATCTTCCCATATCTATGTTTTGGAAAGAAATCCTGAAACTTGGTCAAACACTGAGAGTCATCCGAACGTGCTGCTAAAACGTCCGGACGAATGCAAGCTGGAGCAGTTTGAAACTTCTCGACACAGAAGAAGGTCCGGTTGGGAAGTTCTCGTCGTCCAAACAGATGATGCTTTGAACAGATGGGCATCCGGATGGTATGACACGTCGTCCGGACGGCTGATAGGGAACAAAATTTTCTACCTTGCAAACTGTACAGAATCTTCTGGAAGCACTTCTGAATAGCAGAATCCCTGTTAAAAAGCATCTTTACAAAGAAGTGATTTTGTCCAACAGAATGTGGCCAATTACAAACTAGCATTGAAATATTTCTTTCTAATTGAAAAAGAAACCAAACACCTCTTACCTACTCACTTCCATTTTTCAACCAGGACAATTTGTATGGTTTTGGATGGCGATCAATTTAACTGAAGCTTTTTAACTGCATCCTCTGATACCACATTCTTGCAACTACAACTGTAAATATTTCGCGATCGTGCATGTGGTATGAAAAATATTGGTTCTTAACCAATCTTCTTTGGAGTCCTATTTTGGAGCAAGCAAGCTTTTTCTGACAACAAGAGTCTCGTGCCCATCTCCATACAAAATCTCCTCGTCGTTGCCATCATAAAAAACAAGATATCCGATGTTGACTTCTTCTACTGTTTCATCTTCAATTAAAAGATTCTTGCCTGTTCTGCTTGGAGGCTTTCGACAATCGGTCACTCGATGACCGGGCTCCCCACATCTGAAACAACGGATGTTGGAATTGGAACTTTGGCCTTGCATAGGTTGAAATTAGGATGAGGTTCTTGAGGGGACAGACTCCTTGTGTATTCTAATCTCCTCTTGGTGTAGATCTGGTATTGCTTTTGGTTTGCTGCTTTTCTACAATCAATGCACTCTGTTAGGCTTCAAAAATCGTCCAAGGGGAGTGGAGACTAAGGATGTCATGTAGGGACTGCCGCAAACTGCCCAAGTATCGCGCCACCATCTATTTCTTGGTCTCTGACAAGTTGTTTCGAGCAACCAATTGGTAGAACTCTTCAGTGTAATCATCAACAGATTTCGCTCCTTGTCTCAGCATATGAAGCCGTTGAAACAACGTCTGTGAGTATCCGAATGGTAAAAAATGCCCCTTCATCTTCTTCTTCATTTTCTCCCAATCACAGATATTTGGCTTGCCTTATCTATCCCATGATCATGTCAATTGCTCCCACCAAGAGGATGCATGACCCTTTAGCTTGATGGCGACAAGCTTCACCTTCATGAGATCTAGAACTTCCTTATAATCAAAGATCTTCTCTACTTCATGTAGCCAATCAATGAAACCTTCGGCTTGTAGAGTGCGAGAAATTTCTGGAAGCTTAACTTTGAAGCCTAAGTCTCCATATCAGTGTTCCCAACCACACTGTTCAAGACCCAGAACAGAATTATGATACGGGTTCTCAAAGATGGAATCTGAATCGCGATCATCCATCTTGTGATCCCTTTCAAAGTTTTGGGTCCCTAGAGGTTGGGTTAACTCTGCAACCTACCTCTACAAGTCTTCAATCGTCATGTCTTGTACATCACGTTTATGGTAGGGAACTTTCTCATTCGGAACCTGTCCACGCTGACCATGACCACGACCACTAGCCATGAAAGCTGATGAAAAGTTCACCCCAAGAAGATGCTTGACCTCTGATACTGTTTGACGTCGGATAGAACTAAGATTATTTCAAAAACATGTGATAGCAGTAGAAACTATGAATTGAAAATAGAAAAGGGAATTGAAGAATAGAGAAAATAATAAACAGGGAAGAGATAACCTCTAATTGGCCCAAATAAGCAAACAGAGAAATAACCCTAAAAGACTTAAAATTTAATTGATACTTCAAAACTTGATTGAAAAATAACAAAGACTAGATGCCTTTATATAGGCAAGGTACCTCCTAATTTAACAAGAAAAAGGAAAAGAAATCCTAATTAGAAAATAAATGCATAATGCTAATGGAAAAGGAAAAACCCAATCCTTATTTGAAAGAAGGAAAACTAAAACACACATGCATATGCTAAACCCATTAAAGTAAATGCTACCAATGCTGCCAGAGGTATTATGCCCTTATTTTGTAGCGTTGAGTGCATTTGGTTTGATTTGAGTGTACCCATTCTTTTGTCTCATCTGCATTTGTGTAGCCGTGCATGATGAGCACCAAACCCTTAGAATAGAATATATGCGTGGCCACTCTTATAGGTGATGCTGAAACCTGTAGGAAATGTGTGGACCATTGTCCAATCATTATAAGAGAAATGAGTTTGCCGGCGAAGCTAGCAGTGTCTACATGATGAGCTTCAATGTTTAACTTGCTAGGGCTTTGATGTCATTCTGGAATGGATTGACTATCAAAGTATAGAGCAAACATAGATTGTCGCAAGTTGGAAGTTGCATTTTGACTTCACTGCACGAGAGAGTTCAAATTCTGCAGGTTTTGTGTACGAGTTACTCCACCATTTCCCTCTGACGTTCAAGAACAAAGAGTGTCAGAAAGGGTACGCTAGTGTGTTTGGCATATGTTTAAGCCAAGTCTTGAGCTACCTCTTTGGTGAAGTGTGGGAAATCCACACTTATCACCAAAGTCTCTCAGCGGATAGACTTAAATATGAGGCAACATTGATGGCTTGAAGTGCTGAAAAATCCTGATAACAAGATGTTCTATCATACAGCTTGAGCCAATGTCGCGACTAATGCGCTAAGTAGTAAATCTTGTGATGGTGAGATTGACTCTAATTGTTCCTAGAACAATTGGCACAACAATTTGTAATTTGTGCAATTTGTAGAACTGCTAAAACAAGCGAGCCCTAAAGCGTATAAGGTCGTGATGCCTCCTAGTTTGGCGGCCATTCATGATGATTTACACGTCTCTTAGTTGTGAAAATGTGTTCATGATCCCTCGCATGTGATAGCCTTTTCATATTCAACAAAAATTGACTTATGAAGAGCCGCCAAAGCAAATGTTGAATCGCAAGAAACACCAACTAAGGACTAAAATCATCCGACTTATGAAAATTCTATGGAGAAATCATGGTGTTGAGGAAGCCACAAGGGTTCTTGAGCAACAAAAGCAGGAGCGATTTCCTTATTTGTTCGAGCAAACCAAGGTATGATCACTTGATTCATGCCATTTCTGTGTTTTTCCTTTGAGTATAATGCACGCTTGTATATGTGAAAATGCTTTAGAGTCTACATTTCGAGGACGAAATTTTTATAAAAGGGGAGGGATGTAATGTCCAAGACATTAATTGGATGTTTAAAACATAAATTAGATTTGGTAAATAATTAGAGTTAGCAAAATGGCAAGAAAACACCTTGAAAAAGCTTAGAAAACACATAAAATCGAGTTTTAAGAAGTCATGTCCAAACGGGCGAAGATCAAAATCCGGACGAAAGAAGCTGAATGTCCAAATGGACATTCTACTTGTTGTACCCAGACAGCTGTCCAGACAGCTTTCAAGACACATTTGGCAGTATGTCAATGTCCGGGAGTGGGTCCGAAAATGTTTCGGGACATACTTGGCAGTAGGTCACCTTCTGTCTGTGTGTCCGGATAGACACTTACCGTGTCTAGGTACTGTGTGATATTAAAGCGAAAAATGAGTCTTTTTGGCTCATTTCTTCTGGTTCTTTCCTCCTTCCCACACCTTAGGTTTTTCATCTAAAACCCTTGATCCACAAATACCTAGGCCTCCAACTTCAAATCTAACCTAAAAAACGTGATCTACGAAGTGCGGCTTGTGTTTTGACCGATTGGTTTGAGATAATTTCATAAACCCTTGTCTTTTGAGGTTTTGAGTTGATTCTTGGAAGATTGAGATTAATCTTCTAATATTCTTTAGGCTTTGCATGTTTTGGAGCTTCCAAACATTCCCCAAGCTCCGGGTTGCGTTTGGATGAATTTTGATAAGTTTCCAACACCCTAGCTTTTTGAGTTTTATTTAAAGTTATGATTCTAAGTGTCTAACCCTACGTAAATCTTATGGTTTAGTGTTTTGTGTTGTTTGGTAGTTGATTGGAACCCTAGATATTCTATGCGTTTTCCATGGATCAAGCTCTTGAGCAATTTAAGAGCTAAGTGTGAGTCTAGAGTTAGAAATGTTGTGTTGTTGTTAATGTCTCGTGCAATGTATTAATGTAATGATACTTAACGAGGCTTTGGTAGAGGATTCTTCCATAAGCCATAAATCTTGCAGCCAAGGTGAGTATACTACTCATCGAGAACCTATTTTGATTTATGCAAATAAAATGCTATGTTTTGTTAAATATTGAGCCAATGTCATTTTGAAGATTGTATATGCTTGTGATGTTTCAATATGTTCAAATGTGTAAAAATTTTGCTTTGATAATTTAGTGTTTTGATATGAGATTTGAGAATGATTTTATGAGCTTTGATGATATAAATTGAAGTGTTGATTTTTGAGATATGTTTTCATGAGTTTTTGAAAAGTAAGGATTTCATATTGTGTTGGAAAATCTAAGATGACTTGATGCCATTTGAACATGAGAATAAATATATGATGATTGAGCATGAAGCATGAGCATGCATATCTATATATATAATGGCTGTGGAGCCATAGTTGTCTCCAAAGAGGAGCCAAAGTTGTCTCCATGTAAAAGTAAAATTAAGGGAGCCAAAGTTGTCTCCATAATAAACTAAATGGAGCCGAAGTTGTCTCCGAAAAGAATAATATGGACCAAAGTTAGTCCCATATTATGATGCTAATATGAGCCAAAGTTAGTCCCTTATCATGACAGCATTGCACGACATGAGCTTAAAGATGTTTTATGAGATTTGAGCAAGACGTAGCGAATTACCTCAGTCGTAGTATCCCAAGTAGTTTGCCACAGGGTCATCGTCAACATCTACGGTACTTGCAGCCAAAGCATTATCATTTATACAGTCGTAGTGTTAGCCACGTACTTACAGGTGAAAGTATGAGTTAGCCACCTCAGTAGTATAATACTAACTAATTTTTTGTGATGTATTAATCCTTTTATTTATATCATTCGTTTACAATAATAGCTACTATCAACATGATGCCTTTATTTTAAAACACAGTGCAGTTGATAAAGTAAACACCGGTACCCATAAAATGGAAAGTCTACTACATTATACATACATACATATATAGTAATTGACTTAGCTATGCTCGTATACAAGCATTCCACAACTTTGGGGAACACTAGCATACGTGCATCTCTAAGTGCAATCAATGACCTCAAAGCTCGGTCATGCAAGCATACATATATCCCACAACTTCAGAGGACATAAGTATACTAGCACGTCAAAACATGACATCAATTTTTCATGAAACCGTCGACATCCGAAACCTAGTCATACAAGCATATGTATTCCACTATGTCGGAGAATAAAAGAACACAGACATATCCAAATTTGACATCGCTTTAAAACCATTGGCATCATAACCTAGTTATACAAGCACACATGTATTCCACTATGTCGAATAACACAAGTATAAAGGCACATTCCACTTAGACATCTCTTAAATCATATGCAATCTAATCGGTAGAAATATACATGCTCCTTCCCATTAGGACACATATGCATATTACTAGGTTCATAGATGTGTTAGACCTGGATGGTCCCTTTTGGTAGATGTTTTGTATATGGCTAGTGTTGCATGTGACACATATTTTGTTAGCCATTCTTGGAGTATATAATTAATATTTTGATAAGCCTTAAACAGATAGACGTTATAGTGGCTCTTTTATGTAATTAACAATATGTTTTATAGATGTACTTTCCGCTATTCAGTTTATATTTATATATGTTCCAATGCATAGATGTTGACTCTGAATATTAGGTACATATTATGGGGTATGTACCATATGTTGGCTTTGCGACAAATCGCCATGCCACTATGATGACTAGTTTAGTATGTTGAAAAAAAAAGGGTCATCAAATTTAGGGTTGTAAACGAGCCGAGCTTGAACAAGTAGTGCTCGTTCGAGCTCGGCTCGTTCAAGTTTTTCACGTGCTCGAGTTCGAGCTTAGGACAAGCCTCATTTCTGTGCTCAAGCTTAGCTCGCTAAGGGGGGAATCCTATTCGAGCTTGAGCTCGGTCATATTGGTTGAGCTCGAGTACTCGGGTCAAGCTCGGCTCAAGTATGATTGCCAATTTATTTATTTATTCTTTTTTGTTTTAAGTTTTTTTTTTAAAAAAGAAAAAAAGAAAAAAGAAAAAGATTTAAATGAACAAAGATAACAAATTTTATTAATGATAATTTCTCCAAAACCAATAATACAAATTTATACAATTAAAAGAAACTAAACTTACAAATCAAAATTAAACAAATACAAAATCAAATTAATACAACAATCAAATAAACGAAAGAGCATTGGGCAAAAAGTAAGACCACGATCAAGGAACTTGTGTATAAACTTACTGCAATGCTCAGTAGAAAAATCTTCCAAAGACAAAAGAGGCACCTTTAGAGAAGAATAAGCAAGAGAAAGTGACAATGGAAGCATCGGCCATAAAAATGGAGCCTAGTTCGATCTGGTCATACTTGGTCTGATATGGTGGAAGTATGGTGGTCAGAGGTGACGGTGGTCGGTTGTAGAATGAGGGAGAAGACAGAAGAAAAGGGGTGGCATGCATTGAATTCTTGCGAGAAATTAGAATTGAGATAGTTTTAATATTTTTTTTTGACGAATTTCGAAAGAAGATATTGGAAATTTTTTCCTTCCGCGGTGTGTGTAACTGAAATGTACGTTATGTATGATCCTAATTGTTGATTAAAAAAATGACTTATTTCACAATTTAATTTAAAGTCGTTAGATTAAATTAGTGAAAGTGAGCTCATGGCCATGCGGAACACCAACAAAATTCCAGCGTAAAACTTGTGTATGGCTATAACCACAATACAAAATGAATGGTTGCGATTTAATCACCTTGTAATCGGACAGGCGAGAATTCCTTTCCAATATATTCTTTTTTAATTTATTTTTTTTTCTGATGAGTGACAAGTTGCACGTCTTGGTTGGCATGCATGGAAACATCGAGTTAAATAAGGGATCTGAATTTTCCCCTGCAAAACGTATGTAGGTAAAATCGGCTATACTTATGATCTTGACCGTCAATCATAGTTACGTATTTCATGATTCAATTGAATTTGTTTGACTATATTAGTTAGAGTGAGCTTATGGCTATGTGTAACACCCTAATCCTTCCAATGTAAGACATTGGTTACAGTTGTAATCCACATTTCGAAATTAACGTTTGAGATTTAACCCAAAAAAATCGCACGACACATGTTTCTCATTGTAAAATGATATTTTTGGTAAATGTGGCTAGCTGCAGAGTCTCGGTAAACAAAAGGTTGTAAACTTGTAACTCACTAATCACTATTAAATATTCAAAAATGAAAGGTTGTAACCGACTATAAAAAATTAAAGGTTGAGATTTAATCAAAATCAATCGCATGATAAAAAATCTGTCTAAAAATGCCTCGTATTTTGCATTTTTGGAATTGAAATTTGTATTAATGTTAGTTACATTACGGCACGGTTTTTGGATTACCATTCAACTAAATGCACTGCGAACATTAATGTCCATTTTAAACTTATTAACTTATTGAACCATAAATGGATTAAACAAATACACGATTTTCCATTAACATTCAATTTGATGTAACCTTTTTTAACATTAATGGTGAGCTAATACAAAGTACAACATTAATGCCCGTTTTAAAGTTATTAACTTATTGAACCATAAAAGTTATTCTTATTAATAATTAACCTAAATTACTTAATCAGTTTTTGAAAACTTATCCTTATTAACCTATTTGGAATATTGGATTCTAAATTAGTTTTGGACCTTATTAACCTATTAACATGATAACATATTAACTTACTAACATATCAAAACTTCATGATTGTCACTTATTAATAATTATACTTATCCATAGGTCTTGTGTAAATATCCACCTAAATAAATAGATAAAGTACGTTTTACTTGCAAGTGCACAAGATCAAAATAATAATATAGCAGATAAATACGAGATCATTCCCACGAGGATTAGTATAAATTGTATTTAAAGAGAAATTCTTAAAAGAAATATGTTGAATGAAGTGAGATGAAATATTGAATTAAAATAATAAGAAAAGGTAGGGCTTCGATATCCACCGCTAATCATACTCAAATAAGATTCACAATATGCACAATACTACAATCATAACATGATGCTTAATGTGTTTACTAAACACAAGGGAATGGTATCTTCTCCTAAAACTATTGATTTCCATAAGCAACGAGTTAGGCATCATATCTACTCCTTTATTCTTTGAAGGATTTAGCATAGTATCTACTAAGTTGTTCTTCAAGAAAGCATAAATCTATGAAAATCGGTAAACACACTCAGATTGGAACATGATATCTATTCTAGTTGTCTTTATGTTGATTAGTCCAAGAACCTGTGGCGGGGTTCGTTCGTTATTATATTGTTAGTATTTTGGCCTCATTCTGTGTTTGGACAAAATCACTTAAGTGTAAAGATGCTGTAAACAGGGATTCCACTATTCAGAGTCTGCAAGTCAGAAGAAATTCAAGTTCCCTATCAGCCGTCCGGACGATCGAGCCATCCTGTCCGAACGCCCATCTGTCCACTGTTCCATCCGTCCGGACGACGTGTCATACCGTCCGAACGCTAGACAGACTAGCATCATCAGTCTGGACAAAGTGTTCATTCCGTCCGGACCCCATACTGTATCAAGAAGTTTCTGTGCCAGCTTGCATCCGTTCGGACGTTTCAGCAGCATGTTTGGACACCTCCCAGTACCCGATCAGCTTCTGATTTCTTTCCAAGTTACAAGAAAGGGAAGATCAGTCAACCTTCCGGATGATGTGGTATCCCGTCCGGACGTGCGTCTCCGTAAGGCAAGAATCGCAATTCAAATATGACCGTCCGGACGCGCATGCATCAAAGAAGGAAATTGCCGATTCGACTTCAACCGTCCGGACGACTGCCTATCATGGTCCGGACACGCGCATTACCGATATGGAAATTGTGTGTTGAAGAATAGCCGTCCGGACGCTCATCCCTCTTGGTCCGGACACTCGAGAGCCTTATATGGAAATTACTTGCAGCGGACGTACGACCGTCTAGACGATGTGCCATCCCGTCCGGACGATGTCCTTAAACATGAAAGATTTCTCCGCGGAAATTTCAAAAAATCTGTTCGCACAGTTTTCCATCCGGACGGCCCATGTCCACCGTCCGGAAGGTGCCCAGGTATATTTTGCCTGACGCTCAATTGAGCCCCCAGCCTATAAATAGAGGCCCCTGGGCACTGAGAACTGCAAGAATTCAGTGTGAATTCCATTAAAGCTCAGAGAAGTCATCAATCCCTCTGAAGCCATTTTACAAGTGTGCTGTGCTGTAAACCGAAGTCTATCTTAGAGGTCGGCTCTAAGGTAAGGAGCTCCATTGAAGACCCCTTCAGGTAGGTGAACCTGATTGGGAAGCATTCGTGTTGAGTTACACGTCAGAGATCAAGGTACGACCACTGCATCGGTACATGTGAGTGTTACTGTCTTGTATCTAGCTATGTCTTCTGAATAGTGGAATTCCTGGGTTTGGCTGCCCCGAAGTGGTTTTTCTCTTAATTGAGTTTCCACTTCGTCAACAAAAATCTGAGTGTCATTTACTTTTTGCTGTGCTTTAATTTTTGTTGACACTTATGCACACACTTTATTTTTAGAAGTCAATTCATTTTTTCAATTGGTATCAAAGCTTGGTACACTCTGAGAAGATTAATTTCTTGAATGTTATTATATTTGACTTCTATATCTTGATATGTCTCAAAATCTTAATTCTGTTCCTACCTTTGATAGTATGAACTATGGCTATTGGAAAGCTTGGATGCGATTCTTTTTAAAATCTATTGACTGCTGGAGTATTGTTGACTCTGGTTGGACTAAACCAGAGGATACAACTCCTGTAACAGTTCCTCTGAAAAACGCCCGACTTTCCAATGATAAAGCCCTCCATGCTCTGTTCCAAGCACTTTCTCCCTCTGAATTCGTCAAAATTTCAAACTGCGAATCAGCCAAAGAAGCATGGCAAATCTTGGAAACAACATATAAAGGCACGAAATTAGTTAAATCTGCCAAACTTCAAATGTTGACTTCAAGATTTGAAGAAATTAACATGTTGAAGAAGAAGACTCATATTACTCGGAGCATAGTGAAAATGAGGAAGAGCTCAAGGAGGCCTACAAGTCACTCTACAAAGAGTTTGAGAAGCTGAGGGAAGGCCGAAAGCAGCACCTGAATGATCTGAACAGTTTACAGACCGAGAAGAGTTCATTGCTGCACAAAGTACAAGAGCTGGAGGAAAAGCTACTAGAGACACAGCTCCAGCTAGAGAGAGTCACTGATGAGAAGTTGACTCGTATGCTGTCCATCCAGAAGAGCCCAAATGACAAGACTAGTCTCGGGTATGTAGCTTCCTCTTCTGATGTTCCTTCTTCCTCAAAGTCTGTATTTGTGAAACCTACAGTCCCAGAACTTCCTCCCGCTGTTGAAGTAAACAGAAGGAAAAGGTCAATGATGATGTTCCAAGCACTCAGCAGCCTCATTCCATCAGAAGACCTCCTATTTGCCATCACTGCGGTCTCAGTGGGCATGTTCGGCCTCAGTGCTCCCTCTTGAAAGCTCAAAAGGCCAAAGCCAAAAAAGAAGCGCCCAGACAAGCTCATTATGGCGCTAGACCTGCGGCTCTGCATCAGACTCCTTGGCATCAGGCATCCTATCAAGTACCATGGGGACAAGTATCAAGGCATCAGTATCAAGCCCCTTGGTCTCATGCTCCTCAGCATCAGTAGCCTCAGCAGCGGTTTGTACCAGCCAATTACAGCGGCACTTACAAGAGCAAACCCAAGCATTTGAGAAGGCCTCAAGAGCAATACTCCAGTGAGCCTCCTGTCTGGATGCAAAACATGATGGAGTTGATGATGCAGTCTTGTCAGCAACCACCCACTGGAAGGCAGACTTGGGCTGAGAAGGGCAGTTACCCTAGGAAGGGGAACCGACGCACCTAGGATTTGGTTCCTAATCCTAAGGCATCAGGTTTGATTGCTTGCACTTTTTATGTTATATTTATGTGCTTGTTATGCAATCTAGGAACTAGCTTGTTGTGCCCCCTGTTTCTCTTGAGAGAACTTTGCAGGTATTTATTGGGGAAGACAGAAAAAGCAGGTCAAGCGATTGTTTTTCTGTATTGGCATCTTTGAGCAGTTACAGGTGTGATCTTACCTTTGCATATGATGTCATTTCCATATTGCATGTTTTGTTTGTTTTCTAATAATAAAAAAAAAAGAAAAAAAGAAAAAAAAAAGGGGGTATTTTGGGGAGAATTTGCAGGACTTTTTCTTCTTGGCTTATTAGATATTGTATGTATCTTTACCTGATATCTCAATTCTGTGAACATTAATTTACTTTGCTTAGATACATTTGAGAGTATATGATTATTTTGGCCAAGTTAGTTTTCCTGGTTGTGCAAAAGTAGGATAG
Source organism: Alnus glutinosa (assembly GCF_958979055.1). Taxonomy (NCBI): domain Eukaryota; kingdom Viridiplantae; phylum Streptophyta; class Magnoliopsida; order Fagales; family Betulaceae; genus Alnus; species Alnus glutinosa. The sequence continues at coordinate 16,778,648 of NC_084887.1, forward strand.
CTCCTTTCCTCATGCGATGAAAAAATGCACTATCCGAGACTCCCTAAAGGTACATCATTCCTTCTCTGACTATTTGCTTCTAGAAATTCTGAATAAGAGAAGAGGTTTGTGATAAGATGGTCAAATTGACCACAGGCTAGTTGAACCTAGCATCTATAAATTTTGGCATTTCCTCTAGCTTGCAGCACCATAAGAATTGAGCAGTTATTCGTATGAATTTTGTGCTTTAAAAAAAAATTGTCTATTCACTACTTCTGTACTGAATTTGCAATATACCTTGCCCTCTATGAGCAAGTAAAAATTTTATCTTGTCCTTTATGGTACAAGTAAAACAATTCGGTGATGTATCTCAGGGGGAGTGTATTAGATGAGGATGGCTAGGCCCTAGTAAGAGTAAGGTTTGACCTTTGGCTAATCTGTCACGGATTCTCTCTCTTCTTTAGAAAATCCGATTGCTCTTGTCATGATTTTTTTTTAAAAAACCTTGTGGGTTCAGTCTTCACACACACACATGCATTACATGAGTTGAGTTGCCTATTTGAATTTTCTATTTTCAGGAAAACTATTTGTGCTAAATGAAATCTCAATTCTCATTTATATCTCTGTTTAGTTTTTGAGATGCTCTCTTATTGTGTTATCAGTTGATTATACATGCATGTTCTAACACTGACTTGAGGAAATTTGATCTCTGTAAATTTTCCTCAGCTTTTCTGATGTTTCAGTGTAGAGCGTCCGGACGGTCTACATTGACGTTCGGACGGACTGGTGGTCCGGACGGCTCTCCCTTGGAGTCCGGACGGAGATGGAGCCCACATGTCCAGACATGACCTGACGGAGTCCGGACACGCGCTGTCATCACCGTCCGAACGGTCTCTTTATATCATCCAGACGCACGCGACCAGTCTGCTCCTTTCCGAGCCAGCGAGCGTCCAGACGTCATCAATCCACCGTCCAGACGGGGACCCCAAAGAGGCTATAAAAACCCCTGCTCGCCACATTCACTCCCTACCCCACAAAATCATTGTTTTTTGGCTGTTTGTGAGTTAAGTTGGCTTAAAATTTTTGGCTTGTTGCATATTCCTCTCATATTTTAGGTATTTTTCTAGTCTTTTTCTCTTCAGTTTTTTTTTAAATTTTAGAATGTTTTTTTTTAATATGAGATGCATATATCTGCCATGCTGAAATTTCTTGGACTTAGTTGTGATATGATTTTGTATTTATTTTTTTCACAAGTCCTTTTACTGCTATTATTCTGCCAAATTTTTGTTATCCTAACAAGAATATTTTTGGAATATTTTTCTTTGGACAATTCTTGTTGGATCTTTTGCAGAATCATGTCTGCCGGCAGTCCACCCCGCAGGGTCCGTCAGAGGCTTGTGGAAGATATGGCTGCAATTCAGGCCAAAATTATGGACCGCTCCGTCATTGCTGAGTGGAATGTTCTTCGAGCTGATATCATGGTGCCATCGCTGGACAACATACTTGACATCATCCAGACGTACAACTGGGGATATCTCCACAGCTGTGCTTGTCAAGTATACACCAGATTAGTCAAGCTGTTTTACGCCAACCTGGAGGTGGTTCAGAATGATGATCGTGGAGTGGTGCCTCAGTCCTCAGTCACAGGCCATCTCATCACTGTTGATCCTCAGGTCATCAGCCACATCATCCGAGTTCTAGTGCTCGAGATTTTGGCCAGCCCATACAATGAGGTGGTGCTTCCTCCATCCCTGGATGATCTCAGGGAATTCTTCCGTGCCTTTCCCCAAGGTGAGGAGCGCTCTATTGCCATCCGGATTGGTGCCCTGTCATCCACCCACCGCATGCTGGCCAAGATCGTTCAGCAGAACATCTGGCCAATCCACCTCCGCTTGCCTTTCTGCCTGTGCAAGCACATTTTGGGGGTTATATTAGAGGCCCGTGATGAGAGCATTGCTGGTCTCCCTTTTGGCTGCCTCCTTACTCAGATTATTCTTCAGTCGGGCATCAATGTCAATGGTGAGCCAAAGATGAAAATCCAGTAGCCCATCAGCAAGCAAACATTGATGAAGTCTAATGCGCAGCTGCGGAGAGATGACTCTGATGATGAGGTGCCCCAACCTGCTGCTATGCCAGTCAGCTTTCCAGATATGGCTTCATCTTCTCATACTATGCCGCCATCTGAGCCAGAGGTCAATTATGCTCAGATTATGGAGGCTCTTGCTGCACTTCAGGGAGGGATGAGCAGCATGTAGGTGTCTATGTCTTCCATGCAGCAGTCCATCTCATCCATACAACTAGCTGTGCACTCCATCGACAGGCGCGTGGAGCAGAACCAGCTGGATCTTCAGAAGTGCCTGAAGTATCATCATCCTAGCAGCAGTGATGATGAGGATGTTGCAGATGGGATTTTACCCATGCCTGAGGATGTTTGATTCCCTCTTATGTTTGTAGTTTTTTTATTGTTGTCTTTTGTTATTTTGAGACAATTTCTTCTTTGTTAAAACTTTTTGGATATATGTTACTCTGTTTCCCGGGTCCTTCTGAGACCGTTAGGGGGAGTAATTTTTATGACAATTAGTTTTTATTATTCTGTTTTACCCTTTGTCCCTTTGAGACAAAAAGAGGGAGTAATTTTTATTTTGGACCGGGAATGTATTTCCAAACCAGTCAAGTGATTTTTCTCCCAGAATGGCCAAAGGAGGAGTTTGTTAGTATTTTGGCCTCATTCTGTGTTTGGACAAAATCACTTAAGTGTAAAGATGCTGTAAACAAGGATTCCACTATTCAGAGTCTGCAAGTCAGAAGAAATTCAAGTTCCCTATCAGCCATCCGGACGATCGAGCCATCCCGTCCGGACGCCCATCTGTCCACTGTTCCATCAGTCCGGACGACGTGTCATACCGTCCGGACGCTAGACAGACCATCATCATCCGTCCGGACAAAGTGTTCATTCCGTCCGGACCCCATACTGTATCGAGAAGTTTCTGTGCCAGCTTGCATCCGTCCGGACGCCTCCCAGTACTCAATCAGCTTCTGATTTCTGTCCAAGTTCCAAGAAAGGGAAGATCAGTCAACCGTCCGGACGATGTGGTATCCCGTACGGACGCGCGTCTCCCTAAGGCAAGAATTGCAATTCAAATATGACCGTCTAGACATCTGACAGCTGTTGTCCGGACAAGCGTGCATCAAAGAAGGAAATTGCTGATTCGACTTCAACCGTCCGGACGACTGCCTATCACGATCCGGACGCACTCATTACTGATATGGAAATTGCGTGTTGAAGAATAGCCGTCCGGACGCTCATCCCCTTGGTCCAAACGCTCGAGAGCCTTATAAGGAAATTAGTTGCCACGGACGTTCGACCGTCCGGACGATGTGCCATCCCGTCCGGACGATGTCGTTAAACAGGAAAGATTTCTCCGTGGAAATTTTGGAAAATCTATTCGCACAGTTGTCCGTCGGGACGACCCATGTCCACCGTCCGGACGGTGCCCAGGTATATTTTGCCTAACGCTCATTTGAGCCCCCAGCCTATAAATAGAGGCCCCTGGGCACTGAGAACTGCAAGAATTCAGTGTGAATTCCATTAGAGCTCAGAGAAGTCATCAATCCCTCTGAAGCCGTTTTACAAGTGTGCTGTGCTGTAAACCGAAGTCTATCTTAGAGGTCGGCTCTAAGTTAAGGAGCTCCATTGAAGACCCCTTCAGGTAGGTGAACCTGGTTGGGAAGCATTCGTGTTGGGTTACACGTCAGAGATCAAGGTACGACCACTGCATCGGTACATGTGAGTGTTATTATCTTGTATCTAGCTATGTCTTCTGAATAGTGGAATTCCTGGGTTTGGCTGCCCCGGAGTGGTTTTTCTCTTAATTGAGTTTCCACTTCGTCAACAAAAATCTGTGTGTCATTTACTTTCCGCTGTGCATTAATTTTTGTTAACACTTATGCACACACTTTATTTTTAGAAGTCAATTCAATTTTTCATATATTATACCTTGGACTCGGTCATTCAAATTGACATAAATAACAAATCCATACCACAAGAATATGCTTGCCTAACATTGTAATACCCAGTATTTTAACATATTGAATAAATTATCTTAAACTATGATTTAAGGCCTAATAATAGGAACAATATACATATGAATATTTGTGGAATAAATATTCATCAAGATAGGTATAAATATTTATTAGAAATCTATGTATAAGTGTATGGGAGTTAAAATGGATTAGAAATTGGACTAAGTCTAAAATCGATCGAGTGGTTATATATTAACTTAGAATCGACCAATAGATAGAACTAGAAATTGATCGATCGATTAAGTGATTGATCGAGCAATTTAGTTAATAGATCAATCAATTATTTTTCAGTGTAAAAAATGGATCGATTGACTTACTGTTCAAATAGATTGATCGGTTATTCTTCTGTGTAAAAATGCGATCGATCGACTTTGTGCAGAAATGCAAAATCTCGTCCGAATCAGCTGCCCCTTGATTTTGATCAAATTCTAATCATTTCTTTTGATGAGTCATGGCCCAGCTTGACATGTTCTTAACCATTGATCAACTTGTGATCAATCTTAGCCATCCAAAATATATCATCTTAGATTAGATAAGATTTGGATAGATTTGAAAATATTTGAAGAGAATATTGATGATTACTTAGATGAGTCACTAAAACTTGCTCTTCAAGTTGGTTTTCCAACCCTTGGATGAGTTCTTGGTGGAGCAATCTCAGCCTTTGATTTCACTATAAAAGGATGGTTCCTTACTTCAAACAATTTTCTCAAAAAAATTCTTTCAAACTCTCTCGGTTTCTCTCTCCTTCTTCCTTTCTCTGTTTGTTCTTTTTCTTTTTTGGTTTTTGCTTCAAGCTTAGAGGACAGAAGCTCTCTTCTTCCTTTTTCTTCTCTGGTTTCATCTCTCTCAAAAGGTGGGTGCAAAAACTAGGAAGGATTTTCTCTTTGGTAAGTCTCTTTCTCTCTCTTTTCTTCATCTTCTTGGCTTGTGTTTTGGTTTCATTTGTAGAGGAAATGACAAGTGTGTAACAGAAAAAGAAAAGGGAGAATAGATAAAGGGTGTAAAAGAATGAGTAAAAGTGTGGGTTTGCTAGAATCATGTTAGAATTATATATATATGTATAACTTGTTTTGATAAGATATGTATATATATGTATAAAGGTGTTTTCATGGGAAAAGTATATATTTTGTTGAAAATAATGTTTTAAGGATAAGAGATGGAATAGATTAAGAGAAAAGGAATATTGTCAGTTTTACAAAATATCTCAAAGGATAAAATTCTTATCCTTTGATTTTATAAATTATGTTTTAAAATAAGGGTTTTCAAAGCGGAGTGTTTGAAGTATAAATCATGCCGTTGTTTTGCCCAAGTAAAAGGAATCATTTTTAGTAAAAAGGGTATTTTGGTAATTTTGATAGAAAAGGGCATTTTGGTCATTTTAATAAATATTGTTATAATGCCCGTATTAAATATATGGCATTATACTGAACTGATTTTATATGCCGTTACTATGTCAAAATAATAATAGGATTAAGAAATTAGAGATAGGTATAGGGTTAAATTGTATGTTTGGTGAATTATACTAATTCACTATTATTTGGATAATTATATTGCAGTGAACATTTATCTGTGAACACTATTTGTAATAGGGAAGAACTGTAAGTATTTCTGAAATTCTTACTGGGTGATCTTGTTTTGATAATGTGATGATTTTTGCTTTATTTAATTGTATGCATAGGGATAGTATATTGCATATTGTTAATAATTCTGATGCAGGGTTAATAACAAGTTGGTCGTTGGGATGACCAATGGACAGGCATATCGCCTGTGCGAAAAACAATAATAAGTATAAGTTGGCTGTTGGGATGGTCAATTTGCTAGGCAAGTTATGGCTACTTAATTGACTGTCGGGATGGTTAATGTACTTGGTTGTTGGGATGACCAATGTACTAAGTATGCTACTTTGACTATTAATGCAAAAAAGTTAATAAGACATGGTAAGGGAGTTTGTGCTCCAATATATATCTGCTTAAACAAACAGGGATTTAATGGCCCTGGTGTGAGAGGAGTGCAAGAAAGTAACTAAGATTATGTATATAAAACTGTCATCACATCATATGTTGCTTTGTATATAGTTAAGTAAATTAGTATTGTCATTATATTATTGAAAACAAAATGACTCACTTGATTACAGTATGGGATTTTGGTGATAACCACAATCACATATACAATTGCGTAGGGCAGGAGATAGATCAGAATGCTGGGCTTTTTATTTATAAATAGGACTTTTATGATTTTTAGTTGATATGCAATAGTTTACATTATGTAGATGAACAACAACTACGTATTTATTAAGTGCCGAATGTGGCACATATGTTTTCTGCTTTGAGTGTATTTATTATGCAAAGACAAGTTATGTATATTTATTGAAGTATTTTAGTCAGCTCAAAGTGTGATTGTGTCAATTCCTAAGCTGAAAAATATATCTGCTACTAATTTATACTCTGATGACGTCATTGATGATGTTATAACGATACGTGGTAATTGAAATTTTCATTTATGCCTTTTCGTAAAAGGCGGGTCGTTACAAACATAAACATGCCAGGAATTAAAAAAACTAGAATTAATCAAGTTAAGCATCAATATATAAATTGTAGCAAGGCCAATTGAAAAACTTAAAGAGACATGATTAGGGCTTCAATCGAGCCCTAACTAAAGTATTAGCTACACATAATTTGGATAGAAATCATCCTCATAAGAAAATAATAAAGGAAAAGAAAAACTAGAGAAAACCTTTAAAAATAAATAACTTCTAATATTAACAAGTGTGTGCGAAAAGTGTGCAACAAAATATCAAAATGCAGAATTCAAGGAGACAGATATTTTGTTGATGAAGTGGAAACTCAGTTAAGAGAAAAACCACTCCAGGGCAGCCAAACCCAGGATATCCACTATTCAGAAGACAAGACTAGTTACAAAGCAGTAGCACTCACATAACCTTATGTAGTGGTCGTACCTTGAACTCTGACGTGTAACCTAACACGAACGCCTCCCAACCAGGTCTCCTACCTGAATGGGTCTTCAATGGAATCCTTTACCCTAGGGCCAATCCCAAATATAGACTTCAATTCAGCGTAGCAAAAGCACACAACCACAATGGCTTAAGAGAGACAAACTCAGCACAATAAGTCTAAAATATAACTCTTTAAGCACTATGAAATTCAATACCAAATTCTTACAATTCTCCAGCCTAGGGACCTCTATTTATAGGCTATAAGTTCAAATGAGCATTTGGCTTGAAATACCTAGGCGCCGTTCGGACGGTAGACATAAGGCATCCAGACGGACAACTGTGCGATTGGCTTTCCAAAATTCGTTGAATTTCTTTCTTGAATTGAGCCGCGTCCGAACTGTCACACTTTAGCTATACGCAATTTCCATATCAAGGCTTGGCGCGTCCGGAACATGACATCTGTTGTTCGGACGGTGAATCTAATGCAGGCAATTTCCATATATGAAGCTCGTGCGTCTGAACCATGAAGACCATCATCTGGACGTCTGATTTTTGAATGCGCGACTTGCCTTATGGATGAGCATGTCCGGAAGGGAATCCACATCGTCTAGACGGTTGCAGCTATCTTCCCATATATGTGTTTTGGAAAGATATCCCATAGCTGATAGAACACTTAGAGGCATCTGGACGTGCTGCTAAAACGTCCGGATGGATGCCAGCTAGAGCGGTTCGACGCTTCTCGACACAAAGAAAGGTCCGGACGGAAAGTTCTCATCATCTAGACAGATGATGCTTGGATAGTTGAGTGTCTGGACGGAATATCACGTAGTCTGGACGGTTGCAAAGGAACTGATTTTAACTGCCTTGAAATCTTCACTGAATCTTCTTGACGAACATAACCGAAGAGTAGACTTTGGATAAGACAGTTTCCCTATATAAAAGCATCACTACATAGAAGTGATTTTGTCCAACAGAATGTAGCTAATCACAGACTAACAAACTCCCCCTTTGGCCATTCTGGGACAAAAATCACTTGACCAGTTAAAAATACAATCCCGGTCCAAATCAAAAAATTACTCCCCCTTTTTGTCACAAAAGGACAAAGGGTAAAACCGAGTAAGGAGAAAAACCACATAAAAAATTAGTCCCCCTAAATGTCTTAGAAGGACAAGAGTAAACAGAGTAATAAAATATCCAAGAGTTTAAAGTGTTTAGCATATTATAAAAAAAATTGTCTCAAAATACAACCAAACACACAAAGCAAAAAAAATCAAGATGCATCAGCCATAGGCGCATCATCCTCATCATCACTACTAGATGGATGATGATGCCTAAGACACTTCTGGATGTCCAGCTGGCTCTACTCCACACGGAGGTTGATTGAGTGAACCTTCTGCTCCAAGGATGAAATGGACTGCTACATAGATGACAGTGTCAGTTGCATGGAACTCATTCCTCCCCGAAGTGTAGCCAAAGCCTCCAAAATCTGAGCATTGCTGGCATCTTGCTTTGGAGGAGCAATCTGAGAAGAGGATGCTGTATTCGGTACTGCTACATGGATAGGAGGGTGATGTGGAACATCATCCAGATCATCACACCTCAGCTGAGCATTAGACTTCATCAGCGTCTGCTTACTGATGGGATCCTGAATCTTCATTTTCGGCTCTCCAGTGACACCGATGCCTGACTGTAAAATGATCTGAGTGAGCATATAGCCAAACGGGAGACCGGTATTGCTCTCATCACGAGCCTCCAGAATAACTCCCAAAATATGCTTGCATAGGCAAAAGGGCAAGCAAAGACAGATGGCATATACAAACTGAGCCCTCTTCAAGATCAGATCACCATGCCTAACAACAAGCCAGAGGTTGTACTGGACAATCTTGGCAAGCATGTGGTGTGGGGGCAGATAGGGCACCGATCCTGATGGTAGTGGCATGCTCCTCTCCCTGAGGAACAGCATGGAAAATTCTCTGAGATCATCCAGAGAAGAAGGTAATACCCCCTCATTATACGAGTTGCCAGAGAATTGGAGCACAGGCACCCCGATGATCTGAATGACGATCTGAGGATCAATAGTGATAATATACCCATCCACAGCGGACTGAAGAACCATCCTGCGGTCATCATCCTAAAGGACCTCGAGATTGGCATAAAACAATCTAACCAACCTGGTGAGCACAACACAAGCGCAGTTGTGAAGATATCCCCAGTGGTAGATCTGGATGATATCGTGGATGTTGTCTAGAGGGGCCACCATAATATCTGCACAAACCACGTTCTGTTCATAATTTTGGCTCTTAGGGCTGCTAGCTCTCCGTTTGTCCTCTGTTAGACTCTACTTTGTGGACTGCCAACAGACATGTTTCTGCAAAAATAACCAACAAGATTTTCCAAAAATATTCTAAAAAGATTAGATTCTTGTTAGTTTGAAAAGAAAATCCAGCATTATAACGGCAATAAAAAGGACTTTTCCAAAAGTTACAATCAGTAAATGTCACAATACAGTTCAAAATAATATCGAAACACAAAGTCTCAACACAGCGGATATCACAAATATGCAATTCATATTCTCAAAACATATTCCCAAAAGTGTCAATATTCTAATAGGTAGCAAACCACTGAAAAGAATAAAGAGGATTAAAAAAAAAAACCTGGAATGGAGAGAAATAAGCACAAGAGGACAAAATAAGCCAAGATTTTGCACTAACCCACGATAAAAGTGCACAAAAAGACACAATTTGAAGAGAAAAATGAGTAGGGTACGCTTGAGATGCGGCGGCTAGGGATTTTAAAAACTTGTGGGGTCCCCGTCCGGACACGCGTTGCCACATAAGCATGTGACAGGTCGTGCACGTCTGGACTTGTAACCTTACTGTCCAGCCGTTTGAGTCGCACCCGTCCGGACGCACGGAGAGACCGTCTGGATGCTTTATACTCAAAAAATAGAAACTGAAGGAAAATTTGCAGAAAATATTTTTCCTAATGTTAGCTTCAGAACACGCTTGCATAATCAACTGATAAAGCAATCAAGTAGCATCTCAAAACTATACAGAGATATAAAAGAGAGTTCAGATTCAATCAGCACAAAATTTCCCTGTAAACAGAAAATTTAAATAGATCACTCAACTCATGCAATGCATGTGTGTGTGAAGACTTTCTTACAAGGTATGAATTTCAATGATATGACAAAAAGCAACAAAATTTTCTGGACAAGAGAGAAAATTAATGAAAGATCAGTCAAAAGTCAAACCTTATAAAGTACTAGGACCTAGCCACCCTCATCTGATACACTCCCCCTAAGATGCATCATCCAATTGTTTTACTTGTACCATGAAGGACAAGGTAAATATTTTACTTGCATCATGAAGGATAAGGCATATTTTAGCGCATAAGCAGAAAATATACATATATAGCGCAAAATTCATAAGAGTAACTGCTTGATTCTTTTGATGCTGCAACCTAAAGAAAATGCCAAAATTTTTAGATTCTAGGTTCAAGTAGCATTTGGTCAATTTGGCCATCTTATCAAAAACCTCTTCTCTTATCAAAAATTTCTAGTCGTAAAAAGTCAGAGAAGGAAAGATGTACCTTTAGGAGAGTCTTGGATGGTGTACATTTTGATTGCATGAGGAAAGAAGCTATCCATCTTTTACATATACAAGAAAATGCTTGGCAGATATAGTCATAAACTCTCAATCATATGTACGCAAAGTAGATTAATGCATAAAGAATTGAGATATCAAGTGAAAACACATGCAATATTTGACATGCCAAGAAAAGAAAAAAAATTCCTACAATTTCTCCTCATTTTTACCTTTTTTTTTTTTATTATTTTTATTTTTATTATTATTAAACAAAATGCTATATGAAAATGACATCATATAGCATGCAATGCATGATCAAACCTGTGTAAGCTCGATGTTGCCAATACAGGAAAAAAAGTTGCTCGACCTACTTTTTCTATCTTACCTAAATAGTACCAGGAATATTCTCTCAAGAGAAATAGGGGGCAAAACAAAATTGTTTCCTAGATTGCACACAAAATATAACAAGTAAAAGTCAAGCAATCAAACCTGATGCCTTAGGAATAGGTACCAAATCCTAGGCATGTACACCTTCTCATACTAGGTGCGTACATTCCCCCTCTTGAGGTGAACATCTCCCTTCTTTCTGACCCAAGCCTGCCTTCCTGTGGGTAGTTGCTGGCAGGACTTCATCTGTTGACCCATCCACTCCATCATGCATTGCATCCAAATAGGTGGCTCCCTATAGTATTGGTCATCTTCCACCTTCTACGACCTTTTAGAGTGCTTGGATTTGATCTTGGATTTGCCACTGTGATTGGCAGGTACAAATCGCTGCTGAGGCTGTTGATGCTGTGATGCCTGGTGCCAAAGGGCATGAGACCAAGGAGCTCGATATTGAGGAGCCTGATGCCTTGGTGCTTGCCTCCATGGAGCTTGGTAATGATCCTGATGCCATGGAGCCTGATACTGGGTCAGAGGTCTTGTGCCATAATTTGCTTGCCAAGGCACTTCTTTCTTGACTTTTGCTTTCTGGGCTTTGAGTAGGGAGTACTGGGGTCGGATATGCCCACTTAAACCGTAATGATGGCATATAGGAGATTTTCTGATGGAATGAGGCTTCTGAGTGCCCAGAACATCTCCATCAAATTTGTCCTTCCCTTTATCTTCCACAGTGGGAGGAGGTTCTGGGACTGTAGGCTTAAAAAAGACAGTCCTGGAAGTGGAGGGAGTATCAGAGGGAAGAGTTACATACCCGAGACCAGTCTTGTCGGTAGGACTCTTCTGGATAGATAGCATGTGAGTCAGCTTTTCATCCGTGACTCTCTCTAATTGGAGCTGAGTCTCTAGTAGCTTCTCCTCTAGCTCTTGTATTTTGCGCAGCAATGAACTCTTCTCAGTTTACAAACAGTTCAGATCATGAATGTGCTGCTTGCAGCCTTCCCTCAGCTTTTCGTACTCTACATAGAGAGTTTTGTATGCCTCCTTGAGTTCTTCCCCATTATCACTATGCTCTGAGTAATAAGAATCCTCCTCTCCTACAAATGGAGCCACGAAGGCTAGAAATTTTTCTGACTCAGGAGCTTCTTCTTCTTCTGACTCATCACTAAGAGTCACATTGTATGCCTTCCCTTTGCCCTTCTTGAGGTCCCCATAATCAGCTTGTATATGCCCAAATCATAAGCACTCAAAACATTTCGGACCTCTTGGATCTTTCTTCTTTGCTTCCTCCGATTCAGCTTCTCTGGGAGCGTTCTTCATCTTTTCAGAAAAACTTCTTCTTGAATCTGTCATCTCTCATTAGTCTTCTGAAATTTTTGGCCAACATAGCCATAACTTTTTCTTCCTCCTCAGAGTCATCTTCAGATAATGCTTCTACCTTTTTCGTGGAAGCTTTCAGGGCAATGGTCTTCAGCTTTTTGATCGGGGGTAGGGACAGCTGATAAGTTTGAAGAGATCACACCAACTCTTCAATCTTCATTTCTTCCAGATCTTTGCTCTCTTCAATTGTAGTCACCTTGATCCTGAAACACTCAAGCAAAGATCTTAGAATTTTTTGGATGAGTTTTACATCCGAGATGGGTTTCCCTAGACTCACCATGGAGTTTCTTAGGTCACTCATTTTGGAGTAAAACTCTCCAAATGTCTCATCTTCCAACATCTTAATTTCTTCAAATCTGGAAATCAACATTTGATGTTTGGTAGATTTTACAAGTTTGGTGCCTTCATATGTTGTTTCCAAGATTTGCCATGCTTCTTGAGCGGATTCACAATTTGAAATTTCGCAAATTCAGATGGTGAAACTGCTTGACAAAGAGCATGGAGGGCTTTATCATTAGAAAGCCGTGCGGTTTTCGGAGGAACTAGCTCGAGGGTTCCATCCGCTGGTTTAGTCCAACTAGTTTCAATAATACTCCAATAGTCAATAGATTTTAAAAAGAACTGCATACGAGCCTTCCAATAGCCATAGTTCGTACCGTCAAAGGTAGGAACAGTATTATGAGTTTGAGACATTTTAATAGCTAGAAGTCAAAGATAAAAATAACACTCAAGAAATTAATCTTAATCAGAGTGTACCAAGCTCTGATACCAAATGAAAAATTGAAATGACTTCTAACACAAAGTAAGTGTGTGTGTGTGCACAAAGTGTTAACAAAATATCAATGCGGAATTTAAAAGACACAAGAATTTTTGTTAACGAAGTGGAAAACTCAATATGAGAAAAACCACTTCGGGGCAGCCAAACCCAGGATATCCACTATTTAGAAGGCAAGACTAGTTACAAAGTAGTAGCACTCACATACCCCTGATGCAGTGGTCGTACCTTGAACTCTAACGTGTAACCCAACATGAACGCCTCCCAACCAGGTCTCCTACGTCTTCAATGGAATCCTTTACCTTAGGGCCAACCCCTAAGATAGACTTTAGATAAGTGCAGCAACAGCACACACCATAATGGCTTTAGAGAGACAACTCAGCTCAATAATCTCACAATATAACTCTCTAAGCACTAAGGGAATTCAATACCGAATTCTTGCTGTTCTCAAGCCTAGGGACCTTTATTAATAGGCTGAGGGTTCAAATGAGCGTCTGGCTTGATAAAACCTAGGCGTCGTCCGGACCATAGTCAAAGGGTGTCCGAACAGACAACTGTGTGATCAACTTTTTGAAAATTTCACAAAAATTATTTCTTGATTTGAGCCGCATCCGGACAGTGGTGCCCTGTCGTCCAAACGGTCGCACTTCCGCTGCAAGTAATTTCCATACCAAGGCTTCGCACGTCTGGACCAGGGGGATGGTCGTCCAGATGGTTGATCTGATGCACGCAATTTCCATATCTGATGCTCGCGTGTCCGAACCAAGAGGACTGACGTTCGGACGTCTGGATTTTGAAAGCGATACTTGCATTATGGATGAGCGCGTCCGGACGAGAATCCACATCGTCTGGACGGTTGCAGCAAACTTCCCATAACTGTGTTTTTGAAAGAAATCCTGAAGCTTGTTGAACACTGAGAGTCGTCCGGACGTGCTGGTGAAAAGTCTGGACGGATGCAAGTTGGAGCAGTTCAAAGCTTCTAGACACAGAGGAAGGTTCGTACAGAAAGTTCTCGTCGTCTGGACGGATGATGCTTTGGACAGTTGGGCGTTCGAATGGTATGACACGTCGTCCGGATGGCTGGCAGGGAATCAAATTTTCTGACTGTAAATTGTGCAGAATCTTTTGGAAGCACTTAGAATAGCGGAAACCCTGTTAAAAAGCAACACTACAAAGAAGTGATTTTGTCCAACAAAATGTGGCCAATTACAAACTAACACTCCCCTTAAGATGTAACACCTAATTGTTTTACTTGTACCATGAAGGACAAGGTAAAATTTTACTTGCACCACGAAGGACAAGGCATAAAGCTAATTCAGCACAGAAGCAGGGAATATAAGCATATAGCACAGAAAACAGAAGAATTACTGCCTGTTTCTTGTTGGTGCTGCAACCTAGAAAGAATGCTAGAATTTTTAGGCTCTAGGTTCAACTAGCATGATGGTCAATTTGGCCATCTTATCAGAAACTTCTCTCTTATTTAGAATTTTCAGAAGCAAAAAGTCAGAGAAGGAAAGATGTACCTTAGGGGAGTCTTGGATAGTGCACTTTTTCATCGCATGAGGAAAGTAACTATCCAGCTTTTATACACACAGGAAGAACTTGGCACTTATATAGTCATAAACTCTCAATCATATCTAAGCAAAGTCAATTAATGCACAATGAATTGAGATATCAGGCAAAAATACAAGTAATATCTGACATGCCAAGAAATGAAAAAATAAAATTTCCTACATTTTCTCCCAATTTTTTTTTTGTTTTAAAAAAACAAAAACAAAAACATGCTATATGGAAATAACATCATAAAATAAGCATGCAAGCCAAGATCAAACTTATGAAGGATCAAAGTTGTCATTACAGAAAAACAGTCTTGTCAGTTGGGCTCTTCTGGATTGATAACATGTGAGTCAGCTTTTCATCTGTGACTGTCTCTAATTGAAGCTGTGTCTCTAGTAGCTTCTCCTCTAGCCCTGTATCTTGAGAGGTAGTGAGCTTTTCTCTGTCTGTAAATTATTCAGCTCATGAATGTGTTGCTTGCGAGCTTCCCTCAGCTTTTTGAACTTTACAAAGAGGGTTTTGTAAACCTCCTTGAGTTATTCTCTGTTTGCATTTTATATTGGCAACATTCTGGTTGACAAAAACACTTTATGTAACGGTTGCTTTTTAATAGGATTATCGGTTCTATTCAGAGTCTTCAAGTAATATGGACAGTATCTCATTTCATGCCATGAGTATGGTCACAAATCTCTAAGAAGATGTCCATGAAGATTCCATGCAATTTTCAAGCTAGAACAGCCGGTTCCTGTGCAACTGTCTGGATGGGCCTTTGAAGGCGTCCGAACGCCCCACAGTGTCTAGAAGCTTCAGCGTTGAAGAACGTCCGGACGGAAGGGCAACACTGTCCGGACGCTATTTAGGTTTTCGGGAAGATTTTTGTACATGTCTCAGTGTTTTTATCATAACTCTATGCTCTAGTATGGAATTGAGACGAAATTGGTGTCGTTGGAAAGCTAGGAAAAAATCCTACAACTTGAATAGTTGGACGGAAAATAGAAACACTCAGATGGCCCACCGTCTGGACGGAAACAGTTTAGGAATTCCTTTTCAGGCACGGAAACAGTTGACCGTCCAGACGCCCTTTGCTTCCTGTCCGGACACTGCCCAGAGGACTCCGATTTTGACTAGATTTAGGTTTTTTGAAGCCTATAAATAGAGACCTCTAGGCATGTGTTTTGTACAGAATTCGGTATTGAATTCTCTTAGCTTTGAGAGGGTGTTTAGGGAGAATTGAAGATCTAGTAGCTCTCAAGCCGTTGCCGGTGTATGCTCCTTGTTCGTGTGAAGTCTATCTTAGGGATCAGCCATAAGGTAAAGGCTTCCATCAAAGACCCCTCCAACTAGGAGACTTGGTTGGGAAGAGTTCATGATGGGCTTCGTGTTATAGTTAAATGTATGACTATTGCAATGAGTTTTATGAGTACTAGTGCTTTGTAACTTGCTTTGTCTTTGGATAGTGGATTTCCTGGGTGTAATACTCCGTATTTTAAGATATTGAGTAAAATATCCTAAAATAAGATTTAAGGCCTAATAACAAGAATAACATACATATGAATATTTGTGGAATAAATATTCATCAAGATAGGTATAAATATTTATTAGAAATATGTGTATAAGTATATAAGAGTTAAATGGATTAGAATTAAACTAGGTTTAATTCGATCGATCGATTATAAGATCGATCGAACGATTGTTTAATGTCTTAAAATCGATCGTGCGATTAAGGAATCGAACCCCTATTAGAAGCCGAAATCGATCAATCGATTAAATAATCGATCAAGCGATTTAGTTATATAGGTGCTGAAACGGGTGAAAATTTGGCTAAGTATAATAAATCGATCGATTATTTTATAGTGTAAAAAGTAGATCGATTGACCTACTATTCAAGTAGATCGATCGACATAAAAGTGGATCAATCGACTTACAGTTCAATTAGATCGATCGATTATTTCATAATGTAAAAATGCGATTGATCGAATTTTTGCAGAAAATAGATTCATGCACTGAATCTCCGAAAATCTGATTTTTAATACCAAATCTCCCTAAATCTTCTCCCCAGCCGTTAGATGCAATCGTTTTGGAGCAATCTTGGCCATCCATTTCACTATAAAAGAAACCCAATCCATTCCTCCAATTACACATCTCCTTTCTCTCAATTCTCTCCCAAAACTCTCTCAATTTCTCTCCCAATCTCTCTCAAATTTTCTCTCTCTCTCTCTCTCTCTTGGGTCAGTCCAACAAAGGAGAAGAAGAAATTAGGAGGATCCTTGCTGTAAGTCTCTTTCTCTCAAGCTCTCTTTCTCTCACGGGTCACCTACTGTAAAGGAAGAAGAAGAAGAAGAAGAAAAAAAGAAAAAGAAAGAAAAGAAAAAGGATATTTAGTTTTTAATTAAAGTTTTGTTTTAATATTGAGTTATTTACTAAGTAATCTAATGATTTTAAGATGTGTTTTAAACAGGGTATTTCAAACGAAGTATTGAAATATAAAAATACGCCGTTATGATGCCCGAGTGAAAAATACATTATTTTACAAAAACGCCGTTACGCCGCCCAAATATTTTTAAGTATTTTAAGCGTTATTAACATTAACACCGTTATTCCACCCAAATTTTATAAGAATTATTTATACTGTACCGCTTGTGTACTTTTAAAATATAAAACCCATTAATTATATTAATGGAGTCACTATGTCGATTAGATAAGCTTTTATAATGCCGTTTTACTTAAATGGTATTGTGGATGTTAATTAATAAATGCCGTAATAATAAATTATGTGGTAATTAACCTATTTTACTCCATTATAATGTCTAAGCAACATTAGAAATTGGGATAAGTGATTTATAAGTCAAAAGTTATAAAATGTTAAAATAGGTTCTTTGTATTTTATACTAATATATTATCAAATATATATAAATGTGCAGTCATTATTCCTGTAAATCTCTCTTTGTAGTAGTGAACTGTGAGTATTTTCTTACTCACTGAGGGTGATGCTAAATTTCCATAATGTTGTGGTTTCTGTTTTATTTAATTGTTTGCGCATGTGAAATTTGCATATTTTGTTATTTTAATTAATGAATTTAATTATAACAAAGTTGGGAGTGACGTCTGCCAATGGATCAGGGAGTGACGTCTGCCTGAGCCAAAAATATTAATAAATAAAAGAGTAGGGAGTTACGTCTGCCTACGAAACAAGGAGTGACGTCTGCCTGTGCCAAAAAGATAATAAATTGTTAGAGGAGTGACGTCTCCTTAGAACTCGCTAAACGGGAGTCACGTCTCCTATAACTCGATAAGCGGGAGTTACGTCTCCTATAACACGTTAGACAGGAGTTACGTCTTCTAGACTCTATTAAATGGAATTACGTTTCCTTGAATCTATGTGTTAGAGTTACGTCTCTATAAGATTGAATGCAAGAAGCTCATGATATATTTTATAATAAGACTGTGCATATAAAACTGTCATTACTTTATATTATTGCATTGTGTTGCATTTACTTAAATAAGTCAGTAATCATATCATTATTGAAAACAGTGGACTCACTTTAGTGTTTTTGTGTTGTTGTTTTCTTTCTGTATTATGTGTCAAATCAGGTTATGAAGAAGAAGAATATCAGGATTATCCAGACACTTAGGTGGATCCTGACACTAGTATTCGAGGCTAGACCGCCTCCCTTTTTGGGAACTACCATGATGTAGTTCACTAACTTAGTCCTATAGACGATATTTATATTTATGTTGTTATGCAACTCTAGTTATCTTGGTTTGTATTACTATATATGCCTTGTGAGGCATGACTACTATCTTTGTATGACTATGATGACTTACTTATTATATCTATCTTGAGGTATTTCAATAGAAGCTCTGAACTGTTACTTAATTCCCAAGTCTATGTTATCATTAAAAAACATATTCCCCTGCCAATTTATAACTCTGATGATGTCGTAATGTCATGTGAAAATCGAAATTTTCACTTACGCCCTTTTGTAAAAGGCGGGGCGTTACACTGAGTTTGGCCGCCCTGGAGTGATTTTTCTCTTCACAGAGTTTCCACTTCGTCAACAAATATCTTGTCTTCTTTAAATTCTGCATTTAAGATATTTTGTTACACACAAACACACACTTGGTTATTTAGAAGTCAATATTTATTTTCAATTTGTATCAGAGAGGGTTCACTTGTGTTTGGATTTATTTCTTAAGTGTGATCCATGATTTCTTCTAACATAAATCTTCTGGAGTTCTCTGAAGATGATTTTTATGATTTCTCTAAAGATACCCTTTTGATAGATAAACTCTTTAAGAAATCGAATAAAGAAGTCAAGAAGATTAAGCAAGGAAAAGAGTCTTTGATTTTACAATTATCTGAATCACATGTTTTGATTGACTCTTTAAAATCTGAGAATACCATGCTTTTTGATATTGTTGATGCACTAGAGAATAAATTAAAAGAATAAGAGGATCTCTTGGAAAAAATCTCTAGTAATAATTTGAAAAGCATGCTTTGTATTCATACAGATATTTCTAAGAAGCCTGATTTAAGTATTTCTACTTCAGATGCTTCTGATTCTGAATTAGATTCTATTGATATTAAGCCTGTGATAGAAGATACAGCTTGTTTAGATAATTCTTGCTTAACTAATCATGTGATGCCTAACTCCAAGGAATCAGGAATACAAGATAAGTTTATTCCTTAGTGTCATAATTGTGGGAAGATTGGTCATATTAGGCCAAATTGTTATTTGTTAAAATCCCACAGGCCTTGGATTAAGTAGGATGCTCTGAGAAAAAGTGAAGTTAAAGTTTCTTCCTCGTCAAAATATGTCCCTCCGCATAGGAGACATATAAACTGGATGGACAATATTGTTTGTAAGAATGCTAACCATATTTCTGTAGAGAAAGTCAAGTAGCATTCCAACAAAAGAAGCCTACCCACCTACCATCACTGTGGCATCACTGGTCACATCCGACCCAAATGTCCACAGCTCCAAGCTTAGAAGAAGAAGGCTCAGAGGAAGTTGCCTACTAAGACCACATCAGGTACTCTACCTTCGGCGAGACATCAGGTTCCATGGCATCAGCGACAATAACAATGGTTTGTTCCGAAGAACACATCAAGGCACTACAAGAAAAAGCCGCAAAAGCTAGATAGCAACCATGCCTATGAGGGGTTGTTGATCTTGTTATAAGGGATGCTGAGGAGAATGGACAGTATGAAGAATATCCGATCACATCTACCACGGGTACACCAGGGTTGGGTCAGAAAGGATGAGACCATTCACACGTTGATGGGGAATGGACTCACCTAGTATAGGTGCACTCTCACCATGCCTAGGATTTTGGTTCCTAAATCCTAGTGCATACCAGGTACATTTGCATTGCATTGATTGTCATATCTTATCTATCCTATTTTTGCCTTGCATTCTGTTTGAGGAACCACCTTTTCTATTCCCATATTTTCTCTTGTTGTCTTGAGAAACTTCTGCAGATATTTTTTTTGGGGATAACAGTTAAAGCACGTCGGGCTGCTGCTTTTTAGTCTTGGTATTTCTAAACCTCTCCCTAAGGACAGGTTTGATTTTACCTTATATGCTGGGACTAGATGTTATTTCCTTTTCCATAAGCATGTCCTTGTTGTTTTTCTATTTTATTGTTTTCAACAAAAAAATAAAATAAAATTGGGGGAGTAGATGCAGAATTTTTATTTTTTTGAGATTGCTTTTTAGATATTGTATGTGTTTTTGCCTGATATCTCAGCTCATTGTGCATTAATTGAGTATGTACCACGTTCGGACGCGAGCTTTTTGCTTTCTCTGCCAAACACAAACACTACTTTTTGCCTGTTCTATCATGTTGTGTTGTGTGTGTTTTCTCTTGGACTGATCTCGAAATTTTGGCATTCTTTGCACATCTTTTCTCATTCCCAGGTATTTCCTTTGACTTTCCTTATTCTCTTAAGCTTTGGTTCTTTTTGGAATATTGGAATCTTTAATTGATTATGATTTGAGAGATTGTGGATGAATATCTTTTTCTATCTTTATGCTGGATGGATTTTACTAATCTGTGCCTTTTGGATTGCTATATCTACTTTTGTATTTCTTTATGCATCCAATTGATAGCCATCATAATACCACATTATGTTTGAAACTAACAGGATCTAATATTTATCTTCATTTGGTTTCATTGTGGTGTTATTTTTTGATAGATTTCTGTTTAAATATTTTTAGGAATATGTTGTCCAGCGGCTTCCAGCATAGTGTCAGACAGAGGGCTCTTTGGAAAACAGAACAGTGTTGAAATCATATGTCCCAGAGATCTCAAATTTTAGATGACCTCATTCCCTCTGCTCATACAGAGTCTTCCGTAACCTTTTCCTCTAGATCTGCACCAGCTAGAGATTCAGTGGTGAATCTTCTTTCTCATCTTGCAAACCACTTGTTTAGGGGATTTCTTTCTGCGGATGATCAGTTTCGGGCTAGAAGACTCAAGTGACTGAAAATATTCAGTCTATGGTTTCCCGGCTTCGGGAGAAAGAAGCCAAAGTGGCTCAAATTCAGGAAATGTGATATCTTGAGGTTTTGGTTTTCTCTTGTGTTGATTTGAGCTTTTGAAAAGACACTTTACTATTATTCTTGTTGTTTTGAATTTTAGTAATTGTGGTTTTCTCTTATGCTCTATTTACCCTTTGTCCTTATGAGACAAAAAGTGGGAGTATTTTTTGTCCCTGAATTGCCAAAGGGGGAGTTTGTTAGTATTTTATATTGGCAACATTCTGGTTGACAAAAACACTTTATATAACGGTTGCTTTTTAAAAGGATTATTGGTTCTATTTAGAGTCTTCAAGTAATATGGACAGTGTCTCATTTCATGCCATGAGTATGGTCATAAGTTTCTAAGAAGATGTCCATGAAGATTCCATACAATTTTCAAGTCAGAACAGCCGATTCCTGTGCAACCATTCGGACGGGCCTTTGAAGGCGTCCGGACGCCCCGCAATGTCTAGAAGCTTCAGCGTTGAAGAATGTCTGGAAGTTAGAGCAACACCGTCCAAACACTAGGTCAAACTATTTAGAATTGGAGTAGAAATTGGGCTAAGAAAAAATCCTACAACTTGAGCATCCAGATGACAAATAGAAACGTCCAAACGGTGGGCGCCATAAATTCGAGAAATTTCAAAATTCCTTTTCAGAAACAGAAACAATTGACCTTCAGGACGCTGCCCAAAGGACTCCGATTTTGTGTAGAATTAGGTTTTCTGAAGTTTATAAATAGAGGCCTCTAGGCATGTGTTTTGTACAGAATTCGGTATTGAATTCTCTTAGCTTTGAGAGGGTGTTTAGGGAGAATTGAGGATCTGCTAGCTCTCAAGCCATTGCCGGTGTGTACTCCTTGTTTGTGTGAAGTCTATCTTAGGGGTCGACCCTATGGTAAAGGATTCCATTAAATAACCCTTCAAGTAGGAGACTTGGTTGGGAAGCGTTCACGATGGGCTTCGTGTTATAGTCAAAGGTATGACTACTACACTGGGTTTTGTGAGTACGAGTGTTTTGTAACTTGCTTTGTCTTTGGATAGTGGATTTCCTGGGTTTGGCTGCTTCGGAGTGGTTTTTCTCTTCACAGAGTTTCCACTTCGTCAACAAATATCTTGTCTTCTTTAAATTCTGCATTTAAGATATTTTGTTGCACACAAACACACTTGCTTATTTAGAAGTCAATATTTATTTTCATTCTCCATCTTCATCACTGTGCTCTGAGTATGAAGAATCCTCCTCTTCTACAAGTGGAGCCACAAAGGCTAGAAATTTCTCTTGCTCAGGAGCTTCTTCTTCTTTGGACTCATCACTGACAGTCACATTGTATGCCTTCCCTTTGCCCTTCTTGAGGTTCCCATAGTCAGCCCGTATATGCCCAAATCCTGAGCATTCAAAACATCTTGAGCCTCTGGGATCTTTCTTTTCAGCTTCCTCAGGTTTAGATTCTCTAGGGCCCTTCTTTATTTTTTCGGAAATCTTCTTCTTGAATCGCTCATTCCTCATTAATCTTCCAAAATTTTTGGCCAGCATGGCCACAGCTTTTTCTTCATCCTCAGAGTCGTCTTCAGATGAGATTTCGACCTTCTTTTTGGAAGCTTTTAGGGCAATGGTCTTCATTTTCTTGACCGAGGGCAGGGACAACTCATAAGTTTGAAGAGATCCCACCAACTCTTCAATCTTCACTTCTTCCAAGTCTTTGCTTTCTTCAATAGTTGTCACCTTGATTCTGAATGCTCAGGTAAAGATCTTAGAATTTTACGGATGAGTTTTACATCCGAGACAAGTTTTCCAAGACTCACCATTGAGTTTCTTAGGTCTCTCATTTTAGAGTAAAACTCTCTGAATGTCTCTTCTTCCAACATCTTAATTTCTTCAAATTTGGAAATCAACATTTGAAGTTTGGCAGATTTAACAAGTTTGGTGCCTTCATATGTTGTTTCCAAGATTTGCCATGCATCTTTAGCAAAGTCACAGTTTGAGATTCTTGTGAATTCAGACGGTGAGAATGCTTGACATAGAGCATGGAGGGCTTTATCATTGGTAAGTCGTGCATTTTTCTCAGTGACTGCTTCGGGAGTTGCATCAGCTAGCTTAGTCCAACCAGTTTCAACAATTTTCTAGCAGTCAACGGATTTTAAAAAGAATCGCATATGAGCTTTCCAATAGCCATAGTTCGTACCATCAAAGGCAGGAACATTATTAAGATTCAGAGACATTATAAAACAAACTAGAAGTCAAAAGAACAAAATAACACTCAAGAATTGAATCTTAACCAGAATGTACCAAGCTCTGATACCAATTGAAAAATAAATGACTTCTGATATTAACAAGTGTGTGTGAAAAGTGTACAACAAAATATCAAAATGTGAAATTAGAGGAGACAAATATTTTGTTGACGAAGTGGAAACTCAGTTTAGAGAAAAACCACTACGAGGCAGCCAAACCTAGGATATCCACTATTCAGAAGACAAGACTAATTACAAAGCAGTAGCACTCACATAACCATATGCAGTGGTCGTACCTTGAACTCTGACGTGTAACCCAACACGAACGCCTCCAACCAAGTCTCCTACCTGAAGGGGTCTTCAATGGAATCATTTACCTTAGGGCCAACCCCTAAGATAGACTTCAATTCAGCACAGGAACAGCACACAACGGCAACGGCTTAAGAGAGACAAACTCAGCACAATAACTCTAAAATATAACTCTAAGCACTATAGAATTCAATACCGAATTCTTACAATTCTCAAGCCTAGGGACCTCTATTTATAGGCTTCATGGTCAAATGAGCGTCTGGCTTGAAATACCTAGGCGCCATCCAGACGGTAGACATAAGGCATCCGGATAGACAACTATGCTATCGGCTTTTCAAAATTCACTGAAATTCCTTCATGAATTGAGCCGCGTCCAGACGGTGTTGCCCTGTCGTCCAAACGGTTGCACTTTAGCTGCACGCAATTTCCATATCAAGGCTTGGCGCGTCTGGACCATGACATCTATCGTCTGGAAAGTGAATCTGATGTGAAAATAAATATTGACTTCTAACAACCAAGTGTTTGTGTTTGTGTGCAATAAAATATCTTAAAATGTGGAATTTAAAAGACAAGATATTTGTTGGCGAAGTGGAAACTCTGTGAAGAGAAAACCACTTTGGGTCAGCCAAACCCAGGATATCCCCTATACCGAAAACAAAGCTAGTTACAAGACACTCGTACTAACATACCCTTATACAGTAGTCATACCTTTAATTTTGACACGAAGCCCATCGTGAATGCTTCCCAACCAAGTCTCCTACTTGAAGGGGCCTTCAATGGATTCCTTTACCTTAGGGCCGATCCCTAAAATAGACTTCACACGAACTATTGAGCACACACCGGCAACGGCTTGAGAGCTAGCGGATCTTCGATTCTCCCTAAACACTCTCTCTAAGCACTATGAAATTCGTTACAGAATTCTTAGAATTTCCAAGCCTAGAGAACTCTATTATAGGCTTAAAGAAAACCTAAATCTGCTAAAAATTGGACTCTGGCTGTCGAGCGTCCGGACGGAAGTTAGCCTCGTTCGGACGGTCTTCTGCGACCGTGTCTGAAAGGAATTCTGAAATTTCTCGAATTTCTGCAGGCCGTCCAAATGCTACTCTCTTTCTGTCCGGACAGTGGGCCATCTAGACGTTTCTATTGACTGTCCGGACATTCATGTTGTAGCATTTTTTTGAGCTTTCCAACGACACCAATTTCGTCTCAATCCGATACTTGAGCAGAGAGTTATGATAAAAACATTGAGACATGTGCAGATGTGTCTGAATCACATATTGTCCCTGATGTGTTTATAGAATTGAACATAACAATAAGAGGATAGGAATACCTGAATGAGCAGATGCGGGGCATATCATACCACCAAACTTGATTGTGAAAACACATCCTAAAAAAGAGAGTGATACTCCAACCAAATACTAGTCAAGTGCAACATATTGTTGTAAAAATATAAACTAAGAATGAAGTAAGAATGAAGCAACAACGGAGAAGATAAACCTGGAAGGAGATCATGTACCCTGGCCTAATAGAGGACTCGAGCGTACAGGGCCTGTGCTCGAGCCAATGAAGCTGACTCATTTAGTCAAAATATGTGGGATCCGCCAAGCCAATATAATCTACATCCTTGATGCGCTCAATGCTCTCTGACCTTTAAATTTAAATTTAATGCACCAATCTTTTCTTCTCTTGGATTAAAGAGAATAAATTTTACCTACAGAAAGGTAATTCCAAATGCCTGCATATCGAGGTAGATCCCTCTGAATATTCTCAAACAGTTTCTCATCTGGAAGGGAATCATGAACTGGAGTAAAGTGAGGAGAATACACAATGAAGTTTTCTACCTCGATGGTCTCTTTTTGCTCTTCTAACAGCCCTAACAAACTACTCTCTTGACCTCTTGGTAAGCCATAAGCAATAGGGGCTCGGGGTTCATATGGCATCTCGAGAATAAGAGTGGATGATGAAGGAGCCTCAGTGCTCACTTCCTCACCTTTTTCCCGATGTAGAGCTTGCGGGGCCTCAATTTGCTCCTCATTCCTCTCTTCCATGTGAGTTTCGACCATTTCTCCATTCTTCATTGTGGTGATGGCTTGCTCCTGATAAGAAGTACTCTCATCCACCACATAATGTCCATCAAGGTTGGCCTCTGATTGACTCCAAAACTCCTCTTCTTCTATTTGATTTTCCATCTGCTTCATCTGAACTTCCATTCTGGTTATGGATTGAGAGTGAGAATGCAATGTCTGACTGAGAGAATTCAATGTCTGACTGAGAGATTCCATTGTTTGTTCCATATTGCTCATAAATTTTAACATCAGATCTTGAAAATCAGAATCCAACCGAGGAGATGGTTCAACATGATGGTACAGTTCATGAAATTGTGGAGCATAATTTTCAGGAGCTTGAGCTTGCCACGAGATATTAGACTGGTTGCTCCATCCCGGGTCATAGGAGTCAGAGTAAGGGTCATTCCTCGGTTTAGAGAACTGTGTGTTCATATGTTCATAAGAATAGTTAGAAAATTGTCTTGCAATAGGACAATCTTTAACATGGTGATAAGGACTATAGCAATATGAACATGGTCCATGAGGTGTTCGAATGCCTCCCCACATGAACTAATTGAGCGTCCGGACGGAATATCACATCGTCCGGACAGTTGCAAGGGAATCGATTTTAACTACCTTGAAATCTTCACAGAATCTTCTTGACTAACATAACCAAAGAGTAGACTTTGGATAAGATGGCTTCCCTGTATAAAAGCATCACTACATAGAAGTGATTTTGTCCAACAGAATGTAGCCAATCACAGACTAACAAACCGCATTCTTGAGTAGCCTTTGATTCTTCCCCAAAGCTCTTGTGCCTTTCTTCAATGTTTAGAGGCCTATTTATAGGGATTAGAAGAATCCAAGAAGCACTAGTAATCTCATAAAATTTGGAAGTTAGTCTCCAAGTCTAATTAGGAGACTGAAAATCCAATCCAAGATGGAAAAAGATTCCAAATTCGTCCAGATTTGCGATCCATTATTGCAAGGATATTTTAACATAGTAAACATCAGAATTAGGCAAAACCTATTTCAGATGTATTTGATGATTTTTTTTATTATCTTTCCAACGTCGCTTGAGCTGAAAGTAATGATAAAAATACAAAGATGTGCTCATTCTAAATTCTTTATAAAAATAACAGATTTTGCTGACTTCAATATTCTTGCAGACTTTATTCTAATTTTGGAATTTAATGGCTTTTGAGTGCTTTTCCTCAAAAATCTGTAAAATACAAGAAAACACAAAAACAATACAAAACATAAAACTATAGCAAAACCAAGAGATTAACATATGTGAATTAAGGAGCTTGAATGTGTGACATGCAGCACTTATCAATAAGCTCATAGTCTATAAATTATAAATTTTATAATATTGTTTAGAAAAGAATTAAAAAAAGAAGAAGAAGAGAGTTAATCCTGTATCTTCGAAACTGTTCATTAAGTTAATCATGTATTCATGTATGATATATGACAATGATATAATGTGTTAGTTTTTGTGTTGGCTACATTCTGTTGGACAAAATCACTATCATGTACTGTTGCTGATTTCACAGGGATGCCGTATCAGTTCAGAGCCTTCAAATAGTCAGAGTTTATTTATGTGATATGGAAAGGGCCTTATTATGATGAGATCAGTGTCACAAGCGTCAAGAAGGAATTTTTGGACTCCAAGACAGCTCAGCAAAAGTCAGATCCCGAGTTTATCGTCTAAATGACCTAGTGAAACACCTGGACACTCATCAGCCAGTAACATAAACAATGATGCTATTTAAACAGGGATTCAGCTTTTCAGAGTTCTTCTCGAAGATTCTTCCCTTACAGCCATCCGGACGACGTGATATTCCGTTCGGACACTCAACTGTCCAAGCATCATCCGTCCGGACGACGAGAACTTTCCCTCCGGACATTTCAGCAGTACATCTAGATGCCACTCAGAGTTCGATCAGCTATGGGATTTCAAAAAATTGAAATCACTTCTAAAACAAAGTAAGTTTGTGTGTGTACAAAGTGTTAACAAAATATCAACAATCCAGAATTTAAATGACACAAGATTTTTGTTAACGAAGTGAAAACTCAATATGAGGAAAACCACACCGGGGCAGCCAAACCCAGGATATCCACTATTCAGAAGACAAGACTAGTTACAAAGTAGTAGCACTCACACACCTCTAAACTCTAACGTGTAACCCAACATGAACGCCTCCCAACCAGGTCTCCTACCTGAAAGGGTCTTCTATGAAATCCTTTACCTTAGGGCCAACCCCTAAGATAGACTTCAAATAAGCGTAGCAATAGCACACAAAAATAGCTTTAGAGAGACAACTCAGCTCAATAATCTCACAATATAACTATCTAAGCACTAAGGGAATTCAGTACCGAATTCTTGCTGTTCTCAAGCCTCGGTGCCTCTATTTATAGGCTGAGGGTTCAAATGAGCGTCTGGCTAGATACAAACTTTGCCCAGTCCGGGCGTACAACTGTGCAATCGGCTTTCCAAAAATTTCGCTGAAATTCTTTCCTGTTTTGAGCCGTGTCTGGACGGTGGTGTCCTGTCGTCCTGACGGTTGTACTTCCGCTGCAAGTAATTTCCATACCAAGGCTTCGCACATCCGGACCAAGGGAATGGTCGTCCGGACAGTTGATCTGATGCACGCAATTTCCATATTTGATGCTCTCACGTCCATACCATGCTGACTGGTGTCCGGACGTCTGGATTTTGAATGCAATACTTGCCTTATGGATGAGCGCACCTGGACGGGAATCCACGTCGTCTGGACGGTTGTAGCGATCTTCCCATAACTGTGTTTTGGAAAGAAATCCTGAAGCTTGTCGAACATTGAGAGTTGTTCGAACGTGCTGCTGAAACGTCCGGACGAAAGCAAGCTGAGCAGTTCGAAGCTTCTCGACATAGAGGAAGGTCCGGATGGAAAGTTCTCGTCGTCTGGACAGATGATGCTTTGGATAGTTGGGCGTCCGGATGGCTGGCAGGGAACCGAATTATTTGACTTACAAATTGTGTAGAATCTTCTAGAAACACTCTGAATAGCGAAATCCCTGTTAAAAAAGCATCATTACAAAAAAGTGATTTTGTCCAACAAAATGCGGCCAATTACAAACTAACAGATTTCTTTCGAAAACACAGATATGGGAAGACAGTTACAACAGTTCGGACGATGTGGATTCCCATCCGGACGTGGCCATTCATAAGGCAAGTCGTGCATTCAAATTCAGACGTCCAGAAGACGGTCTTCATGGTATGGATGCGCGAGCTTCATATATGGAAATTGCGTGCATCAAATTCACCATCCAGATGGCAGATGTTATGGTCCGGACGCGCCAACCCTTGATATGGAAATTATGTGCAGCTAAAGTTCGACCGTCCCGATGACAGGGCAACACCGTCCGGACGAGGCTCAATTCAGGAAATAATTTTAGCAAAATTTGAAAAATCGATAGCACAGTTGTTCGTCCGAACGCCTTATGTCTTCCATCCGGACGGCACCTAGGTATTTCATGTCAGACTCTCATTTGAACCTGCAGCCTATAGATAGAGGCCCTTAGGCTTGAGAATTGTAAGAATTCGGTATTGAATTCCGTAATGGTTAAAAAGTTATATTTTAGAGTTGTTGTGCTGAGTTAGTCTATCTCAAGCCGTTGTCAAGTGCTGTTGCTGTGCTGAACTGAAGTCTATCTTAGGGGTTGACCCTAAGGTAAAGGATTCCATTGAAGACCCTTTCAAGTAGGTGACTTGGTTGGGATGCGTTCGTGTTGGGTTACACATTAGAGTTCAAGGTACGATCACTGCATAAGGACATGTGAGTGCTACTGCTTTGTAACTAGCTTTGTCTTCTGAATAGTGGATATCCTGGGTTTGGCTGCCCCGAAGTGGTTTTTCTCTTAATTGAGTTTCCACTTTGTCAACAAAATATCTGTCTCCTTATTTTCCACATTGTGATATGATGAGTGCCAAATATTGTATATTTGGACCCCTTGATTTGCACTAGTTAGACCTTTAGCCTTGTTATTTTCTAATGTTTTGGTTAGTTTTTGTGTTTTCTGTTTCTGTAGGACAATAAGAGAGGAATGACAAATTTCATAAGGAAATAGCTGGAAATTCAGAGATCCTGAAAAGTCGATCGATCGAACTTAAAATTCGATCGATCGAAACTTTGCCCGAAGTCGATCGATCGAAATAAAAGTCGATCGATCGAAATTTCCCAGAAACTGCTTTTGCAGAGCGCGCCAGAACGCCCAATCAGAAGCCAAAAAGCAGTCCTCCCTCTGATTTCTGCTGCAGAACACGCTGGTTTCGTGTTTATGGTTGTCTCTAGCTGCAGAGGAACCCTAGAGGAGGGTAGAAGAGTCATTTCTTGCCCTAAGCTTTCTTCTATAAAAGCCATGGCCATCCCCTTGTTGAAAGAGTAGTAGAGAGAGTAGGAGAGGAAAGAATAAAGCACAAACTCTGTAGATAGGTTTAATTTCGTGCTTCTTGTAGTGAAATTCAGTAGTTTATTTTCAGATACTTTCTCTTTGTAGAGCTTTTCTTTCATTTCCATGGTTGTTCATCATTTTCTTGTGGTGTTCTTAGTCATGGAAGGCTAGTAACCTCAACTAGGGTTGAGGATGAAACCTTTCCATTGATGACACTCACAATCTTGCTGTACCACTTGCACATTTAATGATATATCATTTTAGTTGTTCAAGTTCCATTCATTTAAAGCTTTATCTTTTGCAATGAATGTGGTTAGTGGTGGATAGAGGACATTTTATGTGTTTCAACCGACTAATACATTGTTTTATCGGTTTGAATGATGATATCCATTGTGATTGAATGATACATTGGATGTTTTAATTTCAATAGGTACTCTTTGTGATTTGTCAATGAGTTGGATTCATTTAATGGTTCTTGGGTTTATGGTTAAGAAACTTGAATAACACCCTAAGCTTAATGTTCTTTGGGTGTTCAAGTGGAAACCAAGAGTGTGAGTTGTAGGATTTGGTTTGGTGGATTCCTTGACCTTAGTTCCTTTTAATTTGCATATTTCATTACATCTCTTTCCATTAGTCTTTTGTTCTTCAATCATTTCTCAAACCTTTGGAACTAGGTTAAAATGAGATTGATTAAGCAAGACACCAATATTTGACCATTTCCCTGTGGGATCGACCTCGCACTTGCATAACACTATATTGCAAAACGATTCGTGCACTTGCGAGTACTATTTAAAACACACATCATGATATTTTGTTACACACTATTGCACACACTTGATAAATTAGAAGTCTCTTTATTTCTCAATTGGTATCAGAACGGGTACACTCCGTTTAAAGGATTTAATTCCTGAATGTGATCCTTATCTCTTTGTGACTTCTATTTTTTGATTACACCTTTTATCA
This sequence comes from Alnus glutinosa, assembly GCF_958979055.1. Classification (NCBI taxonomy): domain Eukaryota; kingdom Viridiplantae; phylum Streptophyta; class Magnoliopsida; order Fagales; family Betulaceae; genus Alnus; species Alnus glutinosa. The sequence continues at coordinate 16,809,843 of NC_084887.1, forward strand.
TGGATTTCTCTCAGTTACCTGAAGAAAATAATGATATTGAGCTCTCTAAATTTTTTGCAAAATTCAATAAAATTATTTCTCCAAAAGAGCTAAAAAAGGTGAAGCAAGAAAAAGAGTCTTTGATTATACAATTGTCTGAATCTCATGTGTTGATTGACTCTTTGAAATTTGGGAATACCATGGTAGTTGACATTATTGATACACTTGAGAATAAATTAAAGGAATCTGAAAATCTCTTAAAAAAAATTCTCAAGTGATAATTTGAAAAACATGCTGTGTATTCATTCAGATATTTTTAACAAGCCTGATTTAAGTACTTCTACTTCAGATGCTTTTGATTCTGAATTAGATTCTTTTGATATTAAGCCTGTGATAGTAGATGCGGCTTGATATGAAAATTCTTGTTTAAATTACTGTGTGAAGCCCAATTCCAAGGATTCGGGAACACAAAGTAAGTTTGTTCCTATTTGTCATCATTGTGGGAAGGTTGGTCATATTAGACCAAAGTGTTATCTGTTAAAATCCCACAGACCTTGGAAGAAGCATGAGGATTTCAGAAAGGGCTTTATTGAGAAAACCTCATCAAATAAATATGTTCTGTCCCATAGGAGACATATATCTCAAAGAGGTAAGGACTTTGTTATTTGTGAAAATGCTCATCTTAAATTTGCAGAGCCCCTCAAGAAGTACTTCAGCAAACGAAGTTAGCCTGCCTGCTATCATTGTGATGTCTATAGACACATCAAGCCACACTATCCTCAGATCCGACATCAGTAGCCTCGGATCAGGAAAACAGAGCAAAAGACAAGTAAGTCTATCTCTAAACCTTCTAAGCCTCATCATGCTTTTCGGCAACAACGACATTATCCTCAAAGGGATTCTCCCTCATGCCATCACTGTGGTAAGTATGGCCATATCAAAGCCGAATGCTTCAAAGTGAAGCCTCACAAGCCCAAGAAGAATCAGACCAATAAAGGGCTTGTCAACATGATGAAGAATGTCCTAGTCAGACTGATCAATTGGGACAAGGCTCACACCCCTGCCTCACAGGTAGAGAAGGTATGGGTAAGGAAGGATGAGACCACTCACCCCTTGAGGAGGAGTGGACTCACCTAGTAGGTGAGGTCTCCCATGCCTAGGATTTTGGTTCCTAAATCCTAGTGCATATCAGGTATGTTTGCATTGCATTATTTATCATGTCATATCTTATTCATGCCTTGCATTCTGTTTGAGGAACCATTTATTCAATCCCCATATTTTCTATTGTTATCTTAAGAAACTTCTGCAGATATTGTTTTTTTTTTTTGGATGACAGTTAAAAGCACGTTAGGCGGCTGCTTTTCTGTCTTAGTATTTCTAAACCTCTCTCCCTGAGGACAGGTTTGATTTTACCTTACATGCTAGGACTAGATGTTATTTTCTTTTCCATAAGCATGACCTTGTTGTTTTTCTGTTTTAGTGCTTTCAAGAAAAAAAAAAAAAGGGGAGAAGATGCTGATTTTATTTTATTTTTTTTCATTTGATAGTTTTTCAGATATTGTATGTGTACTTGCCTGATATCTCAGTTCATTGTGCATTAATTGAATATGCTTATGTATGATTGAGAGTTTATGTCTGATATCTGTTAAGGCTTCTTGTTGCATCTTAATGATAGATAGTTGCTTTTCTCATGCGATGAAATATTATGCACAATCCAAGGCTCCCCTAAGGTACATCATTTTCCTTTCTGACTTCTTGCTTCTGGAAAATCTAATGAGAGAGATTTTTTTGATTTGATGGTCAAATTGACCTATGCTAGTTGAACCTAGAGCTTAAAAATTGTAGCATTCGCTCTAGGTTGCAGCACCATAAGAAACAAGCAGTTATTCTTCTGAATTCTATGTTATATGCTTACATTCACTGCTTCAGTACTGAATTATCTTTATATCTTGTCCTTCATGGTGCAAGTTAAAATTTTACGTTGTATCTTAGGGGGAGTGTATCAGATGAGGGTTACTAGGCCCTAGTAAATAATAAGGTTTGACTTTTGACTGATCTTTCATTGATTTTCTCTCTTGTTCAAAAAATCCGGTTGCTTTAAGTCATATCAATGAACTTCATACCTTATTGAGAAAGTTTTCATACACACACACACGCATTGCATGAGCTGAGTAATTTATTTAAAATTTCTATCTGCAGGGAAACTTGTGCTTATTGAAATACTTAACTCTCATTTATATCTTTGCATATTTTTGCAATGCTATTTGACTGCTTTATCAGTTGATTATATATGCGTGTTTTGAAGCTAACTTTAGGGAAAAACATTTTTTTGCAAATTTTTCTCCAGTTTCAGATTTTTAATGTGAAGCGTCCGAACGGACCTATTCTTACATCCGAACGAGCGCAGTCTTGCCGCATGTTGACCTAGCAGTAGCCGTCTGGATGGGATCTCTAAAGGTTTAAGACTTGAGTCTCTTTCTCTGTCATACACATATCTCTGCATTTTTAGTGATTTATCACATCATGTTGTGTGTTTTTCTCGTGAATTTTTTCCCTAGATTTTGGCATTCTTTGCACATCTCTTCTCATTCCATAGTGTTTGTTGTGTCTTCCTTTGTTCTTTTAAAGTTTTTGTGCTTTTTAGAATATTGGAATATTTGTTGATTGGAATATTCTTTTGAGATATTGTGCATGGAAATTCTTTTCTATCTATTTGTTGGGCTGATCTTGTTATATTTATGCCTTATGAATAGCTGCATTGCTTATATTTTTCTTTTGCATCTATTTGACAGCCGTCTTAAATACCACATTATTTTTGGAACTAGCAGGATCTGATTTTTCTTAGTAATAGTATTTTTGGAGATATTTCTGGTTGGTTTTGGTTCAAGAATATGACATCTAGTGGCTCTCAGTACTATGTTCGACAGATGGATCCTTTGAAAAATTAATTTTGAGCTTATATGTTCAAAATTTCCAAAGGTCTTAGCATTTGAGATGAGCTTTTTCCCCTAGCTCATGCATAGCCTTTCGTAGCACCCTCCTCAGATCTGTATTAGTTAGAGGTTCGGTGGTGAATCTCCTCTTTTATCGTGCAGACCAGCTGCTTAGAGGATGTCAATCTATGAACATCCAGGTTCAAGCCTTGCAATATCAAGCGAATGAAGGTTTTCCAATCCATGGTTCCCGGCTTCCAGATCTAGAAGCCAAAGTAGTACAAATCCAGCCTTTTGTATGGCTTTCTCTTCGCTACTTGATTTCAGTGGATAAGCAGGATTCGGTACTAGGAGGATTTTTTGCTCCTATCTTTTGGGCCACTTGCAGACTCTTCTCTATTTTCCTTTTGTTTTGGATTATAGAACATTTTTGTTTGTGGATTTTATATACTTTGTTTACCCTTGTCATGTTGAGACATTAAGGGGGAGTATTTTATTACTGTGGTCTTTCTATACTCTATTTACCCTTTGTCTATTTGAGACAAAAAATGGGGAGTATATGTTTGATTTGGACAGGGGTTGTATTTTTAACTGGTCAAGTGATTTTTGTCCCAGAATGGCCAAACGGGGAGTTTGTTAGTTTTTGTGTTGGCTGCATTCTGTTGGACAAAATCATTATCATGTAATGTTGCTGATTTCATAGGGATGCCGTATCAGTTCAGAGTCTTCAAATATTTAGAGTTTATTTTTTTGATATGGAAAGGGCCTTATTATGAAAAGATCAGTGTTACAAGCATCAAGAAGGGATTTTCAGACTCCAAGAAGACTCGGCAAAGTCTACAGCTCAGCAAAAGTCAGATCCCGAGTTTATTGTTCAAATGGCTTAGGGAAACGCCTAGACACTCATTAGTCAGTAACATAAACAATGATGCTATTTAAACAAGGATTCAGTAATTCAGAGTTCTTCTAGAAGATTCTGCACAGTCTACAAGTCAGAGAAATCGGATCCCTTGCAGCCCTCCGGACGATGTGATATTCTTTCCGGACGCTCAACTGTCCAAGCATCATCCGTCTGGATGACAAGAACTTTTCGTTCGTACCTTCCCATGTATCGAGATGCTTCGAACTGTTCCAGCTTGCATCTGTCCGGACATTTCAACAGCACGTCCAGACGCCACTCAGTGTTTGATCAGCTTTGGGATTTCTTTCCAAAACACAGATATGGGAAGACAGCTACAATCGTCCGGATGATGTAGATTCTCATCCGAATGCGCTCATTCATAAGGCAAGTCTTGCATTCAAAATTCAGACGTCCGGAAGACGGTCTTCATGGTGCGAACGCCCAAGCTTCATATATGGCAATTTCGTGCATCAGATTCGCCGTCTGGACGGCAAATGTTGTGGTCCAGATGCGCCGAGCCTTGATATGAAAATTGTGTGCAGCTAAACTACTACCATCCGGAAGACAGGGCAATACCGCCCAGACACGGCTCAATTCAGGAAAGATTTTTAGTGAAATTTGGAAAGCCAATCGCACAGTTGTCCGTCCGGACCCCTTATGTCTTACGTCCGGATGGCGCTTAGGTATTTCAAGTCAGATGCTTATTTGAACCCGCAGCCTATACATAGAGGCCCCTAGGCTTGAGAATTGAAAGAATTTGGTATTGAATTCCGTAGTGCTTAGAGAGTTATATTTTAGAGTTATTGCGTTGAGTTAGTCTCTCTCAAGCCGTTGCCAAGTGCCGTTGCCAAGTGCTGTTGCTATACTGAACTGAAGTCTATCTTAGGGGTTGGGCCTAAGGTAAAGGATTCCATTGAAGACCCCTTCAAATAGGTGACTTGGTTGGGAGGCGTTCGTGTTGGGTTACACGTTAGAGTTCAAGGTACGACCACTGCATAAGAGTATGTGATTGCTACTGCTTTGTTACTAGCTTTGTCTTCTGAATAATGGATATCCTGGGTGCAAATGGGTCTACATGAAGAAAGAGTCATTAGTGAAAGCTGTGTGGCCAAAAGGACTGTAGAGAAGCATGGTGTTACGTCTAAAGTAGGTCTTATACTCAAGTTCAAGAGACGCTTGGACTTGAGTGGTACTTGTAGATTATGATTGCCCTCGGGGGTAGTGGGCAAAGGCATACTGAAAGGTGATTGTTAGACTTGCTGAAATTCAAGTTAAGTGGGAGATTGTTATAGTATGACTTGTATTTCTCAAGTCATATGGTGGGACCCATCAACATTAGAATAGACCTTTTCTTTTGATGACTCATGTGATGTAGTCCTAGTTTCTTTTGGAATCCTTTTCCTTGTAAGAGTGGTATTAGAACTTGGACTTTGACTCATTCTCCAAGTTAGATTAGGAGTTGGTTTTGCTCCTTATAAAAGGAGCGGTGCCCAACATATTGTTAGATACACCAAAGGCAAAGGGATTTCTTTGTTTTCCCATAACTTAGTGTACTAAAGCTCTTAGAGAAAAAAAAATAGAGTTTTGTTTTGTTATTCTCCTTTGTATGAGAGTGAGATTTGGGTGTATTGGGTTTTTAGGGTTTTGAGTGATTTTCTCCCTGTAACCATCTTCATTTTGAATTTCTTCGTGATTACCTCCGCTAGTGGATGGACCTCACATTGAGAGAACCACTTAAATATTTGTGTTTGTTGTGATTGATTTAATTTTGCAGTCTTCTTATTTTTCGCATCTCACGAGTCTTGAGAAATATGATAAATTTCATAACAGAATTTGGTTTGGTATGGCCTTGCTATTCCTAAACAAGCTTTTATTCTTTGGCTTGTATTTCAACTTGGTCTTTTGATAGGTACTTTCAAGGGAATGAATGATTGTGGATGACGATAGTAATGGAATTTGGGAAGGTTATTGATAATTTCTCCACTTAAGGTAGAAGACACCGATACACATACATGTTTGATTAAATCTTTTTTGATTCCACATCATAACCTCTTGACTCTATAAATAGAAGAACACTCCTACTAGGCGTGAACAACCCATCGACCGATAAATAACTACGATAAATATAAGCAATAACACTTCTACTAACTTAACAACTATTAAGATAAACCAACTGGAAAGATAAAGATAATATTCATCACTAATGAGATGGAGATCAGCTTGAGCTAATCCAAGTACTAGGATTGGAGGAGGACTCCTATCAATTCCACTCCCTTGACACAACACTTGTCCTCAAGGTCGAAGCCAATAATTTGTTGTTATTTTCTCAATTCTATCTGATTCCTCTTCGTGCTCAAAATTCAATTTGCCCTTTGTCTCCTTCGGGTTCGGCTTCAATAATGAATAGCTCTTTCACCATGCAACAATGGCTTGGTATGAGTCACTCATCGCAGTTGAAACAAAGGCCCTTCTCCCTCCGCTTTTGCACTACTTCCCACAAGAGTCTCTTCGCTTGAGGTAGGGACACATTAGACCCTTGAATTGATGGCGGGAAATCTGTTGGTGGTTCTATTCGAACGTTCTTGTGATTCCTACTCACCTGTTCCTCTTGTATCCTTGCTAATTCGATGGTTTCGTGAAGTGTGCATGGTTTGAACACCTCGTCTGAAATATCAAATTTTAGCAACCCCAAAAACTTCTTGATCAGCGCATTTTGGGGCCATCCAACCATCCGGTTAGCCAGATTCTTGAATTCCTTTTTTGGTATTCCCTCAGTGTACCGTCTTGTGTGATGTGTGAAAGTGCCTCACCAAAGTTTTCATATTCCGTTGGCCTAAACCAAGCAAGAAGATTTCACTAAAATATGTCCCAAGTAATGGGTTGGTTTTCCTCTTGGTTGACACTCTTCATCCATTGCCACCACTAATTGGCTTCTCCTTCCAGATAAAAGGCAGCTAGTGTGACGTTCTGGCTTTCTGCCATTTGTTGGTACACAAAAAATTGTGTTACCAGGTCTAGCCATATGGTGGGCTCGACACCTGAAAGCCGAGGAAACTCTATTTTGATGGGTCAATTTGAATTTGGGTGGTAAGGCTCATCCCTGTGGTCGTGGTTGTTGCGATGGTGAGTATGGTCTAAGAAAGGGCGTTTGTCCTTTGGGTCGAATTCAAACGTCTTCGAGCTCTTGCCGTTGGTGTTGGAAGGATGCTCCATAAATTTAGCCAGAGTTTTCGTTAGGGTTTGACCTACCGTGGTGGTCGCTTATCCTTCTGCCTCGATTTTGTGCATACTGGTTTTAAGCTCTAAAAACCCGGATTCCAGTTTTTCAATGCTGTCCTTCTGGGTCGTCATTGCTGTAAAGACCAAGAAAATAAATGGTAAGTTTAGCAATTAATAAATTGTATTTATTAAATGGATGGGACTAATAATCTTATTCTAGATGATAATATTTAAATTATGGAAATATAGTGAGTCTAAGATAAAATAATGGAGTTAAGATAAATAATAATAATGGTGGGTCTTAGTAGAATAACTAAATTAAATGTGGGGTTATATTTTAATTGTTAAAAGATAGGATTTTAAAATAGTGAGGTCCTGTAGTGATTTATTAAAGTTGGGGGCTTTAAAATAAAGGAAATCTCCCATTTGCCACAATTGCCTGGGAGAAGATAACATAATCTCCTCCCAACCACTCACACACTAACACGTGTCCCACCCACTCCCTCTCTTTTCCTCTTTCTTATCTTTTTCTCTTTTCTTTCTTTCTCTCCCTCTCTCCCAACGCACGATTTCTCTCCTTTTATCCCCCACTCGGCCGAATCCTCTCTCCCTCTTCTTCTCTTCTTCTCCCTTCTTCCTCTCCTTCAGTCGCCCAACCAGCAGCAGCCCATCTTTCCCTTTTCTCCTTCACCCTATCACACACACACACTCAACCACGTGAGCCAACCTAAGAGAGAGAGCATGGGAGATTGAAATAAAATCGAGAGAGTGAGCCGAGAGACCGTGAAGTGCCCTTTTTCCGATGGGTTGGTGTAGGTAACACCGATGATGCCTGAAGAGGTGATTTCTGGTGGTTTAAGGTGGGTTTCCGGCAGGTGGCATAGAGGATTGTTCTGTTGCCGATTTTATCATTTTTCGGTGGTTCTTCTCGACTTCAAACAAAAATCCTCAAGGTAATATACCAATTCCTTGAGCTAATTAGTTCGCTGTTAGCTTGATATTTTTGGATTGTTATTTTGGTTGCTAAATCTGAAATTTGGGCTAGAGAGGATTTATGGTAGCCGAATGGGTCTTTTCTCAATGGGTATGATTGTTGAATGATTTTCTTTTCTAGTTGTTGTGGATTCTGAAATTTGGGGATGTTGTAGCGATGATTCCCTGTTTTGGGTTGAGGATGGCCGAATGGTTGTGGGTGTTCTTGAAGTAGGATTTTGATGGGTGTAATTTGATGGGTTAACTTAGTTGGGAAATTTTGGATTTGTTGTTGATCGAATGGGTCTTTGGATTGATTTTCAATGGCTGTAATTTGATGGGTGTGTTCTTAGTTTTGAATTGTATTGTTTTTATTGGGTTGTTTTGGGAGACAATTGGTTTGAGGCCATTGTTGTTGATATTGATGGGTATGTAATTTTAGTTGTATTGAAATGTTATGGATTGTTGGTTTGATGGTGATTTTATGACTAATAGAGAAGTGGATTTTGATATTTATAGATATATTGTTAATTATTGGTTTGGGAAAAGATTAAGTTGAATGAAGTTGTTTGAATGTTATAAGTATGTTTTGAGGCTTAATTTAGTAGGGACTTATTTATAGGTTTGTATTGACTTGTGAACATGGCTAAGTGGTTTAGAGTGTTAGTAGGATCACTTGGTTATATCTATGAGCTACAATTTTTGGAAGGGTTTGGAGACTTTACAACTCACTTGGGGATACTTTGATCTAACTAAGTTATTGATTGGTGTAATGAGGTTTTGGTAGAGAACGTGTTATTTCCATTTATGAAAGGGATTGAGTTCATTTGTCTATGATATTGTATTTTAAGTTATGGTGATAGATGATAAGGTCTTAGTCTTGGTACTAATTGAGTGATGGGAGACCAAGTAACTAAGTAAAGAGTTTAAGATGGGTAGCAAGTGAATAAATAGAAAATAGCCTAAAATAACCTTAAGACAACAAATATAAATTAGTACATTATAGAAATATATAAATAGGCTCTGGGTTCATTTGGTAATGTGATTAGATGATTGATGCGTCTATCTATGTATTATGAAATACCTAAGTGAGTTATGAGACTAAGTTTAGCTTAATAAGTGTTTGACATATAAAGCTTAATAGTTAATAATGATAATAAGGTAACTTGGTACCTAATTCACTTATCCATGTACACCAATTGTTCTAGTGTATCATCGGATTAGGTTTAAGCATGGAATGTATATATGTATGTATGTATGTATGTATATATATACATATGCATATATATGAGTTAAATATGTATGTTAACTTAGTAAATGAATAACAAGCTATAAAAATGATTGACAATGATAATGTAACTTAATAATAGTAAGTAGACAAATGAAAATAGTAAGGGGTAATTACCTTTTCCCCCCATGAACTACCAACTTTTGCGCAAAGCCCCCATAAACTACTAACTCGACCAAAATAGAGCTTTCAACTACCAAAGACAACCATTTTCCCCCCTTCCGTCAGTCAAAGGGGTTAAAACAAACGGTCAACGGGTCACATGACCGTCACATGCTGTTTTACCCTCATTTTCTTCCTATTTTCCCCCCATGAACTACCACTATCTTCCAACATGCCCCCATGTAAAACGGCACGTGATGGTCACGTGACCCGTTGACCGTTTGTTTTAACCCTCTAACTGACGGAAGGGAGAATAATGGTTGCGTTTGGTAGTTGAATCCTCTATTTTGGTCGAGTTGGTAGTTTGTGGGGGCTTTGCGCAAAAGTTGGTAGTTCATGGGGGAAAAAGGTAATTACCTCAAATAGTAAATACATCTTTGTATTAATAAACAAGATAAATATGAACCTAAACCTAAATGTTAACCTAATAATAGTTTAGGATACTTAACTAGCTTTAGAAGCGAGTAATGCGACGTGTGAGTGTAACGCCCCGCTTTTGCAAAAAGCGTAGGTGAAAATTTTCGAATTTCCACAAGACATTACTAACTTATCAGAGGTAATTATTGGCAACGGAATGAATGTAATATAAACTGGGAATAGGTTGACACTTCAGAGCTACTACTGAAATACCTCAAATATATATAATGAGTCAGTCAGCATAATTATACAGACAGTAATACCAGTCATGCCACACAGGCTAAATAATTATACAAGCCAAATATCTATATATAACCGGAGAATTATAAATATTGTCTTAAGTTAAGCTAATGGACTATAACAGGGTAGTCCCAAAATATAGGCTATCCAGCCTTACAAAACTGAACCAAGAACCATCTATGTGTCGGGATAGTCCTGATATTCCTCTTCTTCCTCATAGCCTGAACCATTACGAATGCCATACAAAGAAAAGAAGACAACATAAACACTAAAGTGAGTCCGCTGTTTCCAATAATAATATGAGTGCTGATTTATTTAATTAATGCAACACAATGCAATGGCCATATAATCACATGTATATACAAAATATAAACCATGATCGCGAGTCATAGACATAAAATGAACATAAATGTAATCATAAAGCAATGATAGTTTTAAGGGTATAGTTTTAGGTATTTCCCTTTTTCCACTCCTCTGTTGGCCTAGGTACGGTTATCGTGTTATTTGAAGCCTGGGCTTCCTCCCCTTTAACTTTTAATTATTATCTTTGGGAGCCTAGGCTCCTGGAAACCTCAGAATTCCTGGTGACCTAGGTACACCAGTTTTTGTATTTATTATTCTCTTTTCAGGTATCTCCTCATTCACTGAGAACCTAGGAACTCATGTGAAGCCTCGCGTACCCACTGTGGATCTAGATCCAGCAGCTTGTTATTAGACAGATTATTAAAAATAATAAAACATGCAAAGCCACATGCGCAAACAAGTAAATAAAACAGTAAACATAATACTATAGGAAAAGTCAACCAGCTTCGTCCTCAATAAGTATAGAGATACTTACTAGTTTCTGCTCCAAATATTTTCCTTTACAACTGCATAACAATCATTATGTGATGATAGCGAGTTAATAAAGTATTCTTATGAAATCATCATTACTACCATATTTCTTCCTAGAAATCGCAACGGCTACCGAATTAAACATGATTTCTTATTTATCTATTTTAATGCTTACACACCAACTCTTGTACTACTAGAATTATCCATCACATAATATACCTTTAAAAATAAGAATACATTGTAACATAATCAAGCACACATATGATTTTACTCTTCTTTAATTTACATCCTTATAACACACCTAAATATTGCTCACCTCTTTTCTCTTAATATATATATATATATATATATATATATCAAAATCTCAACATATTACTCTCACACTTATATGCCTTGATCTATTTTTAAAACACCATTTATCCATTCTAAATTACTAATCTCATGTAGTAAATACTCATCCATATGTTTACACATCTACTCACATGTAAGCTAGCCAACTTTCCATATAACATGCATAATTAAAAACAAGAACAAGTCATGATTTCAAATAGCAATTAAACTACTTGATCTTATGAGAAGTTTGAGGGAGAAAATACTCACCCAAAGTTCCTCAATGGCCTAGAGAGTGAAGGAGAGTTGCTGTCCAAGAAAGTTCCACTTGCAAAGCTTGGCTTCTTGGTCTCAAAACAAAGGAGGTTTTCCACTCACACTCTACTACTGATTTGTGGGAGAATGAGGGTGGTTTTTGGAGCTTAATTGGGTTTGCTAGGTGCTGGAAAGTGGGGTGAAAATGGGGGATTTTCGTGCTACTCTTTCAGCACTAGAGTGAGGGAGAGTTTTGGCTATAGTTTTGTTTCTCCTTCATGAAAATCAACTCCCCATGCAACCTATATATAGTACTCTTGAAGGGCTGAGATTTAACCAACAAATCATCATCCCAATGGCCAGATTTGAGCCAACCAACACCTCAAATCCATAGCTCAAATCTCCTAGGTTACTATTTCATATCTTGGCCCATGATTGCATGATATCTAAGGAAATCTAGTTGGGCTTCAACCAAAATGGACTAACTAGGCTAACTAAATGGGGACATGATCGTTTGGCATCAAGTACCACGTGTGGGTCCCAAGTTATTAGGTGGAAAGATCAATTTTCGCAGCTGGCGGAAACTGCACTGCACTGGGCGAAGTCGCTCGACCGAAAATAAAGTCGCTCGATCGACTTCGACCTATAGTCGCTCGATTGACTAACCTCAGTGATCCAATTCTCTACATGCATAACTATGTAACTTAATTAAACTAAGAGCAATTCTTAAGTCTTATATTTATGCACATATTGATAACTTAAGTGGGTTGTCTTTCCCGGGTATTACAGTGAGCACGCGGGTAGTATACGTGGCGTAGAGTATAGAGTTCAATAGCATAGTTTAATGTTACTAATATTTCCAGGCTCATGTCATGATTAGAAATCTCGACTTGTTCTCCAATGTAGAGTTCAAGTAAGTAGAACACGGGGGAAACATTGGAGTCATGAGTCCTATGCAGCCAAGGTGAGTATTCTACTCATTGAGAAGTATTATTTTCATATATGATGAATTGCAAAATATATATTGTTTTACAAACCAGAACCAATTGTATGTTGATTATGATCTGTTTTGGATGATTTGAGTACTTTTGAGTATATTGAAATTATGATGATGTTTTGAAGTATGAATATGATATGTGGAGTTTGAATGAATGGTGTGACTATATGTTATGGTTGTGAGTTTTGAAAATTGTGATTGCATTGGAACATGAATGTGATTTTAGAGTGAGTATGAAGTTTGGTAACATGATGCATTACGTGCCACAAGAGCACAACCTTGAGCCATGACTCATGGTACTCGCATATGCATACATATATTGTGATGTGATGGAATGTGTTGCATATCTCATATATTGTAGTTTTGCTAAACGTATTAGTTGCATGATTTAAGAAGTATTGAGTTTGGATGTGCCTAGATGTTCACAATGGTCAGATATTGGAATGTTATTTCTTAGTATAATAGGCAGTTGTTATTTGTTCTTCAGCAAAGACGTGCTTGCATATTGGAGTCTCACTCTAGTGCTCACATGATCACACTGAAGTTCAAAGGCAATGAGTCTCAATGTATTCAAGCGTAGTGTTACAGATAACTGGGAATGCAAATGTCTTTGTATAGCTAAAGCTAAATGTCTTGTTTTAGTATTTCTAAAATGCATTAAGCCTCAATGTATTGGGAGGCAGGTGTACCATTAACTTAAGGATGCTAGTGCTCTGTATAGATATGCCTCGAGCAACAATGTATAGTGTGTTGGTATTTCTTATGCATGGGATGCTTGTGTTTTAGTGCAGTAAACTAAATGTCATTATTTATAGCTTGAGGGTTATGTGCATGCGAATGCCCTCGCGTATATATAAACCTGAGCAAACAAACTACAAAGTATTATTGTAGGTAAGGTCGTACGTAGTTGTTTTACAACAAAACTTCTATGTATAATCTCAGCTGCCTTGTATGTTTAAATGTTTTTTATTAGTCGGTGTTTGCTATATCAACTATAGGGGTTTTTCAAACAAAAGTTTATAAAATTGGTAGCTGTTATAGTACTCGTAAGACTAGAAAAGGAAAAGTTAGTTCTTTGTGAAAACTCAGTCAGTTTCATATCATTGAAGTCTCGGTATTATGTACTGAGACAGTGAACTCATCCTTCCACCTATACGGATGTGGCAAACCCCAACAACTGTATAGATGATGTTCCTTTGGCTGCAGGTACTCCAATCGTAGTTGATGGTATTGTAGAAGTGTACTTGGGATATTATGACTGACGCTCGCCGCGACGGTTGTAAGTGTTGGACCACAGGTTGTCCACTGTTTTATAAGTTTGGTATATGGCTCGTGTCGCCTGTGACACTTGTACTGTCGAGCCATCCTTTGTGTTGTAATTATTATTCTTATAAGCTTTAACAGATAGATGTCAAATGGATCTTTGTTGTAATTATTTGTGATAGATGTATAAGTTGTGATTTATGCTATTAAGGTTTATGTTTTCTGCTATATAGTTAGATATATGTTATACTCTGATTTACCAGGTACATATTATGGGGTATGTATTATATGTTGGCTTTGCGACATATTATCGTGCCACTGTGAGGACTCGTTTGTGTTTGTATAAAAAAAAAAAGGGTCATCACAATTGCTCTGATACCAATTGATAGGTACTTTCAAGGGAATGAATGATTGTGGACGATGATAGTAATGGAATTTGAAAAGGTTATTGATAATTTCTCCACTTAAGGTAGAAGACACCGATATACATACGTGTTTGATTAAATCTTTTATTATTCCACATCATAACCTCTTGACTCTATAAATAGAAGAACACTCTTATTGGGCATGAACAACCCATTGACCAACAAACATGACTACTACCGATAAATAAATACGATAAGCATAAGCAATAACACTTCTACTAACTTAACAACTCTTTGAATAAACCAACTAGAAAGATAAAGATAATATCTTATCACTAATGAGATGGAGATCAGCTTGAGCCAATCCAAAGTACTAGGATTGGAGGAGGACTCCTATCATATTTCTACTGGTGATAAATTGTTGGGCTGGGATTATTAAGGGGAAGTTTCTTGTTCCTTTTGTCGTGGTCATATTGAGTCTATTGACCATTTATTTGTTGGTTGTGACTTTAGTGCTCGGTTATCGAAATGCTTCTAGTGGAAATTTTTTTTAGTGGATCTTCCTGTTGATTGGGATGAGGTTGTTTCTCTTGGCGTTACATAGGAATTGGAGGGGTGGTAGCTTGAGTGCCATTTTATGTCAGTTGAGTTTGGCAGCTGTGGTTTATCATATTTGGCTGCCTATGAATGCTATCCATCATGGAAGTACTCCTAGATCTGAAGATCAAATTTTCAATGCTGAAATTTGGGATATTAAGCATAGAGTCAATTGTAAAAGGAAGTTTAAACTATCCGTCTCTAGTATATATTGTTCTTTGTGAAAATTGGGGTATTGGGTTAGATATGGTGCACGACTAGCAGTTTGTTTATGCTCTAGTGCTTGGTTTTTGGGTTGAGTCCCTTTGATGGGATCATGTGGTTAAAATTAAGATGTGTCTAAATGTAACCGCTTATGCTAGCTAGCTGAATGTAGTTGAGAGTTGGTTAGAAGAAAGAGACTCATGTCGAAATTTGATCCGCATCTGCTTCAACTTTCGCATGAAACTTTGAAAGATTGAGCAGTACTCATGCACACAATTAGTTAATTAGTTTTTTGATATTATTAGACTCCATTGTCGGGGGTAGAAAGTAGAATCTAAAAACCCATAATTGGAGTAGTT
Source organism: Alnus glutinosa (assembly GCF_958979055.1). Taxonomy (NCBI): domain Eukaryota; kingdom Viridiplantae; phylum Streptophyta; class Magnoliopsida; order Fagales; family Betulaceae; genus Alnus; species Alnus glutinosa. Next base: position 16,825,158 of record NC_084887.1, read on the forward strand.
CGGCCGCAGTTTATAAACAGATGAAAGCAGGTAAGTAGCAAGTGACGCATTTAAGATATGTGGTCCAAGTTTTCAACTATATATATATATATATATAAAATAAGATTTGTATACTAAAACTCTGCCCTTCATGCATTTATCTCTCTTTCTCTCTATGTATAAAAAATAGGGAAACATATAAAATTTTAAAAAACTTGAAACCCTAAAAATAACTATTTTTTTTTTTTTTTTTTAAAAATTTGCGATCGACCGAAGGACGTACTACTTCTTTCCAACATCGTCGTTGAGCACAATGCACGCCTGCAGCTCGACGAACTCATTTTTGCCTCTATAAACGCGGATATGATTAATTTCCTATCCTTCGATATCTATGATATTGATCTTTCGCAGGTTATGAATGATTCCAATTTGAATTTTGTTTTGTTACAAACGACGAGCAAATCTATCATTGTTGTGGAAGTCCTTGATCGGTTTTTGAGGGAGAAATGGACGGTGATTGGAGGGGTGTTAGGAAGATCGAGTCGTGGTTGAGAAATAATGCCACCCCAAACACCTATTTTTTTTTTCAAAAATAAAATAAAATTAAACAATAAAATTTTAGTTTATTTATTTTTTGATTTTTTAATTAAAAAATGACACATGACATGGATATTATGGAGATATTTCGTCAAAAGAAACATATTTCAAAGGTTTTAATAGTTTTGGGATCCATCTCAAAAAATAGTAGTAGTTTGAGAGGATAAATTATACTTTTTCCAAAAAAATATATTATATACTTTAAAATGTCGACTCCCATTACCCCCTTATGGTTCATGGACCACACCGACTTATTTAATTATTATATATTGTGCCGTTCAAAAAAAAAAAAAAAAAAAATTATTATATGTTGTGGTCTAGCTAGGGTAGAAGCAAATTGATACACTGTTCAATTTCCTTGCGGTGAAAACTGAAAACCCCTTACCTAAACAAAGAAAAAAGAAAAACGTATTATTATTTTTTGCGTTAAAAAGGCATGCACCTAATTGAATCCTTTTCCCCAGGGATGCTCAGGTTGTCTGCGCGTGTAGAATACGCAGTGCGTGTGAGGTTTTCTTTGTTACACCCAGAATGAGGTTTTTATGGTACAACACCAAAAACTTGCACAACATATATATATATATAAAATATAAAATAATATTATAATGTTATTTGAATAAAAAAGGAAAGAAATAGAAGTGAATAATGGTTGATATTCTGCGTGGGGTTCACATTAAAAAGCGTTGGCAAGCGCTCTCATACGTCGCTGTCAGTCATAAATTAGGGAAAGCGATGAGAGGGGTATGAGAAAACCATCGCCACCCCCATCTCTCTCCCTCTCTCCCTCTCTCGAGCGGGAAATAGATAACGAAAAGAAAAGAAAAAAGCACTTTCTCTCTCTCTCTCTCCTCAGCTGAACAACCTTATTTCCGAAGCTCTCTCCTTCACTTTGTTTTGTTTTTCAACTGTCCCTCTCTCTCTCTCTCTCTCTCTCTCCAAACAACATGTAGACCGATCTTCTAGCTTCCATCCTTTTCTTCGTATTCAACGTCGTTTTGGTCCTTCTTCTCTCTTGCTTAATTGGTAATTAACAAGGTAAACAAAACCATATGGCGGTGGCGCTTGAGGGCTTCTCGATCCGGTAACAACTTGTTCAAACTGAGATATATATATATATATATATACTCTTTGCGCTTCTCATTCTGAATCCTTTCTCCCATCTTTCTTTACCTACTTGATCTCTTTTATGTTTTGTGGTTTGGTTTTCACAGACAGTATGCCGCGAAGATGAGGACTGTCGACGTGGTCAAGTGCTGGCCCTTCGGCAAAGACGACTCGGAGGAAGATATCCATGCCTTTCTTCCCCCGATCACTGTCGCCAACTTCCGCTGGTGGTCCCACGAGCTCCATGCCTTCAATTCCAATCAAATCCACCAAGGAGGAGTACGATTTTCAACAAATGAGACTGAATTTGGCGCTCACAAGGCTCATCTGCTCCAGAAATCCGATGCGGAGGACGAGAAATTTGACATGGTTTGCCCGGTTTGCCGGGCCTTCACAGCGGCCACGGTGAATGCGGTTAATTCCCATGTTGATAGCTGCCTCGCTCAGTCTTCGCATAAGGAGTTGCGGCGACAAATGAAGAAGCTGGCGATGAAGGCAAAGACCACGAAGCTACCCAAGAAGAGGTCGATTGCGGAGATTTTCGCGGTGGCGCCGCAGATCGAAGCAGTAGATGTTGACGATGATCAAAATGTGGATGAAGATAGCAGTGGAGAAGAAGACAAGTTTGGCAGTTGCAAGGTGTGGAGTGGGGCTAATCATGTGGTTTCAACAATCAAGGGGAGGAAGAACACAAACAAGAAGATGAGGATGAAGAAGAAAAAGAAGAAGAAGAAGAACAAGAAGAAGAGAAGGGTTTTGGAAGAGAAAGGTATGGCAACAATTGTGAGCAAGTTGAAGAAGAACAAGAAGAAGTTGAAGAAGAAGGCTGTGAAAGATGGGTCACTTGCAAACAAGGTATGTGATTTATATCATAAAATATTGTTGATTTGCAACCATCTTTGTGATTTTGTGTTGCGGTGATATGATTTTTAGCTGGTAGAGTCATCATTATGTGCTTGATTTCTCTAGTCTTGTGATGTTTAAGTTGTTTCATTATGCTACATTCTCCATTGGGTATTGCTCTTTTCCACTTTTCTGCATGATTTACTGCTGAGAAAAGCTGGTTAAAGACTGCAATACGTTTGAGGACAAGACCAGTGGCCTTGTAACTGTACTGTTGTGTGAACTAGGCGGCAATGAGGCTCAGTATAAAGAGAAAAAGTGAAAAAAAAAAAAAAGAAAAAAAAAAAGACAGAAACAAAACACAAAATTAGAGGAATGGGGTTTTCATGTTTGTGGAGGATTCAGCAGTTTGTGGAGGTGTGGTGCTCCAGCTGTACAGTACGGGTTGGGCAGCGAGGGCTTTTATAAGGTGGAGAGTTTTTGTCCTTGGTTTAGCAAAGGTATCCTTGATTAATGATGCTGCTTTTTTCCACTATTGCACAAACATTTATTCGAGAGATAATCATTTGGGTCTTGGAACCGCTCAGATCTTGATTTGATGGCAAGTATATATGTGATCATTAACATGGGTGGAATATCATTGGGAAAGATGGCCTTGAAGAGCACAATATTGTTTATATGGCTTAAGTTGGATCTCTCTTTTCTGTACGTAATATATAATTTACAAGGCTGACAGGGTTGAAGATAACACTGATATTGGTGTATCTGGTGAAATGCTTTGTTACTTGGAATACTATTATATACATCATTATCACATGGAAGATATAGCGTGAAATGGATGGAGTAATATCCAATTAATACTTATTACATGTTTATTACTTGAAAAGATGAACTAGCATGATCGACACCATCATGATAATCTTGCTAGCTAGGGATCTATATGCCCATCTGGTGTTGTTGGTTTGGTAGTACTCGAATTGGTGGGATCTATCAAAATGTTATTTACTTATTCCATGTGACTTTCCTTTGGTTAAACGACAGGTTCTGAGAAAATTAAAAGTTTTCTGCTGATATATATAGGCTGAGGCTTCTTGTGTATAGATTACACCTGTCCGTTTGCATGCCTCAGTTCTAGTTTTTTGATCGAGAGTTCACGCTCTTTATGAGGCTGATAATATTGAGATGAAATGTGTTGCTGAAGTACTCTTCAAGATCGAAGTGTGCGGGACATTGCATGCTTTATATTGGAATATTGGATAATTATCTGCTATATAGCCAGTTCAGATGCTACAACGCTAATTCTTTTTGGTATATTTGCAATTAGGCAGACTGTAATTTGTTAGTGAAAATCATTTGACAGCAATGCATGATAACCTTTTTCTTTGAGAGGGATTTGTGGGCTGAAATTTATGTTTATTTAGAGATTGAAGGTCCAAGAAATAAGACTATTGTGTAGGATCATGTCAATTGGACTTCATACTTTCTGTTTGAAAGTCATCGGGATTACTTTGAAAAAGTGGTTTATAAATCTATAGAACCTTAATTTACTGATTGCATGATCAAATAATGCCATTGTATCGACCTTTTGCCGGGAAACATTTTAAAGAGAACATATATATATATATAGGGGAGAATGGTACCAGTGCTTGCCAAAATTTTGGCCCAGAGAGCATATTGTTAAGATTATATTCAACCAGCGAATAGCTTATTTGGTTCAACTACGACAACTATATGGTTGGAAACATATTGCAGATTAATTTTCATTACTGTCATGTTAATATGGTGAACTTAACTTATGGATTGAGATTTCTTTCTTGGATTGAATCATCTATAGGCCCACGCGAAGAAGTTCTTCTCTAATTCCAAAGAGACAAGGCACCATTATTTAGTGATGAGCTCTACTGAACAGATCTTATATGTTTTTTCCACGGATAAATGTCTTTCCACTAGAACAAGTCCACTGCAAGCCAAGGGAACTATATTACTCAACTGATCAGTACTTATCGAAGAAAGAATCTTTTGGTTTTTCTTCGGCGCGGCCTTTAATATTTCATTACATCGTTCTAGATTAATTTGTTTATGATAATTCTTGATGTGCTGTTTTAGAAGCTAATTGGCTGGGAATCATCTACAATGACAATATTTGGTGGAGCAAGGTTTATGCTTTCAGTACAAATATTCTTCTTGATGTTTTTATTTATTCCAGTTTTATTATTTATTTACTATGGATATTTAGAGGGGCAAAACTGTCTATCTTGCACATGTTCCAGAAAACACCTGTTTAATTCACCGTCGTTTCAGGTTTTAGTTTCCCTATCATGGTCAAACATGGGGCTATAAAGGAGCCGAGCTGTTCATTTATAAAAGCTCGAGCTTGACTCATAAAAACTCAACTCGAGCTTTATTAAACGAGTTGAAATCATATAAACTCGATTGGCTAAACCCCTATAAATTCGTATAACTTTATTTTATTATTCTTTAGAGTATTATTCTTAATATTGTAATGACCATATCTTTAATATATGAAGGATGAACGTGGATTATCTTCCTAATTTGATAGATATAGTTTAAATCTTTGTGATTGTGAGTTTTGAAATAGATATATGTATGTGTATGTACAATAAATCTATATATAAACTTTAAAACATACATATAGACTCGAGATTATATTGTTTAAGATCTTAGATAATGTCATTAGATATAATATAAATATTATATTTTATGATTAAAAAATTATATATGATTTATTATAAATATAAGGTTGGTGATATTAATTTGCATAAGTTTATAAATAAAGATTAATTTATCTAATTTATTCGAATGATAAATTCTTAATAACAATTAAATAACTAATGATTAGAGATTAGTATGGATTTACAAAAAATATAAGGGTTAATTAAATACCTTTTTTACTCCTGTGCTTCATTTCTTATCAGAGATGGTACATCATTTATGACTAAAAATGGAGATGGTATTTCCGTCCAAAACTTAACGGAAGTCTACGTCACTAGCCTTAAAAAACTGACACGTGTCCCTATGCCTAAATAAAAATTAAAAAAGTAAAAATTTAAAATTTAAAATTTAAAAATTTTAAAAAAAGGGGTGTCTCGAGCCACCCCTTTGGGCAAAATGCCTTGGGGGTGGTTCGGCCACTCCCGTTTGTCCTGGGGATGGTTTCGGCCACCCCATACGGCCGGTCTAGGGGTGGCCGAACCACCCCCATGGCCTTTGGGGGTGGTTTGGCCACCTCCACAAGGCCAAAAAGAAAAAAAAAAAAAAATCGTCCTAGGGTTTGGCCCTTGGGGTGGTTAGGAAAGGCTTGACCGATAAAGTTTGAAGGGCAAAATCTTCATTGACTTATTTCTTGTAAGACCCAAGGAATTTCTTAGGATGACTAAAAATACTTTGGTATAAACATTGGTATTAAAGTAGATCAAATATATTTTGTCTAATTTTATATTCTCAATTTGATTTGAGAAGTGGATAGTTTGAACTAGGTTTCAAAGAATAATGAATTTTTTGGAGCTTTGGAAGTTTTCAAGAGTTTTGTTTAAGAAAAATAAAAGATAAAAAAAGTCTGGAATCGTGCACAAGAGATTCTTTGAGTTTCTAGTGAGTTTGTGGAACTTGATTTCTTTGCAATGTAATTTCGAACTGTACAGTTCGATCTAGTAAATTTTTTTAAAAAAAATCCAGTTTAGTAATTGTTCTCCCAGAATATGGTTTGGATTTCAAGGTTTTTTTTGAGATGGTGACTTCACGCCTACTTCTAAGCAAAACTTGTTTCTAATAAATTCTAGAGGATTCTTTTTGGTGCACTATAGCACTCATGTAAACACTAGGATCTTCATGTTGGATTTGTGAGGTGCTTAGGAAGTTATGTCCACCGTTAGATTTCTTTTGCCAAAATTCCAGATTTGTCTCAAAGCTTTTCCTATAAATAGGCCGGACCAATGCATTATTTTCCATTCAAAAAATTTGCAGAATAAGATCTAGAGAACTGGGTGTTATTTGCAAAATAGACTTAGAAAAGGCTTAGATCATGTTAATTTGGATTTTTTGTTGTATGCTAAGGAGGTGCGGTTTTGGGAGGGAAATTGTGCTTTTGGATAGCTCATTTAATTTCCTACGTGCGTTTCTCCGCTTTTGTGAATGGCACTACCACAGGTTTTGGTTTGAGACAAAGGAACCCTTAGTCTTATTTGCTGTTTGTCATAGTGATAGAGGCATTGAATTTGATGATTTTTGCTGCAGTGAGTGTGATTTTGTTGTCTGGCTTCTCTGTGGGGACTAGGAATGTTGGTGGAATTGATATCTCCCACCTTTTGCTTGCTGATAATGCTTTGATTTTCTATTGGGCTGAACCAGATTCTCTACATCATCTCCAGTGCTTATTATTATGTTTTGAAGTTGTTTCGTGCTTTAAAATAAACTTCGTGAAGTCGGAATTAGTCCCTATGGGAAATGTTGATAATGTGGATGGGTTGGCTGGTTCTGTGTTGTGGGGTCTCTTCTCTACCTTTGAAGTATCCTGGTATACAGTTAGAGGCCTCCTATAAGGCCAATCATATTTGGGATGGTGTTATTGAGAAGATAGAACGTTAGTTTGCTAGTTGGAAAATGATGTATTTGTCTAAGGGTGGTAGAGTTATCCCTATCAAGAGCACACTTTCTAAATTACCTACGTACTTCATGTCCTTTTTTCCTCTCCTTGCAGGTGTTGCAAATCATATTGAGAAGTTTCAATGTGATTTCATATGGGGTGGGCTAGGCGAGGAATTCAAATATAACCTGGTAAGATGGTCTAAGGTTTGTTCGCCGATCTCTCTTAGGAAAATGGCTTTGGTGCTATTGGCAGGAGAAAGAGGCTTGGTGAAGAGTCGCAGTGGAGTCTAAATTTGGTAGGTCATGGGGTGGGTGGTGTCCTGGTGAGCCTCCTGAGGCATATGGGGAGGGGCTTTTGAAGAATATTAGGAGTTGGAGGAATTTTTCAAGTCATACCAAATTTGAGGTGAGAGATGAATCCAAGGTTAGTTTTTGACATGATCTGTGGTGTGGAGATATGGCGCTTAAAGAAGCCTTTCCAGTTTTATAAGGTATTGCTTGTGCAAAGGATGTTTTTGTTGTGTCTCACTTGGCGCTTTTTGGTAGTTCCATTCGGTAGAATGTAAGCTTTTTCAGAGCGGCTAATGATTGAGATGGGAGGGTGAAAACAAGTTGTGGCGGTTCCTTTCAAAAGAGGGTTGCTTGATGTTAAATCCTTTTATAGAGTTAGTTATTAATGTTGGCTTTCGTTTCCCTTAGAAGAGTGTTTGACAGACTAAGATTCCTTTGAGGGTGGCCTTTTTTGTTTGGTCGGCGTCTCTAAGAAAGATTGTTACCATGCATAATCTCTGGAAGCGGCACATCATTGTGGTCGACAGGTGTTGCATGTGTAAAAGGAATGTAGAGTCTGTTGATCATCTTCTTCTCTATTGTAAGGTTGCTTGGGCCTTATGGAAGGTTTTCTTCAGTCGATTTGGGTTGTTTTGGGTCATGCCCAGAAGAGTAATTGACTTGTATGCTTGTTGGTGAACTATCGGTAGCACTCGGAGTACTATTGTGTGGAAGATGCTGCCTTCATGCCTTTAGTGGTGTCTATGAAGCGGAAATGAATGATAGAAGTTTTGAGGACTATGAGAAGACATCAAATGAGATTAAGTCTTTATTCTTTAATACTCTGTATCTTTGGACAGCTGATTTATTTTCTCCTTTGGTGATTAGTTATCATAATTTCCATGTTCTTTTTGCTCCTACTAGCTAGGTATTTTCTCTTATATACTTCTTGTGTACGTTGGGATGCTTTATGCTTTTAATAATATCTCTATTATTTATATAAAAAAAAAAAAAAAAAAAAGTATTCGTCTATGGTTCTTACTGAAGGATGTGTTATGTAACAACTATTGATGAAGAGTACTTTGAAAAGCTATAAAATATGGCTAAACTTGCCTATGCATATGGGAATCTGAGCGTAAAAACTGCAACTGTTAGATTAGAAATGGGAGTTCGTGGAAATATCTTCCTGTTTGCACTCTTGTACTTTTTATGTTGTGACTTGTGGAGAAACCCTACTCCTAAATGATGTTTGAGTGGTGCCAATAAGCATTGGTTCAAGATGTAAATATGCAATGAAGGCAAATTGCAGGAAATTAACAGGTTGGGGGTTTCATTAAGTTTTATTTGTGAGTTTTATTTTCTTTCTTTATGTCCTTTCCTTTTTCTTCTAATTTTTTTTCTATCCGAGATATTGGAAAGATTTGTATCGTTATATTTGTTTTTTGAACTCTTGATATCTTGGTTTTCTTTGATGAATTGCACAAGACTCTTTTCTTTTTTTCAGTCCTCTTTTCCTTGTAAGATAGATTTGGTGAGCTATTGAGGGAGCCCATCATGTTGCCTTGTCCATGTTAGGCATTGGTTGTGTTAAGACAAGGTAAAACCTGACTGTAGCGGTGACAAAGTGTGTTTTGGTAGCATCATTGTTATTGGGTAGTTCCAACTTTATCAAATGGAATGTAGAAGTGGAAGGTGGTCTTGTAAGCTCTCAAATGTTAAAAAGGAATTTTTTTTACTAAACAGAGCAGTTGAACTGTTCAATCAATAGGTTCTCAGAAGTGGTTGGTTTCTCAAGAAAGTTGGAAGTGTGTTCATGGGGATTTGTGATGACTTCTTTGGAAATTCTGTTCATCCATAAAGTGAGATTATTTTTCCCCCTCCAAGTATGATTGCATGACATTCCTGTGACTATTTTCATGGTTGTTTATTAGAATTTACCATGTCAAGAAAGAAAATAATAAATCTAAAAGATACACGAGAAGACATGAAAATGAGGATTAAAAGGCAAGCATAGCCATTCCAACTAGCCTTCTGGTTTGGATTATACTTTGCTGAACTGGAAGGGATGAAAGTTCATAGCTGCCTACGGAAAAGGATTTCATGGAAAGTTTAAAATGGATCATAGAACAGAACAGTTAATAGGGCCTTGGACTGATAGATGAGAATCTTCATCTGAAGGGACATTAATCGATCAGCCATGAGCTGTTAAGAACAGTACTTGCTATCCTGTGAGGACTACTTGTTCTAAATCCTAGGTATAAGAGAATTTATATACTCCTTTATATGTGATATACATACAATGGATCTAGAGTATCTTTTGAAGTAAAGCCCAACACATTTCCCTTGAGACAGTCCAAAAGTAGAAAAAAATGGAGGAAAACAAAATATTTTCAGTTTGATATTTAGTTTTGAAATTTACGTAAAACATAATTTGTTTATCGAAAAGGTTTCATTTCTTCTTGCATCGCTTCCCTCCACTTTGGATAACCAAGTGCCTCCTATAAATCTGTAGGAATAGACACAAACGACAATTTGAACACAAAGAAACGATATAAGGGTGAAAGATGTTGATAGGAAACAAAATTAGATATAAGATGTTGAGTACATTACCTGACTCCTTTGCGTTGTGCAATAGGAAGATTAATATCATCGACAACCTAGGTATTGAAGAGTTTTAAACGGGGATAAAAATAGCAGTACCCGAGTCAGGGTCAGATGTTTTGCAAGGAGCCTTTGGAATGGTCTTACATTTATGGTGTCTCGAGTAAACTCACAACTCATCCATTGGTGGCTCATACAACTCATCAACAAAAGATTTATATCAGTTAAGAGGTTGCTATTGTCATGCTTTGGAACAGAAGTAGGGACAAGTAAAGGACTACTCATAGAAAACTTCTCTTCACTCAGACTCTCCTTGTGAAGATAAGTTTGGGTGGATGAGAAATAAATATGCGACTCAAACAAATTAACATCCATTGAGACAAAATGTTTTTGCATTGGGGGATGATAACATTTATAACCCTTAGGACTAGGGTAATAACCCACAAAAATACATTTGATAGCACAAATATCTAATTTACCTCAAGTCGGACCATGAACGTGATCAAAACAAACACAACCAAACACCAATAGAGAGATACCTTTGGAAGTAGATAAGGGTGGGGTAGAAGATGTATATTTTTCCCACTAAGTAACTCCGTTCTGTTGGGGAGTATCAACACAAGTGGTTTGATGAATAATGCCATGTTCACAAAAATATGTACAGAGATCAATAGGCATATACTCACCTCCATTGTCAGAACTAGCAATTTTTATAGAGGCATGAAACTGGTTTAAATCATTCTATGAAACAGTTGAAAAACAGAGAACACATCACTTTTACCCTTTAACAAATAAACCCGGGTGAATCCAAGAAAAATCATCAATAAAATAAACAAATCATCGATAACCAGATAAAGAAACCATCAGTGAAGGGTCCAAAACAGCAATATGAACAGAAAACAAAGGGCTCAATGCTTTCATTGATACTTGGAGAAAATGACACTTGATGATGTTTAGCAAGTTCACAAGTCTTTATGCAAAAATAAAGAAGGAAACATTCGTTGTAATAATGAAAAAGAAGGATGCTTTTATCGCTGATGCCAAAGCCAAATTCTTGTTACGGAGTCGTTTGATCGAATGGTGTAATACCTTGGGTTAGCCAACCTTGTGTTTTGGGCTGAGAATCTAGATAGTAGAAAATATCCCTCAAGCTACCATTGCCAATCGTCCATCCAATTTTTGAATATGTATGAGCTGCTGCATCCCAAATTTCCTTTGTCGTGCAGAGAAATAAGTATCCTTGACTAATATCTGGTAGCAAACCAAGACATAATTTTTCAAACTCTCGGCCTCCCAGTTATAGTTGTTCCCCAATGAGTGATCATATTGTAATTCGAAGGGAAATGAAGTCAGGATCTCCATGTTCTTTTGGCCATTTTGACTTTAAAACCTCATTTTTCAATTTGATAGATTTAAGACCTGAGTTTAGGTCCATTCTAAATTTCAGACCTCTGCATGCATTTCCATCAAATAATAATAGAAACGATTGTGAAAATACAATTATGCCCCTTAGATAATTTTTTTTTTATTTAAAAAGAAAAAGAAAAAAGAAAAAGAAAAAGAAAAATAGTGGCCTAGCCTAGCAACCCACATTTTAGAGGAGTGGCTTGTGGTTGCCCCCTGATAGAGGGGGTGGCCTTCAAATCAGGGGGGCTCGCGGCCACATCCTAAGAGAGGGATGGCTCGCGGCTACCCTGGTTTGAGGGGTGGCTCCACCCCTTCTGAACAGGGTGGACGTGACACTCTCTGTTGAGGGGAGGATGGGGGAGGGGGGGGGGGGGGGGGGGGTGGGTGGTTGGCATGACCCAACCATTTTTTTAATTTGTTAAAAAAAATTATTTTATTAAGTGGTATAATTGTATTTTCGCAGCTATTTTTGTTATTATTTGATGAAAATGTTGACAAAGGTCTCGAATTTAGAATGGACCTAAACTCAAGTCTTAAATTTTTCAAATTGAAAACTGGGGTCTTAAGGTCAAAATGAAAAATAATAATAATAAAACCGGGGGTTTGGACTTGATTTCCATAATTCAATCTGCTTTTGTTTACTTGACCGTCCATGGACAAAGTTGCTTCTTTTACTCCCTTGGTTCTTGGTACACCAACTTAACAAAGAACTTTAAACATATTGAAGACCTATGTTAGTGATATTAACTATCCATATCATTTTTGTTTGGAATCACCTGGGATCACCAATTACATGGCATGGCATGGAATGGAAAAGTATAGGATAGATGTTTGAAAGGAGTCAAATGCACTTTCATTTGTAGTGTATGGGTAGAGTGGAATACATAGTTTCCAAATATGAGTTGGATTTATTGCCATGTAGATATGCACACTTTGGATGCATCTATCTGACAGTTAGAGCACATTAACATGCAGCCTTGCACTAAAGTCTATATAGAGAGTTAAAAGCACTGATTGCAATATTTTATTTATGTTTTTAATAATATTTTCTCGCATACTCACTGCATTGATTTGTATCTTAAATTGTTTCTAAAGCACTGATTGCAATATTTATTTATGTTTTTAATAAAACTAATACTATCTTGTACTTGTGACTTCAAGTATTTTCAGCCTTTGATTCCATATGGCATGAGCCAAATATAGAAGCTTCGATATTTTAAATTTATTGTTCTTCCGGGATCCGTGGATCCTAGTTTTTGATCATATTGTGCATCCTCGCATTCTACTCATAGGCATTGCTGTTACTTAGTACTCTTGAGTCCTTTATGTTAAAAACAGAAGTTATACCGACATGCCTAGAACTTAGTCAAGCACTCAACATGATTCTGTAAACTAATTTATCCCACCAATTGAACAATGTATAGTTGGAAGTGTTGTAATTTTAAAAACTTCATATGAATGATGTTATGGCTTTCTTGTCTGTCAGGAGGGTTTGCATAAGCTCAAACTGCCACCTCCAGCTGATTTCGCTAGAAAACTGAATGGTTCATCATGTACTAAGAGGTTTCCATTAGCCATCTTGGATACTGCTTCTATGCAAGGAAAGAAACCAAGTCTAAAATGCTTATCTATGCAAAAGAAGCTCAAAGTTGTTCAAACATCCAAATTAATTGCAAAGCACCAGAAGCCAGTGTTTCCTGTTCGCAGCATTCTCAAAAACCATAAAAAAGTTATTCCTAGGCTGAACTCTGCAATTTGCAAATTGCAATGTAATCAAGTAAATCATTCTGGTATCCAAAGGCCTGACAGGCATGTGAGGTTCTCAGGTAAGGATGACATACTTGGTCCAAGGAAGAAAAATATCTCAGATGCCTTCGAGCACAGCAGTGGTGACCAATTTTCAGATGCTTTTGCTACTTTATCAGAGGACCAGTCCACTGAACGTGATAAAGAAGTTTCCCCTATGGAGGTAGATGGAACTGATAATGATGTTTTTGTTAGTACAGATAGTGGAACTGAGGTTCAACCTATAGCCAGGAAGAAACAGTTGCTCAATACGGGTGATCATATTGATATACCATGTCTTCTGAGGCCACATGTTACCTTTCAAGATAAAACAAAGCATTTTCCAGAGAAATCAGTTTCTCTAAGTCAAGTTGCAATTCATGATGATCAAATGCATATGTTTAATCAAGGCCATTCAACTATGTCATGTAAACCCGCATCTGTTGGCATCCCTAGACTTATTTCTGCACTTGAAGAAAGGCATAATCCTTGTGTAAATGCTCAAGTAGGTGGTAATGTTATTAGAGCTTTCAATGAGAGTGGAAAGCTGATTGATCATTTTGTGGATTCTATCCATGGCGTTTCTGCAATCAGTTCAATAGCCGACAAAAGGGCATCATCGCAGCCATCATCATCTTGTTTTGTTTTAGATGAAAATGCGAACAGGAGGCTGTCATTTCTGTCTCAATCTGCCACAGATAATTTTAGTGGAAGTACGTTACATCACCAACCATTTTGTCATGTGTCTCCGATAGAGTTGATGAATAGCATATGTCAGTCTCCAGAGCGGACGCAAAAAGCAGTTTCCTTCAGAGAAAATTGCATGGATGACGGATTTTTTGGTTTGCCTCTCAACTCACAAGGTGAGTTAATCCAGTTTAGTTCAAGTGGGAAAGGTGGGTTTGACCAGCACTGGCTGCCAAGTACAATAACTGGCTCTTCCAGTAGCTTGCCTGTGCATAATCTTGTCCTGCCACAAAGTACTGGGGATTATTTAAGTGTGAAGAAGAGGCATTTTGTCGAGAGAGAACATCCAACAGATCCATTAAACTTGTTTCCTGTGCAGAATTATGTTACAGAGAACCCTAAAGTACATTTGCCAGCTAGGTTAGGTGTCACTGAATTAGAAGGTACTGGAAGATCAGATGTTCAGTGGCTTAATTCTGAGAGGGGGAGCAACCACTCTGCCCGCCAGATTGATTCGGAGATGAGCCTGTCTGATACCTCTTTCACTGGATACAGACAATATAACCAGGTGCAGAACCCAAATACTAACGCGATTTTTCATTCTAAAGACAGTTCAGATAAAATCTTGCTAAATTCTAACCAAACAACAATGCGTTTGATGGGTAAAGATGTAGCAGTTGGTAGAAGTAGCAAAGAGATGCAAGGATTTGAGGATGGAAAGGTCTGGACTGATAAGGAGATCATTACAGATGATTGTCCTACAAGTACTGCCATGGACAATTCATCCATGGAGAGAAATTTTCTGCAGGATTGGATGTTACAACCTGCATCAGTAAAATCAAATGACACTGTAGGTCAGTCATTAGGAATTCAGTGCAATCACATGTCACGGAGCAACTTACTGTTGAAAGCTTCAGAGTCTAGGTTTTCTAACCCATTCTCCAATTGGCAAACTAATGTTGTGCATCGAAATGGCAGCCTTACCATCAACAAAAACCCAGGTGATAATGTGCATTCTTTTGTTCATTCATCTGCTTCCCCGGCAATGTTTGGTGGTGCACCCAGCCTCCAGGAACCCTTTATGTCTAGAGCTGAAGATCTAAGAGTCGGTTCTCAGTTACCACTGCTTTCTGGCCCTCACATTACCTGTCATCATATGCCTTGGAATCCTGTTGAGCTTAAAAACAAGCAGAATCTACCTCATGCTGCAAAATCGGCCTTTAACTTTCCATTCTTGCATCCAGATTGTAGAGACAGTGTTCAAACCTCTTGGTTTCAGGGATCCCCAAAGAGCCTGCCCCCTTGGTTGTTACATGCACAACAGGACAAACCACTAATTGCGTCCTCTCAACCTTTTTCTGATGTGGGTGGTAGATATCTTCCCCATATTATCTCTGGAACTAATTGTTTTCCTTCTCCACTTGTGAATCATTTACCAGTTTCTTATCCCTACAATCCCATGAACTCTCAATCATACATCAAGAATACGCTCTCTCCAGCACCTATACTTCACCCTCCACCTGTTCCTGCCATTCCTGGAGTTAATTCAGCTTCCAACAAGGGCTATAGGAACAGAATTAAGTTCAAAGATACTGTGAAATCAAAAGCTTTTGGTATCAAAGTGCCTGATCCTTGCAAGAAACCCAAGAGGCCTGCGGCTAAAGCAGATTGTTTAACAAAGCCCACCAGGATATCTAATTTAGAAATGCAAAAAGATTTAAGTGCTGTGATGGGGTTAAGGAGAGAAAACTGCGGTGTGGACGTTCAATGTAATGCAGGAGGTGTTGAATTCGATCCCAGCAGGGATAAAGGAATCATGTTAGAATGTTGCCCAAATCAGAATCAAAAGGACGTGCTTCAAAGTTCAAGTGGCATTGATTCCTCTCAAGTGGATAATTCGGCAAGATTAGGTCCTATTAAACTAAGTGCAGGAGCAAAACACATCCTGAAACCTAGTCAAGCTACAGATCAGGATAACTCTAGGCTAATCCATTCAACCCTCCCGTTTGCTATGGAAAAAAATTGTGCTAGTGTACCAGAATCTCAGAAGAAGCTAACAAAGATTTACAGGTTTTAGAAGTAAGTCTTATTATTTTCACAAATTACTTGGGCCTTCCTTTTTGTCCACGGTTCTTCATACACTGCATTTTGTGAATCCGACAGGACTGCCTCCTGGCTGAGAAGATACAACCTAGAGGCTAGTTCTTCATGTTTAACTACTCTTGCGTTGCTAAATTCAAAGAAAGAATAGTATCAATTCCAGGTATTTGCTCTAATATTGTGTTGAATGATGTAACAATGGTTTGGAATCTACCTGCCAAAGATAAGCTGCTAGATTGATTGTGCTTTTGATTGTTTCTTTAATCAGGTATTAGCTCCGATCCAACCGGTTGAATGATGTAATCATGGCTTGGAATTCTACTCGGCAAAGATCAGTTGCTAGATTATGTTTTTGATGTTTGTTTTTTCAATCGTGTATTCTCCAGACGGCTATAGTAATGGTGGTTATGACGCTTCTGTCATGGCTTACTATGCAACGTACGTACATGCTTCTTTTTCTTTTTTCCGAAAAAAGGAAAATTGACTCTCTGTTCGTGAAGATATTGTAGTGATAATTATTTCTTGAATGTTGAATGTGTGAATTGAAAAACGTTTTGCTGATCTGATGCTAATTTTGTGAAAGTTCTTTTGCAGTTTTTTGTAATTAAGAAACTCCCCCGCCCGCTTCTTTCAAAACATATTCGAGGCTCTTTGAGCAACCGACTATATAATTAATTTTCAGGCAATATTGTTGTTTACTCATCCCAGTTGCACTAGCTAATTTCTATGAGACTAGACCTTGAAGATGATCGCTAAAAACCCCAGGCCATTGCTTCTTAACTAAGGAGCACTGAACCAAGCATGTTAGGATATTAAGGCTGTGTTTGGCACTATGATTCCGAATACTGAAAGTGTGAATTTAAACTAAATTGTATGAAATGTATAATTTGATTGTACGTTTTTAAAAACTTGCTACTTGAAAATGGAGAAAAATTTTCTTTTTCAAATCGAAGGCAATGAGTTGTGTTTTTAAAATGCACGATTTTAATAGTGAAATAGTGATTTTATCAAACATTTAACTGTTGTTTTTAAAAATCCAATTTTCAAATCGCAAGTTTTAAAATTGATATTTTTGAAGTTTCAAATCCAAACGAATCATAATTAAATGATTAAATTCACATTTTCTTATCAGCATAATTTTTTGAGATAGCTGGCGATTCAACATTATATCAAAGTAAAGGTCTTTGCATTAAAGCAGAGGCCCCGAGTACTCTTGTTTTTGCAATTCACTTTTCATGTTGACTGAATAATATTATTTTAGGTGTTGGGTTTTAGTTATTAAGGAGGAACTTGAATCTACACGTAAGGAAGAATGTTAAAATAATAATAAAATGATTAAATTCACTATTATCTAGCTTTCCGGATAAGTGCCGAGTTAACAAAAAACAAAAGACCATTAGCAAAACCCTTTGGCTGAGGAAATTTACTTCTTTTTAGAGTAGTAAGAAAAGACGATGCAAGGAATTCCACAATTACTCTGATCATCTATCTCGCGAAAAGTAAGTTCAAGATGTAGAACCACGGGACAAGCAAACTTCAAAGGTAATATAATATGAGTTTTTTTTTTTTTTTTTTCTTTTTTTTTTTTAACTTTTTTTGATAAGCAAATTATTTATTAAAAATAAAGAAAGAAATGAATCATTAATGGTGGAGTTGGATACCCCAACATCGGTACTAAGATGGAGCTTAACAAGCCTTACATTATATGATAGAGAAAACAGAAAAGAAATATATGCCTCACAAGCCTGAGGTGTTTGGTAGTACTGTCTCTGAGGAGGGTTTATTTCCTCTTGTATTTACATGAATCTCATACATTTATTGCCGTGACTGAGTTTTACGTATCTTGGAATCAGTTCTTCTTTACTTCTCTTTCAGCCTGCAAAATCAATGTGTGGTTAAAACACAAGAAGCACACCCTTGGTTGAATATTAAATGAATGCATTCAATATATATATATCTTACCGCTTTGATGACTCTCTCAAACGCTTCAGGCCCATGTCTATCAATGTAACGCTCTACGGATTTTCTTGCGTCGAGGGTCATCATCTGGAGCGCCTTCTTGTGGTCCTCAGAATAAGTTGAGCTCACAACGCCCCCCATCTTAACATACTTCCTCACAATACTCCCGTAAATATATGCCGCCCCGTTAAATATTGGCAGCACCAGCCACATGCAAAACACGAGCTTCATGTATGGCCAAATCGGAAACCTGCAGGCACCCACCCATTACCCAGACCCACACTCATATTTATATATATAACCCAGAAAAAAAAAAAAAAAAAAAAAAAAAAAAAAAAAAAATCACTGCTTTAAACAATATTACGTACCAAGCAAGAACTTTCCAACAAGAAAGCTCGAAAAGGGTTATGAAGGAGTATAAAACCCAGTATGTTAGCCACTGCTGATCGTCTAGGGTTGATGGACTCTCAATTGCTCGCATTGATGCGTATCTGTATGTTCATTCACATATCAATTAGTCATACTGTCATATCATGAATATTACTTTTCTCGCATATATATATATATATATATATATATATGTATGTATGTATGTATGTATATTATGTGTCCTGATCTACTTACAAAGGATATAGAAGCATCACTCCAGGCCTGGTTCACAACAATAATCAAAGGTGTTAGGACTTATAAATAATGATGAACACTTTGTTAACAGAGACACACATATCATTAATTTATGCCTTCTTAATGGCAATAGATGTGCATCTTTTGTTCCTTTTTTGGTGTGGGGGGGGGGGGGGGGGGGGGGGGGGGGGGGGGCGATCAGTGCCAAAATGATCCATAAAAATGTCCAAGAAATGAGTACGTAAGAAATATATTGATAGACATATGTATAAAAAAGGACAAAAATTAATGATTGCAAGTAGACATGCATTCATGGGATTTTCTGTTTTCGCTAAGACATCTGCCCAGTTTCTTTCAGAAAAAGACATCAAGACATTCATGAACAAAAAGAATAATATATATTTTAAAAGAACCATAACTTGTGAGATTCTTTCTAAAAAAATACCCGACTAATGTGTCCAAATGTCTGGCTATTGCTCCGAGAACGCCCATGTTGAAATTCTATTCCTCCACGATCCAGTTGATGAGCAAAGCCTACAATCTTTGGTGATCGAGTTAACGTTTGATGGAAAATACGAGATGCATGCGCGCATCAAGTTTTTAAGGAAGGTGGGGTCGACGATAAACGAAGTAAAGCATTTCTGTTGGATACCCTAAAGTCTTCTTTTCTCCAACAACAAGGAAACAAAAAAGTCGATGATTCATCCAAAAAAGAATAATAATATACAAAGGTAATCAACGAAGTGGAAATGCTTAAAGTTCGCCCAGATCATTGACGTCTCACAGGTATCTATATATGTACCTTGCTTACTTTTCTTTGTCCTGTAGTTTTGTCCATCATAAAGGTTTTCATGATAAGCCAATATTTTTGTTGTTTGGTTTTTAGTATCAGCAAATTCGATATTAAAACTTATTTAGTTGTAAGTTTTAGTCTAATGGTTAAGTCGGTGAAGAATTTATGCATGACTAAATACAACTCAAACAGGAAGACCTAGAAAGGTTATGCCTAATCAATCAAGGAAATAAGCAAATTGAAATTTCATTAAGTAAAAATCGGATTTGTCAATTCCCGTCTCCATATTTTAACCATAATTTTCGATTCAAGTATAGGTTTGTGATGAAATCAGCGGCGTTGGAAAGCTAACATAAAAGACAACAATTATCTCCGAAATAGGTTTTCCCTAATACGAACGGTTACTATGACAAAATCGCCCCGCAATATAGGCCTAAAAATCTAGGCGAACTTTTTTGAAATCCTATTCCAACTCGAACTGGATTTTCTTCAGATTTCTATTTAAAAGGACATCCAGGCACGAATTTATTAAGGACTCTACTCTAGAATTTAGCGTGCTAAGAGAGGGTTTGAGACTTGGAGTGTTAATGTTATATCTCTCTTAGAGTTTTGGTTATTGTTTAACCATCAACCTTAAACAATTGAAGTCAACCGGAGTTCCGGTTAAGGAGATCAAGAAGAAGAACCCTCCAGAGGATTTTAGTGAGAAGTAGACAAGTGGGTCACTTGTTATAATTTAAGAGTGTGACGACTGCAAATGTATTGTGAGTATTAACATCTTGTAATTCGCGGATTCTTCATTATTGGATTGATTTATTGGGTTGGCTACTGTGGAGTAGTTTTTCTCTTTGAGTTTAAAGAGTTTCCACTTTGTCACTAAATATTTGTGCCAATTGCTTTATTACTTTTCATATTTTGGTGATTGTTTGTTTGTGGTTGATTATATTTTTAATTCCGCATTCTATTGGCATACACCTATTCAACCCCCTTCTAGGTGTTGTTTGGAGTCTGGTTTATATTTTCATTTGTAAAATCGGCAATTTTCTTAACAAATTCTAAGAAATTTACAAGATTGGAAAGCAAAGCTGAGACCTAAAGAAAGGAACCCCATATTACTATGGGCAACCCTTGAGTATTTCTGACGCTGGACAGAATAGCGATTATTCTGCAGGCTAATCAACAAGTAGTTTGCAAGGAAGATAGCAGGAAATTCACCTAAAAAACAGAGAGAAACTCTAAATTCGATAAAATTATCAATAAACAACAACTGCCGGAAAAACGCCCACAAGCCGGGCTAATATAGCTGAAAATTCGACCTCTAGGATTTTACCAAAAATAGCAAAACCCTAATAATCATAATAAAACGAAATACAAAATAAAATAAGTAGGCTGCCAAAAATCTGGCCCAAATCGAGCTCAAAATCACCTCCTAAACAATAAATGAAAAGTTACCATAAATGGAAAAAAAAATATCTAAAATTAAAAAAATTCTTCAAATATTTTGTATGATTCTTTCAATTCTCGGACAGGTCTTATTCAAGAAATAATGGTCAAATCTTCAAATCTTTTGTCTGATTTTCTCATGCATCAGTTGATACCAATTGACGCCGGACAGAATAGCGATTAGTCTGCAGGCTAATCAACAAGTAGTTTGCAAGGAAGAAAATAGGAAATTCACCCCAAAAGCAGAGAAAAACTCTGAATTCGAAAAAATTATCAATAAACAACAACTGCCGGAAAAACGCCCACAAGCCGGGCTAATATAGCTGAAAATTCAACCTCTAGGATTTTACCAAAAATAGCAAAACCCTAATAATCTTAATAAAATGAAATACAAAATAAAATAAGTAGGCTGCAAAAAATCTGGCCCAAATCGGGCTCAAAATCACCTAAACAATAAATGACAAGTTACCATAAATGGAAAAAAAATATCGAAAATTAAAAAAATTCTTCAAATATTTTGAACGATTCTTTCAATTCTCGGGCTGATCTTATTCAAGAAATAATCGTCAAATCTTCAAATCTTTTGTCTGATTTTCTCTTGCATCAATTTCCAACACCAAAATTTTATAAGTTTTGTCTGCAAAGAATTTGATCATTGCTTTTTGGTACAAAATAATGGTAGGGGTCACTTTATACACTTAAACCCCATAAGAACAATTTTATAAATGTTGTTTTACAAAAATTCTGTAGTTGCTTATAAAATTTACTCTTACCGAGGAAGAAAAATTTAAAGTTTAGAATTTATATTTTAATAGCTTGCCAAATTAATTAAAAATATCTCAATGAGTCCATTCTAAATTGACTAGCAAGCCCAACCCATAGTTGTATTAATATGTTTTCATAGTTGTGGGTATGGGGGTAGTAATTTGTTTAAACTTGTATCCAGATGACTACCTAGCTATCAAGGATTTGACTTAGCTACATTCAGGCAGGTAAGTAGATCCTCTACCCCTTCTAAGATTATTTCAAGTCATATTATTTTATCCAGCTTTATTAGTGCTATAAATATGTTGATGTGAATATTTGTTTATCTAATATATTGCGAATTTACCTCACTTTCATAAAAGGTCTCCAAAGAGGTTTTGAAAATATAAGGTTGTTTATGAAAAATTATATCATCAAGAAAAAAAAAATGAGATTTGTTTTAGAAAGTTCTTATGGAGAAATACTTGCTAAATTTATAAACTTCTAATTTTGTTAAGTTTCCGAACTGAGAAAGTTTTATTTTAGAAATTGATAATTATGAGAAGTATAAGATGAGAAACTCTCCTACATGTCGCCCTAAAGATATTAAGACAAGTAAAAGATATAAAAAAATTTATAAGATGATGGCTTGTGTAGAGGAGATATTTTGGCCCAAGAGAAGTAAATGAAAATACAGCTCGGTACCGACGGTGGGATGGAGGCTCAGCCACTGAAGGAGGCTCTCAAGGTGGTATTCCATCAACAGTCATGCTAAGTGCACTTTGATTGATTAGCCGACGGGCAGGTCTATGGCCGCAGTCGTTGCCATAGCCGTAAGGACTGCACAACCATAGTATGCAAGGGTAAAAGTGTACATGGGCTCTATTATGAGAATATTAGTTACAAATAAATATATTTATGTGTTCTAAAGAAGATGAATGTGTTTTATCGTAGTTTTATTTGAAATTGATTCATTTCGAAATTAATTTGTGTCTTCATTTAAATAGTGATATGTGTTAAATTTGCTTTGAAGTAACTTTGAAGAAGAAGATGATTTAAGTAAAAAGGGTCTTAAAGAAAATGAGTTTAACCCAATTGTTTTATGGTTGGAGATTTACTTACTGTGAATTTCCGCTCATTCAATTACTTTTTGTTTTTAGGTTATTAGTAGTTTGAGCTAGGAGGCAGGATTGGGAGCGGGATTAATTTTTGAGTCCGTCTAATTTGCATATTGTTTTATTTTAAATAAGTGTGTGGCACAATTTCAAGGTTATGACTTATTTAACAAAGAATATATATATTTACCAAACGTTTTTGCATTTAATGAAGTTTTAAATTTGATGTTTTTATTCTATCATGCATTTAGAATCACATGTAGTAATTAGTAATTGCTCTGGTAACCTTATAATACTTTGCGCCTCTGAGAAAACAAGTAGATAAACCTAGCCCTAGTAGGCTGGGGGTGTTACAATTATTGTATCAGAGCAAAGGATATAAGGTCTTGTGAGCATTAGATTAGATTTAGTAAGAAAATGGGAAGCCACATTCCGACCAAGTAGAATTAGTCTTTTGGTTTACTCTTACATTATAGGGTTTTATATCTTAATTGATCATATTGTTTATAACATCGATTGTAGAAATGGCGTGCCAGACACGCACCCTGACCAATAACCATGAGAACAAGAATGGTGGAAAAACAATGGCAGAACTGCGGGGATCAAGGCACCTAATGGAAACCCGAAGGCTTTGACTACTTTGGTTGCCCCAACTAGAGAACCTTCTGAAGATAGAAACTAATGCTATCGAGGCATGAGACCAAATGAGGAACGTGGTTGTACCTTTGAGCAGTTCAATAAGCAATACCCCCTCGATTTTTTAAGGACATCCAGATGCAGTGGGCGTAGAAATATGCATCTTATAAATGGAGAAGCTAATGAAAGTGATGAACTGCATATGAGCAGATGGTTCATTACGATACCTTCGAATTGACAGCTGAAGCAGAGCATTGGTGGATTGCCAAAAAGGAGCACTTGCAACTATGGTTGGGTGAGGGTGTGCCCATTTCGTGGAAGGACTTAAAGGACACTTTCCTGGAGTGATATTCCCTCAGTCGGTTCGACAAGCAAAGGCTCAGGCGTTCACAGATCTGGTTCAAGGATCGATGACAATGGAACCATATGCTGCCAAGTTCATTGAACATTCTCGATTTGTACTTATTTGGTGTCTACAGAAGAATTAAAGGTGAGGAAGTTCGAGTGAGGTCTAAACCCACGCGTCATGAATCAGATTGTCAGATTCAAGATTGGTAACCTAACAAACCTGATTAGGAAGACATCGATAATTAAACAGACGCAGAAAACTAACGCAAAATATTTCAACTAGAAGAAAAGAAATGCACCGCAAGGGAACCGCTATAGAGGACAACAACAACATGCAAACAAAAGGAGATTTAATCAACCACCATAGAGAAATCATGTAACTCAGTAATTCAACAACAAAGGTGGTGGTGCGCAATGCTATTTATGCCAGAAATGTGGAAGGATGCGCGTCGGGAATTGCCTCTTTAGGCAATCAGTCTATTTTAGATGTGCAAAACACGGGCATCTCCAGAGGGATTGCAGGGCCCCTTCCAACAACCAAGCTAGTTAAAATCATTCTTAGGGACAGAGAAACATAGCACCCGCTCGAGTATATGCTTTGACTCTAAGAGATACTACGGCATCCAACAAAGTGGTGACAAGCACCCTCTTTATTTCATCTAGTAGAGCTTCAGTTCTTTTTTATTTAGGGGCAAAACACTTGTTTGTGTCGTACTCCTTTGTTAGGTCCTGTGGTTTGGAGTCAGAACCATTGGATGTGATTTTAGCAGTAGCTACCCTGGGAGGGAAGACAATTGTTTGCACCTTAGTAGTTAGAAGTTGTCTTGTTTTGTTCAAAGGTCACATCATGTCAACAAATCTTATTATGTTCGAGATGAGTGGGTTTGATGTGATACTGGTTATGGATTGGCTATCCATGTACCATACCTATGTGGACTGATTTCGCAAGGAAGTAGTGTTTAGACTGTCTAGAGCAGTTCAAGATTCATGGAGATCAGAATACTGGTATGCCTAAGTTGATATCTGCATTACAGGCGACCCGATTACTGCAGAAGGGATGCTCAGGATTCTTGGCTTGCATGACGGAAGAAAAATTGGAAGCAAAGATCAAGGAGATACCTATCATACAGGAATTTGTAGATGTATTTCCGAAAGATTTGCCAAGGATGCCTCCCAATAGGAAGATTGAGTTCACTATAGACCTCTTGCCCAATACTGTACCAATATCCAACGCACCTTATCGGATGGCACCACTAGAGCTCAAGGAACTAAAAGATCAGTTGCAAGAACTTCTTCATAATGGATTTATCCGCTAGATTGTATCACCATAGGGAGCACTAGTCCTATTTGTAAAGAATAAGGATGGTTTAATGAGGTTATGTATTGACTATAGGGAGATGAACAAAGTGACAATCAAGAATAAGTACCCACTCCCAAGAATTGATGATCTCTTCGACCAACTCCAAGGGCTATAATTGTTCTCCAAGAACAATCTTCGTTCCGGTTATCACCTACTCAAGATCTGAGAGGAGAATGTACAGAAGGTGGCGTTTAGAACGAGGCATGGGCATTATGAATTCTTGGTAATGCCTTTTCAATTAACCAATGCAACAACAACATTCATGGATATGATGAATAGGGTCTTTTGGGAGCTTCTCGATTAGTGTGTGGTAGTATTTACTAACGACATCTTGATTTATTTGAAGAGCCAGGAAGAACACGAAGAGCATTTGCAAATAGTATTGAGCATCTTGAGGAAACAACAACTTTATGCCAAATTCAAGAAGTGTGAATTTCGGTTAGACAATATGGCATTTTTGGGGCACTTTGTCACCAAGGATGTCATTGTAGTGGACCGAGGTAAAGTAAAGGCGGTGGTTAACTACGCGAGACCGTCAAATGCCCACAAGGTACGGAGTTTCCTAGGCCTTGCTGGCTATTACAAGAGGTTTGTGGAAGCGTTCTCTAGGCTAGCTGCACCTTTGACCAGACTAACCAGGAAGAATGACAAGTTTCAGTGGTTAGAAGAATGCGAGCAAAGTTTTCAAAAGCTGAAGCAACGCTTAGTCACGGCAACCGATTCTCACTATTTCATCGGGGACTGGCAAATTTGTGATTTATAGTGATGCCTCTCACAATGGTTTGGGTTGTGCATTGATCCAGCAGGGAAAGGTGATTGCATACTCCTCAAGACAGCTGAAACCCTACGAGCACAACTACCCAACTCATGATCTTGAGCCGTTGTAGTCATTGCCTTAAAGATTTGGCGACATTACCTCTACGAGGAACATTGTGAAATCTACATAGATCACAAAAGACTAAAGTATTTTTTCACCCAGAATGTTCTCAACATGCACCAGAGATGCTGGCTAGAACTTTTCAATGACTATGACTTCACGATCAACTACCATCCGGGGAAGGCTAATGTAGTCCCTGACACAATTAGTAGAA
Organism: Alnus glutinosa; assembly: GCF_958979055.1. Taxonomy (NCBI): domain Eukaryota; kingdom Viridiplantae; phylum Streptophyta; class Magnoliopsida; order Fagales; family Betulaceae; genus Alnus; species Alnus glutinosa. Next base: position 16,851,249 of record NC_084887.1, read on the forward strand.
AAAACACGGCAGGAAGAATGTCAACCATGTTCACTATGTAGAAGGAGCTACTCTTGGACTTGGACCAAGCAGATATAGAGATGACGGTCGAGAAAATCCAGTCTTACATAGGTAACCTAAACTTGGAATCGATTCTGCCGGAACAGATCAAAACTGCCTAACTATCAAATGGTGAATTGACGAGAACTCATGAAGAAGTGGGTAAAGGGACACAACCAAATTTTCATGTATCTACTGATGGAGTGTTGAAATTTTGCAATCGGGTGTGCATCCCTTATGATGCAAAACTGAAGAAGGTCATTTTGTTAGAAGCCCATCAATCTTCATATGCAGTGCACCCAGGTGGCACCAAGATGTATCGAGATTTACGAAAAAACTACTAGTGGAACGGGATGAAGAAGGACATAGCTTGATACATGGAATAATGTCTCATATGTCAATAAGTCAAGGCAGAACATCAGAGACTTACGGGGTCCTTGCAACCTCACCTATTCCAGAATTGAAATGGGAACACATTTCAATGAAATTCGTGTATGGCTTTCCTAGAGCTTCGAGTGGCCAAGATGCAGTGTGGGTCATTGTGGATCGGTTGACTAAGATGACACACTTTCTACCCATCAAGATGACTTACATTATGGATTGGTACACGGAGCTTTATATCAAGGAGATTGTACGACTGCATGGAATTCCAGTATCCATTGTGTCAAATTGGGACCCAAGATTTACTTCAAGATTTTGGCATAGCTTACACGACGTTAATGGGGACGAAGTTAACCTTCGGCACCGCATTCCATCCTTAAACAGACGATCAGAGTAAGCGAACGATCGAAACCTTGGAAGACATGTTGCGATTGTGTACTAGACTTTAAAGGAAGTTGGATCCAATACCTTCCATTAATAGATTTTGCCTACAACAAGAGCTACCATGCTAACATCGAGATGGCGCCCTATGAAGCCTTATACGGGAGGAAGTGTAGGTTGCCACTTGAGAACAAAAAATACTAGGGCCAGAGATTATCCAACACACTTGTGAGAAGAGAAGATATTGGTTATCAAATATATATAGACAACGGCTTAGATTCGTCAGAATAGCTACGCCGATCTAAGATGACAAGAGTTGGAGTTTGAAGTTGGCACAAAAGTTTTTCTCAAGATCACTCTTATGAAAGGAGTCATGCGTTTTGGAAGAAAAGTGTTAATTTTATTGGCTACATTCCGTTAAAAAAACACTACCATGTTAGTATACTGTTGAAACAGGGATGACGTATTTTTCCAGAGTTTTCCAGAATATTCAGAATTTAATTCTCAACTATGGAAAGGCCTTAATATGACAAGTATAAGTGTCACAAGCATCAAGAACGCAATTTCTAGACTCTTGGAAAATTCTGTCCAATTTACAACTCAGCAAAAGTCAGATCCCTAGTTGACCGTCTAGACGGCCCAGTGTAAGCGTCCGAACGGCCCAGTGTAAGCTTCCGGATGCCCATCAGTGTTCGAGAAGATTCTGAACAGCTCAGCATAGACAACATGAACCGTCTGGACTCGTTCTATTGCGAGTGGTTATTTATTATTGATATATTTTGGTAAACAAAAGACCACATCAAGCTGTCATTGAAGGAGAAGATCCGGTTGTTGCATAACTCATTAAGAAGCCTCCAACTGACGAGTGCCAAAAATTGTATATTTAGACCCCTTAATTTGCATTAGTTAGACCTTTAGCTTCGTTATTTTCTGATGTTTTTGGCTAGTTTTTGCATTTTGGTATTTTGCAGATCATGGAGAGAAAACAGTAGTTTTAAAGTGAAAAAATGCAAATTTTAGAAGTCAAAATCGGATTAGATTAAATTTCAGGTTCTTTACAAGTCATAGTATTTTTATCATAACTTCCCATTCAAGTATTGGATTAAAGTGAAATTAGCCGCGTTGGAACGCTAACTCAAAATGCTACAAATCATTGTAAAATAGAATTATCCTAATTCGAATGTCTGCTACGTCATAAATGCCCTAAACCCCAGCATTCTTTTCTACTATTAGGGTTTTGAAGGGTAGAGGTGCCATTTTGTAAAAGTTGGGTTTAACCTAATTTTCTGCTATAAATACCCCCTGCTAGGCACCACTTATAAAACATCCCAACATTGTACATTGCAGCACCTAGGTTCTTTGGCTTCTATTCTTTGTAAGTTTTTATTTTTATGTCCTTAATAAAATTTAGTATTTTATTTTTATCCTTGAATAGCTAGTTTTTTAACTAAGGTTGAGGATGAAACCTCACCTTTGAAGAGCAACAATATTTTCATGAGAGTTTATACTATCTGATTTTATTGGGTTTAATATTTCCAATGTTCTACTTATTTTCAATTATTGAGATGATTTATTGGATATCTATTGTAATTTCCGGATACATGTGATGATTTGAGATAAGTCTCATTTAATTGATTGCTTGGATTTTTTTTTTTCATTTATCAAACATTGGATATTCATTGTGTTTCGTTCTATGGATACATTTGATGATTCGGTTGAAACCGGATATCTTTTGTGATTTGTGGAAAGAACGGATTCATTGAATGCTTTAATTAATTTTTTAAGCTTAGTAGAACATACATAAGATTTTTACGGTGAGAACTTCAAATATATATTGACGAACATGAGAATATGTTGTTGTGATTTGGTGGGTGTGGATTCTAAAACCTTAGTACATTTTGTTTTATTTTATTTTATTTTTCTTTTATTCACAAAAACCCCAAAAAATTTGAACTAGATTAAAATAGAATTAGTTTAAATATAAATTAATTTTCGCAACATAATTCCTGTGACTTCCCACATCGCCTGGGAATGAGGATATGCTTATATGTATAAATGCATCATTTATGACACAACGTGTTTTAAAGCCGTGATGGTTATGAACCTATCAGAACTCTGCAGTTAAGCGTGCTTTTGTGAGAGTAATCCCAGGATGGGTGACCTCCTGGGAAGTCTGGTTTGGGGAGCCAAAAAGGGACAATATTGTGTCATTGGGGGTGGGTCCTTACAAATGGTATCAGTGCCATTGTCCAGCCCGAGATGGTGGGAGCGTGTACAAGCCCAATGAGGGACGCCAGCGGGGACGCTGGGTCCAAAGAGTGGGTGATTGTGAGGTCCTACATCGCTTGGGAATGAGGATGTGCTTATATGTACATCCTTGTAGATTCGACCTCGCACTTGCACATACACTACATTGCAAACGATTCGTGCGCTTGCGAGTATTAAAATTTGCACATCAAGTTTTTGGCGCCATTGTCAGAGACTTGTTTGTTTGTAGAAATTGATTTCTGTTTGAATTGATTTTATTTTTCTACTAGTTTAGGTAGATTTTTGTTTTATTTTTCTTCTTCCCATTTCTGTTTATTTTTATTTTTATTTATTTTTGCTTTATTTTCTAACCAAAAAAAAAAAAAGAAAAGAAGAAAAAAAAAAAAAGAGCAAGGGTTTCTGTTCTGTTGTTATATCAAGTTGTTCGGAATTTTGCGAAGTCGATCAAACGAACATAAAAGTCGATCAAGTGCTTTATCGCTCGAGCGACCTTCGAAGTCGATTGATCGAACGAACACTGGAGGCATTACCTGGAAAAGATGAGTAGCAGAAATTTTTTTGCCAAAAAAAATTATTCTTGGCCCAAACTTGTAAGTTTTAATTCCTACCTTTTTGGTGTCTTTGTTTGTTGTATGCATTCGTGCCAGTCTTCATTTTTTTCTATTTATTTTGTTTGTGCTATTTTTCTTTTAATCTTTAAAAAAAAAAAAACAAAAAGAAAAGAAAAGAAAAGATTGTTAGTGTGGTCTTACGGCGCTATCCAAGTGTCTAGGCAAGTTCTGGCTAGGAAAGTCTTGGGATTTAAGTGTGTCCGGTGTGACCCTCCTCACTTTCCTGGGAACAAACCTGGGCTCTTGGAAAATTCTGTCTACCCCACTTGCATTTTCTTTTTGAAAAAAAAAAAAAAAAAAAAAAACTTGGTTCATTTCTTTTGTGGGATGTTTGCATGCTCTAGGGTGCAAGTGAAGCATAAATTTTTATTTTGATGATTATAGTAATTTTTCTACACGACTTGCTTCACCTAGTGGAAGGACACCTGCTCCAACCAACTACCCTTACAGTTTCAACCCAAATGAACCATGTTCATATTGCTCTGATCCTTATCATAGTGCCAATAATTGTCCATAATGGGGACAATTCTATAATTTTTCATATGAGCAAATGAACACAAATTTCTCCAGCCCAAGGTTCGATTCAAATTCTAATTTTTACAACCCGGACTGGAGCAACCATTCTGATTTCTCATGGCAAGCTCAAGCCATGGGAAATTGTGCTCCTCAATTTCAGGAACTGCATCATTCTGAATATCTACAGTTCGATGACCAATCTTCCCATCCTTCATCCCATAATTATCCAGCTTCATCTTCACAATCAACTCTGGAAGACACTCTCAAAGTCTTCATGCAGCTCACAGGCCAGGCTATTGGTGAAGTGAAGAATGCTGCTATGGAAAACACTTAGGCGATTGCCCGGTTAGAAGGACAGCTTGAATCTCTGGTTGCTGAAGTCACCAAAATAGAGGAAGAGGAGCTTCAGGGTCAAGTGATGGTTGAAGGGCATTACATGATTGATAAGGATGATTCCAGCAATCCTCGTCATGAGCATGTCCAAGCCACCGCAACATTTGAGAGTGAGAATGACAATGAAGAGGAAGAAAAAGAGGAGCACCTGGAGCAGACAACGCCCCTGCCAAATCCAAATATGTCCAATGACAAGGAAGTGAGTACTGAAGCTCATTCCTTCATCACAATCCCTCTTGAGACATTTCATGAGCCCCAAGCTTCAGTTCTTCAATTTCTCCAAAAGCCATCTTCTGCTAAAAGCCTCAAGGATCGATGGACACAAGGTCAAAAATCTAGGAACCATCGTCATACGAAGATCCTTCGAAGCAAGCAAGTTGGCCACCTAAGAAGGCAACACATTCTTCCAGAGGGGTATCGAATTTTAAAGAAGAAAGGGTGGAAGGGATTGGTTGGACATCCATATGATCGGGGAAGGCGTTGTAAATTTTCTTTTCCCTTTCACTTTCTGTACATTTGATTTCTTTCATTTTTCATTTGATTTCTTCTTATTTTATGATAGCAATTAACCTTTTGATGTTTGTTTCTATGAGAAAATGTTGTTGTTAGTTTTGTTGACAGGTGTTTGGTGTTTAAGTTTGAGGGACTCCCTGGCCTTTTTCACACCTCGAATATTCATTCCCTTCTGGTAACGTATTTCTAAACTACACATTGAGGAGAATGTGTAATTCAAGTTTTGGGGTATGGACAAAAACACTCTGTTTGTTTATTTTTTATGTTTGTTTAGTTGTCTTTTTGTTCTTACAATTTTGCAACAAAAAATAAAATTGTTGTTGTCAAGTTTGAGTTAAACCGGGCTTGCTTAAAGTTTTGAACACATCATGTCATTAGGAATCTGAGCCTTTTGACTTGTTTTTGGGCTAGTAAGACTTCACTTGTTTGAGTTGAATTATCACAAGCACATTAGCATGCAATCCGTGAGGTATGAATTTGTTCTTAATCATTGTGTATTTTGAGAATTGTTGGATGACCTATTGATAAATAACCTTGGCTTGTAAGATATATTTATATATATATATATATATATATATATATATATATATATATATATATATATATATATATATATATATATATATATATAAAAGAAAAAAAGAAGAAGAAGAAGAATAAGATCATTTTGAGTTTTTCACTGAGTAACCGGGCCTCTTGCCTCACTAAGCATTGAGTGTTCATGTCAAAATGTGAGAATTTCAATTTGGTTGATTGTATGGCTAGTTTGGCTTCGTAGCCTTTTTGACTTGAGTAATTAAGCCCTTAGGGATGTTTCTACATCTAGTGCCCTAAGACCATCTGATTTGGGAGTCACTTGCCCAACACTCGTTACATGGGTCAATTAAAAAGCTTAAGGGAGTCGAGCATTGCACAGCCTACAAAAAAAAAAAAAAAAAAAAAAAAAAAAAAAAAAAAACTAGAAATAAAAATAAAATAATTTACATATCTTGCCTTGGTTGTTTCATTTGATAGGGATTCCAATGATTTTTGAGGTACCTAACTTGAGATTAAAATGAAACCTCATGATTGTATGTTAATTTCACTCTACACTTTTGAGAACAGGTGATGTCTTAATTGTCTATTTATGAGTGATTCGATGTTGGATCCCCTATTGATGTTGATGATGGTGTTTGTTTGTTTTTTTTTTTTTTTTAAGCATGCTAATGACGTATGAACCATGGTTTGTGTGAAAACTCTTTCTTGTTGACAACATAGTGTTTCAATGTTTGTGGGTATCATTTTTGGCATACCCTCACGAGACTTCACTCGTCCTCTAGGGTCCTAGGGGTTTAAAAGGCTTGTTGCATACAATAAATGCAATCGTCCCTCCCACGAAAGCGGATTTATGTTTCTTGCTTTGATTTTATTTTTTTTTCATTTTATTTTGCTAAGGGACTAGCAAAATGTAAGTTTGGGGGTATTTGACAAGTGCCAAATATTGTATATTTGGACCCCTTAATTTGCATTAGTTAGACCTTTAGCATCGTTATTTTCTGATGTTTTTGGTTAGATTTTACATTTTGATATTTTGCAGATCATGGAGAGAAAATAGTAGTTTTAAAGTGAAAAAAATGCAAATTTGTAAGTCAAAATCAGATTAGATTAAATTTCAAGTTCTGCATAAGTCATAGTATTTTGATCATAACTTTCAGTTCAAGTATCAAATTAAAGTAAAATTAGCGGCGTTGGAAAGCTAACTCAAAATGCTTCAAATCATTGTGAAATAGAATTTTCCTAATTCAAATGTTTGCTACGTCATAAATGCCTCGTGATATAAGAATGAGAATTTTCTTGTTCCTGCCGGCTGCAAACACTCTAAACCCTAGCACTCTTTTCTCTTATTAGGGTTTTTGAGGGGTAGAGGTGCCATTCTGAAAATATGGCCCTAAACCCTAGTGTTCTTTTGTCCTATCAGGGTTTAAAGGGGTAGATGTGCCATTTTGTAAAAGTTGGGTTTAATCTAATTTTCTGCTATAGATACCCCCTGCTAGGCACCACTTAGAAAACATCCCAACATTGTACATAGCAGCACCTGGGTTCTTTGGCTTCTATTCTTTGTAAGTTTTAATTTTTATGTTCTTAATAAAATTTAGTATTTTATTTTTATCCATGAGTAGCTAGTTTTTTTAACTAAGGTTGATGATGAAACCTCACCTTTGAAGAGCGACAATATTTTCATGAGAGTTTATGCTATCCGATTTTATTGGGTTTAATATTTCCAATGTTCTACTTATTTTCAATTATTGAGATGATTTCTTGGATATCTATTGTGATTTCTGGATACATGTGATGATTTGAGATAAGTCTCATTTAATTAATTGCTTGGATTTTTTTTTTTCATTTATCAAACATTGGATATTCATTGTGTTTCATTCTACGGATACATTTGATGATTTGTGATGAGTGCCAAATATTGCATATGTGGACCCCATAATTTGCATTTACTAAACCTTTAATTTTATTATTTTCTAATGTTTTTTGTTAGTTTTGGTATTTTAGTATTTTGCAGGTCATTGAGAGAAAACAATAGCTTTATGGTGAAAGAAAGCACACTTTGAGAAGACCTATATGATGTGGTTATGTTCAATCAAATCAAGGAGAGGACTAAATCGGAATTTCTCTAATTGGAGTCAAAATCGGGTTAGAATTCAAATTCTGCACATGTCATAGTATTTTGGCCATAACTTTTAGCTCAAATATGTGATTAAAGTGAATCAAGTGGCGTTGGAAAGCTAGCTCAATTTTCTACAAATCCTAGTGAAATAGGATTTTCCTAATTCGGACTTATGATATGCAAAATTTTCCCTGCAATAAAAAACCGCAAATTTGGACGGATTTGGAGTCCTTTTCCTTCTTGGATTGTGTTTTGAGTTTCCTACTCAAACTAGGGGACTAACCTCCGATTTTACTAGAAATTCTAGGGCTTCTAAGATTTGATTTCTCCCTATAAATAGACCTCTAAGCTTCAAGAAAAAAGTGTGTGAGGCTAGAGCAAAATTTTGGTGTCTTCTTGCAACAATTTTTCTTGTAAATTCTTTTAATTTTTAATGTTTTCAATTCAAGTTAGCATGTTATTTTTAGCCATGAGAGGTTAAATTCTCAACTAAGGTTGAGGATGAAGCCTCATTTATGATTAGCAACAATATTCTCATGTGATGTAATATTTTCCAATTTTAATGAATTTGATTTTCAATTGTTTTACTTCAATTCAGTTTTGTGGAATGATTCTTGGATATCTTTTGTGATTCAAGGATACATTTGATGATTTAGGATAGTTCCATAGAATTGATTGTGCTTGGTTTTCTTTGTTTAAAAAATTGGATATCCCTTGTAATTTATTCTACGGATACAATTGATGTTTTGATTTAAATTGGATATCTTGCTGTGATTTACGGATACACTTGATGATTTAATTTAAATTGGATTTCTTTTGTGATTTAGGTAAAGAATAGATACATGGGATGGTTTTGATTAATTATTTGAAGAAAAAGTAAAACATACTTAAGATTTTATTGTGAAAACTTTAGAAAATATTATTGATCATGAGAATATGTTGCTATGAGTTTGTGAGTGCAGATTCCGATACCTTAGTGCCTTTTTTATTTGATTACATTCACTCTAGTTAATTTTGTTTATGCTTTTGATTTTTATGCACAAAAACAATCTCTTAATTTTTGGAACTAGGTTAGGATTAAATTAATTTGGATTTAAATTTTGTTTGCAAAAATGCAATTCCCTATGGGATCGACCTCGCACTTGCAATCCATTAACTGCAAACGATTCGTGCACTTACGAGTAATTAAAATTTTCACATTAAGGTTGAGGATGAAGCCTCACTTATGATTAGCAACAATATTCTCATGTGATGTAATATTTTCCAATTTTAATGAGTTTGATTTTCAATTGTTTTACTTTAATTCAATTTTGTGGAATGATTCTTGGATATCTTTTGTGATTCAAGGATACATTTGATGATTTAGGATAGTTCCATAGAATTGATTGTGCTTGGTTTTCTTTGTTTAAAAAAATTGGATATCTCTTGTGATTTATTCTACGGATACAATTGATGTTTTGATTTAAATTGGATCTCTTGTTGTGATTTACGGATACACTTGATGATTTAATTTAAATTGGATTTCTTTTGTGATTTGGGTAAAGAATAGATACATGGGATGGTTTTGATTAATTATTTGAAGCAAAAGTAAAACATATTTAAGATTTTATTGTGAGAACTTTGGAAAATATTATTGATCATGAGAATATGTTGCTATGAGTTTGTGAGTGCGGATTCCGATACTTTAGTACCTTTTTTTATTTGATTACATTCACTCTAGTTAATTTTGTTTATGCTTTTGATTTTTATGCACAAAAACAATCTCTTAATTTTTGGAACTAGGTTAGGATTAAATTAATTTGGATTTAAATTTTGTTTGCAAAACTGCAATTCCCTGTGGGATCGACCTCGCACTTGCAATCCATTAACTGCAAACGATTCATGCACTTGCGAGTAATTAAAATTTTCACATTAAGGTTTAGGATGAAGCCTCACTTATGATTAGCAACAATATTCTCATGTGATGTAATATTTTCCAATTTTAATGAGTTTGATTTTCAATTGTTTTACTTTAATTCAATTTTGTGGAATGATTCTTGGATATCTTTTGTGATTCAATGATACATTTGATGATTTAGGATAGTTCCATAGAATTGATTGTGCTTGGTTTTCTTTGTTTAAAAAAATTGGATATCTCTTGTGATTTATTCTACGGATACAATTGATGTTTTGATTTAAATTGGATATCTTGTTGTGATTTACGGATACACTTGATGATTTAATTTAAATTGGATTTCTTTTGTGATTTGGGTAAAGAATAGATACATGGGATGGTTTTGATTAATTATTTGAAGCAAAAGTAAAATATATTTAAGATTTTATTGTGAGAACTTTGGAAAATATTATTGATCATGAGAATATGTTGCTATGAGTTTGTGAGTGCGGATTCCGATACCTTAGTACCTTTTTTTATTTGATTACATTCACTCTAGTTAATTTTGTTTATGCTTTTGATTTTTATTCACAAAAACAATCTCTTAATTTTTGGAACTAGACCGGATATTTTTTGTGATTTGTGCAAAGAACGGATTCATTGAATGATTTAATTATTTTTGAAGCTTAGTAGAACATACATAAGATTTTTACGGTGAGAACTTCAGATATGTGTTGACGAACATGAGAATATGTTGCTGTGATTTAGTGGGCGTGGATTCTAAAACAATAGTACATTTTGTTTTGTTTTATTTTATTTTTCTTTTATTCACAAAAACCCAAAAAAATCGGAACTAGGTTAAAATAGAATTAGTTTAAGTAGAAATTAATTTTCGCAACACAATTCCTTGTGGATTCGTCCTCGCACTTGCACATACACTATATGGCAAACAATTCGTGCGCTTGTGAGTATTAAAATTTGCACATCACCTACCAAAAGAAGCTGAAAAATTATTGGACTTCTAATTTTAACAAGTTTGTGTGAACAGTGTGCAACAAAATATTAAATGCGGAATTAAAGGAGACAAATATTTTGTTGGCGAAGTAGAAACTCAATTAAGAGAAAAATCACTCCGGAGTAGCCAAACCCAGGATATCCACTATTCAGAAGACAAAGCTAGTTACAAAGTAGTAGAACTCACATACCCCTGATGCAGTGGTCGTACCTTGCACTCTAATGTGTAGCCTAACATGAACGCCTCCCAACCAGGTCTCCTACCTAAAGGGGTCTTCAATGGAATCCTTTACCTTAGGTTCAACCCCTAAGATAGACTTCACAGCTGATCAAATCGTACACTGGAAAAAACTAGAGAGCTAGCAAATCTTCAATATCTCCCTAAACACCCTCTCTAAGCTGTACACCACGGAATTTTGTGTAGAATGCATGCCTAGAACCCCTTATTTATAGGCTTTAGAAGGCCAAAATTGAGTCAAAAATGGAGTCTAAGGCACGCGCTTCCGGACGGGAGCCTTGGCCGTCCGGACGGGCAACTTTTTCCTTGTCCGAAAAGCAATTCTAGAATTTTTGCAGGGGCCGTCCGTACGCTTCTATTGGCTGTCTAGAAAATTAATTTACATCATTTTTCGTTAGCTTTCCAATGACGCTGATTTCGTCCCAATCCGATATTTTAGTAAAACGTTATGATCAAAATACCGAAGGGTGTCCAGACGGCTTGACCGAGCGTCCGGACGGTCAACTACAACCGCCTTTCCAAAATAGCACTGAAAGCTTCCATAATAAGGCCGCGTCCGGACAGTGTTGCCCTAGCGTCCGAACGGTTGCTCTTTTGTTGCACGTAATTACCATAATAAGGCTTTGGAGCGTCCGAACCCTGAAGGGTGATGTCCAGACGGTTGAACTGGTGCACTCAATTTCCATATATGAAGCTTGATCGTTAGGACCATGAAGGCTGACGTCTGGACGGTTGAACTTTGTACGCACGACTTGCCTTATAGAGGAGATCGTCCGGACGGTAGCAACCGTCTACCCATAACTGTGTCTTGAGGTAGAAACCCTAATACTTGTCAAACACCGAATAGCGTCCGGACGATATAACCAAGTCGTCCGGACGGATGCGCTGGAACACTGGGATCTTCTCGAACTCTAAGAGCGTCCGTACGGATGCAACTTTGAATTGTTCGAAGCTTCTAGACATTGATGAGCGTCCGGACGGAAAGATCTTGTTGTCCGGACGGATGTTACTGACTGATGAGTGTCCAGACGGAATACCACGTTGTCTGAACGGCTGAAGGGACTCGAAATAAACTTCCTTGAAAACTTCACAGAATCTTCTTGAAGAACATAACTGAAGAGTAGACTCTAGATAAAGCAGCATCCCTGTGAAAGCAGCAACGTTACATAGAAGTGATTTTGTCCAACAGAATGCAGCCAGCACAAAAACTAACAAACTCCCCCTTTGGCGATTCTGGGACAAAAATCACTTGACCGGTGAAAAATACAATTCCTGTCCAAATCAAATATTACTCCCCTTTTTTGTCACAAATGGACAAAGGGTAAAACAGAGTAATGAGAAAAACTACACAACAATTACTCCCCCTCAATGTCTTAGAAGTACAAGGGTAAACAGAGTAATAATATCCTCAGACAAAAACTTTCTAAAATCCAAAACAATAGGAAAATAGAGAAAAGTCTGCAAGTGGCCCAAACGAGAGGAACATAAATCCTCCAAGTACCAAATCTTACTAATCCCCTGAAATCAAGTAACGGAGAGAAATCAGTAAAAGCTGGATTTGTACTACTTCGGCTTCTAGCTCCAGAAGCCGGGAACCATGGACTGAAAAACCTTCAGTCGCTTGTTTTTGCATGGCCTGAACCTGGTTATCCGCAGATTGACATCCTCTAAGCAACTGGTCTACAAGATAAAATAAGAAGATTCACCACTGAACCTTTAACTGATGTAGATCTGAGGGAATGCTACGAAAGGCTCTGCATGAGCTAGGGTAAAAAGCTCATCTCAAATCCCAAGACCTTTGGAAATTGAACATCCAACTTCAACAACAGTCAGTATTCCAAAGGATCCATTTGTCAAATATTGTGCTGGGAGCTGCTGGACGACATATTCCTAAAAAAAGTTTAAACATAAATATTCCCAAAAATAACACCACAAAGAAATATTAGATCCTGTTAGTCTAAAAAAGAAAGTGGTATTATGACAGCTGTCAATTGGATGCCCAAGAATTACAAAAACAAAGATCTGAATCCAAATGACCCAGATATACCAATATCAACCCAACACACAAACATAATATGATTTTCATGCACACTATCTCAAGAAAATATCCCAACAAATATTCCAAAATTCTGAAAGCACAAAAACTTAAAAGAATAACGGAAGACACAATGAAGATCATGGGATGAGAAGAGATGTGCAAAGAATGCCAAAATTTAGGGAGAAATCCACGAGAAAAACACATAACATGCCATGATAAATCAATAAAAAATGCAAAGATTTGTGTATGGCAGAAAGAGAGACGCAAGTCTTAAACCTGTAGAGATCTTGTCCGGACATGTCACATAACCATCCCGACGGCTACTGCTAGAATAGCATATGGCAAGACTGTGCTCGTCCGGATGTAAGAATAGGTCCATCCGGACGCTTCACACAGAAAATCTGAAACTTGAGCAAAATTTGCAGAAAGATATTTTTCCTTAAAGTTAGCTTTAGAACACGCATGTATAATCAACTGATAAAACAGTCAAATAGCATTGCAAAAATATGCAAAGATATAAATGAGAGTTAAGCATTCAATGAGCACAAATTTCCCTGCAAATAGAAATTTTAAATAGATTACTCAATTCATGCAATGCGTGTGTGTGTGAAGACTTTTCCCAAAAAGTATGAATTTAACTGATATGAGAAAAAAAAAACTAGATTTTCTAGACAAGAGAGATAATCAATGAAAGATCAGTCAAAAGTCAAACCTTATTAATTACTAGGGCCTAGCCACCTTCATCTGATACACTCCCCCTAAGATGTAGCACCTAATTATTTTACTTGTACCATGAAGGACAAGGTGAAATTTTACTTGCACCATGAAGGACAAAGCTTATTTCAGCGCAGAAGCAGTAAATATAAGCATATAGCACTAAAAACTAAAGAGTTACTACTTGATTCTAGTTGGTGCTACAACCTAGAGAGAATGCCAGAATTTTTAGGTTCTAGGTTCAACTAGAATTTGGTCAATTTGGCCATCTTATCAAAAACCTCTTCTCTTATCTAGAATTTCTAGAAGCAAAAAGTCAGAGAAGGAAAAGATGTACCTTAGAGGAGTCTTGGATAGTGCACATTTTCATCACATGAGGAAAGTAACTATCTATCATTAAGATGCAACAGGAAAACTTAGCAGATATCATGCATAAACTCTCAATCATATATAAGCATATTTAATCAATGCACAATGAACTGAGATATCAGGCAAAAAGACATGCAATATCTGAAAAGCTATCAAGAGAAAAAATAAAAGTCTGCATCTTCTCCCCCATATTTTTTTTTTCTTTTTTTTTTTATGTTGTAAACCAATAAACAGAAAAACAACAAAGACAAGCTTATGGAAAAGGAAATGACATCTATTCCTAACATGTAAGGTAAAGCCAAACATGTCCTCATGGAGAGGTTTAGAAATACCAAGACAGAAAAGAAGCCGCCCGATGTGCTTTTAACTGTCATCCCAAAAATATATATATATATATATATATATATATATATATGCAGATGTTTCTCAAGACAACAAGAGAAAATATGGGGGATAAAATAAACAGTTTCTCAAACAAAATGCAAGGCACGAATAAGATATGACATGATAAACAATGCAATGCAAACATACCTGACATGCACTAGGATTTAGGAACCAAAATCCTAGGCATGGGAGACCTCACCTACTTAGTGAGCCCACTCCCCTTCAAAGGGTGAATGGTCTCATCCTTCTTGACCCATACCTGCTTAACCCGTGGAGATGGTTTGCGGGTCATGTCCATGTTGGCCATACTCCTTAGCATACCTTGTATTAGGCTCAGCAATCCTTCATAGCAATGGCTGCCATTGGGTTTCTGCGGCTTTCTCTGATAGTACCTTGATTTGTTCTTCTTTGGTTTGCCACTCTAATTGGCAAGAACAAACTTTTGCTGATGTCGTGGAGCCTGAAGAGCCATAGTAGGTATAGTGTCTGATGTAGCTCTTATTGGCAGCTCCTTCTGAACCTTCTACTTTTGTGCCTGGAGCTGTGGACATTTGGGTCGGATGTGACCGGTGATGCTGCAGTGATGACAGGTGGGCAAGCTTCTTTTGTTTGAATGCTTCTTGACATTCTCTACAGAATTGTAGTTAGCATTCTTACAAATAACATTGCCGTTACCTTTTATATGTCTCCCATGAGGAGGGACATATTTTGATGAGGAAGAATCTTCAACTTCACTTTTCCTCAGAGCATCCTGCTTAATCCAAGGCCTGTGGGATTTCAACAAATAACAATTTGGCCTAATATGACCAATTTTCCTACAATTATGACAAGTAGGAACAAACTTACCTCGTGTTCCTGATTCCTTGGACTTTGGCATCACACAATTATTCAAGCAAGAATTTCTAAACAAGTTGTATCTACTATCACAAGCTTAATATCTAATTCAGAATCAGAAGCATGTGAAGTAGAAGTACTCATATCATCAACAATTAAAGCAGGCTTGTTAGAAATATCTGAATGAATACAAAGCATGCTTTTCAAATTATCACTAGAAAATTTTCCAATTTCTTCTCAAGTGAATCAATAATGTCAAATGGCATAGTATTCTAAGATTTCAAAGAGTCAATCAAAGCATGTGATTCAGACAATTGAACAATCAAAGACTCTTTTTCTTGCTTCACCTTTTTAAGCTCTTTATGAGAAACTTTAGAATGTTGAGCATTCTTTAATTTATTAAAAACCTTAAAGAACTTAATATCAGAATCCTCATTAGATAACTGAGAAGAATTCATGATAAAAGGTGTAATCAAAAAATAGAAGTCACAAGAGATGAGGATCACACTTAGGAAATAAATCCTTAACAGAGTGTACCTGCTCTGATACCAATTGAAAAATTATTGGACTTCTAATTTTAACAAGTGTGTGTGAACAGTGTGCGACAAAATATTAAATGTGGAATTAAAGGAGACAAATAATTTGTTGACAAAGTGGAAACTCAATTCAGAGAAAAATCACTCCGCGGCAGCCAAACCCAGCATATCCACTATTTAGAAGACAAAGCTAGTTACAAAGTTGTTTCCATTAGTTTGTGATTGGCCTCATTCTGTGTTTGGACAAAATCACTTGTTTGTAAAGATGCTTTTAAAAAGGGATTTCTAAGCATTCCAGATGATTCTGCACCTTTCTTTCTTATTTACACAAACAGGGTCAACCAGCTGAATTCGAGCTCGAAGAGCTTCAAGAGAGGTATCTTCTGCTTGACTGGTTGGCTTCTTGCCTCTGCTTTCACCGGCCGATAGTGCCCAAGCAACTCTTTCTTTATAGGGTGCCAAAAGCCCAAAGAAGACTCCTCTTCTATCTGCTATCTCTCGTACTCAGGATCCTATTTATCACCAGCTCCCGAGTGGAAGAGGCTGACAGAAGTTTTTGGAGTCCCTGTCAGCCGTTCGGACGATCATGCCATCCCGTCTGGACGCCCAACAGACCAAGCATCATCCGTCCGGACGATGTACCATACCATCCGGACCTTCACTGTTTCGAGAAGCTACTGTTCCAGCTTGCATCCGTCCGAACGTCTTAGCAGCCCGTCCGGACGCCTCTCAGTGATCGATCAGCTTCAGATTCTTTCCAAGTTCAATTTAAGGGAAGATTGCTTCAACCGTCCGGACGACGTGGATTCTCGTCCAGACACGCTCATACATAAGGCAAGAATCGTAATTCAAATATCACCGCTCAAACTCTTAATTTTGTTCCTGCCTTTGATGGTACAAACTATGGCTATTGGAAGGCACGTATGCGTTTCTTTCTGAAATCTATTGACTGTTGGAGTATTGTTGAAACTGGTTGGACTAAACCAGAAGATGCAACACTTGAACTAGTCCCTCAAAAGAACGTACGCCTTTCAAATGATGAAGCCCTCCATGCTCTGTGCCAGGCACTTTCTCCATCTGAATTCGCAAAAATTTCAAATTGCGAATCAGCACAAGAAGCATGGCAAATATTGGAAACACCATATGAAGGCACAAAACTTGTTAAATCTGCCAAACTTCAAATGTTGATTTCGAGATTTGAAGAAATTAAGATGTTGGAAGAAGAGACCTTTGGAGAGTTTTACTCCAAGATGAGTGACCTGAGGAACTCCATGGTGAGTCTTGGGAAACCTATCTCGGATGTAAAACTCATCCGAAAGATTCTAAGATCTTTGCCTGAGCGTTTCAGGATCAAGGTGACCACCATTGAGGAAAGCAAGGATCTTGAGGAGATGAAGATGGAAGAGCTGGTAGGATCTCTTCAAACATATGAGCTGTCTCTACCCCCGGTCAAGAAGTTGAAGACCATTGCCCTAAAGGCTTCCAAGAAGAAGGTAGAAGCCTCATCTGAAGATGATATGTTAACCAAGAATTTCAGAAGACTGGTGAAAGATGATCGGTTCAAGAAGAAGTTTTCTAAAAGAGTAAAGAAACCTCCCAGAGAAGCTGAACCTGAGGAAGAAGAGAAGAAAGATCCCAGAGGACCCCGATGTTTTGAATGCTCAGGCTTTGGGCATATCCGGGCTGATTGCGGGAATCTTAAGAAAGGCAAGGGGAAGGCATACAATGTGACTCTCAGTGATGAGTCAGAAGAAGAAGCTCCAGAGTCTGAAAAGTTTCTAGCCTTTGTGGCTCCGCTCATTGAAGAAGAGGACTCATATTACTCAGAGCACAGTGATAATTGAGAAGAGCTCAAAGAGGCTTACAAGACACTCTACATAGAGTATGAGAAGCTGAGGGAAGGTCGTAAACAACACCTTTATGACCTGAACAGTTTGCAGACTGAGAAGAGTTCATTGCTGCTCAGAATACAAAAGCTCGAGGAGAAGCTGCTAGAGACTCAGCTCCAGTTAGAACGAGTCACTAATGAGAAGCTGACTCGTATGTTGTCTATCCAGAAGAGTCCAACTGACAAGACTGATCTCGGGTATGTAGCTCCCTTTTCTGATGATCCCTCCACTTCAAAGACTGTATTTGTGAAACCTACAATCCCAGAGCCTCCTCCCACTGCTGAAGATAAAGGGAAGGACAAGCTCAATGATGATGTTCCAGGCACCCAGAAGCCTCATTCCATCAGAAGAGCTCCCATATGCCATCACTGCGGCCTAAGTGGGCATGTTCATCCTCAGTGCTCCCTCCTGAAGGTACAGAAAGCCAAGGCCAAGAAAGAAGTGCCCCAGCAGGTTAATGGCACTAGATTTGCAGCCCAACATTAGACTCCATGGCATCAGGCACCTTACCAAGCACCCTGGGGACAAGCACCGAGGCATCAATATCAAGCCTCTTGGTCTCATGCTCCTAGGGTTCAGGCATCTTAGCATCAGCGGCCTCAGCAGCGATTTGTACCAGCCAATCACAGTGGCAACTTCAAGAACAAATCCAGGCAAGTTAGAAGGCCTCATACGGTAGAAGAAGGTCAATACCACAGTGGACCACCTATCTAGATGCAGAGCATGATGGAATGGATGATGCAGTCCTATCAGCAGTCATCCACAGGAAGGCAAGCTTGGGTTAAGAAGGACAGTCACCCCATGAGGGGAAACAGACGCACCTAGCAGGATCAGGTGTTTATGCCTAGGATTTGGTTCCTAATCCTATGGCATCAGGTTTGATTGCATATCTCATTTGCTATATTTTGTATGCAATCTAGGAAGCATTGTTTTTTTTTTTTTTTTTTTTGCCCCCCTATTTCTCTCGAGAGAATTGTGCATGTACTTGTTGGGGAAGACAGAAAAAGCAGGTCGAGCGACTGCTTTTCTGTATTGGCATCATTGAGTATTCACAGGTTTGATCTTACCTTGCATATGATGTCATTTCCATATTGCATGTTTTGTTCTTTTTTTTTAAAAAAAATAAAAAATAAAAATTTGGGGAGAATTTGCAGGATTTTTTATTTTTCTCTTGGCATATAAGATATTGCATGTGTTTTCATCTGATGTCTCAATTCTTTGTGTATTAATCTACTTTGCTTAGATATACTTGAGAGTTTATGACTATATCTGCCAAGTGTTTTCCTGTTTATGCAAAAGTAGGATAGCTTCGTTTCTCATACGATGAAAATGTGCACTATCCAAGACTCCCCTAAAGGTACATCTTTCCTTCTCTGACTTTTTGTTTCTAGAATTTCTGGATAAGAGATGAGGTTTATGAAAAGATGGCCAAATTGACCCCATGCTAGTTGAACCCAGAACCTAAAAACTCTGGCAGTCCCTCTAGATTGCAGTACCATAAGAATCAAGCAGTGATGCCTATGAATTCTACGCTTTAAATTCTATAATTACTGCTCATGTGTTGAAATTGCTATATGCCTTGCCCTTTACGTGCAAGTAAAAATTTACTTTGTCCTTCATAGTACAAGTAAAATAATTAGGTGCTGCATCTCAGGGGGAGTGTATCAGATGAGGGTGGCTAGGCCCTAGTAAGTTATAAGGTTTGACTTTTGACTAATCTGTCACTGATTTTCTCTCTTGTCTAGGAAATTTGGTTGCTCTTTGTCATGTCATCGAAAGTCTTACCGTGTGGTTTTTGTCTTCACACACACATGCATTGCATGAGTTGAGTTAGCTATTTGAATTTTGCATGTTTAGGAACTTATTTGTGATGATTGAACTCTCAACTCTCTTTTATATCTCTGTTTAGTTTTGAGATGCTCTCTGATTGTGTTATCAGTAGTTTATACATGCGTGTTCTGAAACTAACTTAAGAAAAATTTGATTTCTATAAATTTTCCTCAATTTTCTGATGTTTCAGTGTGGAGCGTCCGGACGGGGATGGAGCTTAGACGTCCGAACGGGAGTTGTTTAACTTCCGGACGTGCGCGGTCAACATCGGGCGGACGGTTAAGATTAATCGTCCGAACGCACGCGACCAGTCTGCTCATTTCTGAGGCAGCGCGTGTCCGGACGGCATTAATATACCGTCCGGACGGGGGACCCACAGAGGCTATATATATAGCCCAGATTGCCGCTCACTCCATCCTACCCCCACAAAATCCTTCTTTTTGGCAGTTTGTGAGTAAAGTGAGCTTTTGGATTTTTTTTCTTGCTCCTTTTTGTCCTTTTACAACTCTCTCACATTCCAGGTATTCTTCTAGAAATCTTTTGTCAGTTTATTTATTTTGAAACTATTAGATTTTTTTTTTGGAATGTTTTTGAGATTATGAGATGCATGTATCTGCCATGTTGGGATTATTTGTGATGATGTTTTTAGGACTTAATTGTGATATTTTCTATCTTTATTTTTACAAAAAAAAATTTCTGCCATTATTCTGCCCAGTTTTTTATCCTAACCTAACAAGCATTTTTTTTTTTCCGATTATTCTTGGCAAAATCTTGTTGGTCTTTTTGTGCAGAATCATGTCTGCAATCAGTTCCCAGCGCAGGGTCCGTCAAAGGACTGAGGAGGAGAGGAGCGCACTCCAGACCAAAATCATGGATCGCACAATCATTGCTGAGCGCAATGTGGTCCGATCAGACATCATGGTGCCTCCGCTGGATAGTATTTTTGAGACTATCCAAACTTACCATTGGGGATACCTCTACACCTGTGCCTGCATCGTCCTCACCAGGCTGGTCAGACACTTCTATGCCAACTTAGAGGTGGCACAGGACGATGAGCGTGGGTTGGTACTGCAATCCACCGTTGACGGCCACATCATAACTGTTGATCCTCAGATCATCAGTCACTTCCTTGGGGTACCAGTCCTTGAGCTGCCCGGCAGTTCCTATAATGAGGTGGTGCTTCCTCCCTCTATGGACGATCTTCGAGAGTTCTTCCATGCAGTCCCACAGGGAGAAGAGCGTGCTACCACCATACGGATCGGTGCCCTGTCTCCCTCTCATCGCTTGTTGGGACAACTTATGGCCAGTTGTCAGGCGCAGTGACTTGACTCTGAAGAAGGCCCAGTTCATGTATGTCATCCACCTCCGCTTGCCTTTCTGCCTGTGTAGGCATATTAAAAGCGTGATGTTGGAGGCCCGTGATGAGGGTAATACCGGTCTCCCTTTTGGATGCCTGCTCACTCAGATCATTCTTCAGTCTGGCATTATCATTATTGGAGAATCGAAGATGAAGATTCAGCAGCCCATCGGCAAGCAGACTTTGATGAAGTCTAATGCACAGCTACGGAGAGATGACTTCGATGATGAGATGCCCATTTCTGCTGCCATGCCAGTCAGCTTTCCAGACATGGCCCCATCCTCTTAGACAGTCCCGCCTTCAGAGCCAGAGATCAATTTTTCACAGATCATGGAGGCCTTAGCTGCTATTAAGGGAGGCATGAGCACCATGCAGCAGTCCATCACCTCTATGCAGCAAGAAGTGCGCTCCATCAATAAGCAGATTGAGCAAACCCAGTTGGATCTGAGGGAGTGCCTCCAGTATCATCACCCTGACAGTAGTGATGATGAGGAGGTTGCACCTAGGACTGCACCTATGGCAGAGGATGATTGAGTTTCTTTCTGTTATGTGTTGTTTGAGACATTTTGCTTCATATTTTGCTATGTGCTTATTGTTTGTAAAACTGTTGGACTAATATTACACTGTTTACTCGGGTCCTTCTGAGACCGTTCGGGGGAGTAATTTTTATTACAGTTGGGTGTTTTATTACTTTGTTTTACCCTTTGTCCCTTTGTGACAAAAAAGGGGAGTAATTTTTATTTTTTGGGCCGAGAATGTATTTTCAAACCGGTCAAGTGATTTTTGTCCCGAATGGCCAAAGGGGGAGTTTGTTAGTTTGTGATTGGCCTCATTTTGTGTTTGGACAAAATCACTTGTTTGTAAAGATGCTTTTAAACAGAGATTTCACTATTCAAAAGCATTCCAGATGATTCTGTACTACTTTCAAGACAGAAGTTTTTAGAGTCCCTGTCAGTCGTCCGGACGATCGTGCCATCCTGTCTGGACACCCATCTGTCCGGACGATTGGGCTCCATTCTCATCCGGACTCCAAGAGAGTACCGTCCGGACGCCAAGAGAGACCGTTTGGACGCTCCACACTGAAACATCAAAAAACTGAGGAAAATTCACAGAAATCTAATTTTTCCCAAGTCAGTTTCAGAACACGCATGTATAAACCACTGATAACACATTCAGAGAGCATCTCAAGACTAAACAGAGATATAAAAGAGAGTTGAGAAATCAATTAGCATAAATAAGTTCCTAAACATGCAAAATTCAACCAGCTAACTCAACTCATGCAATGCGTGTGTGTGTGAAGACAAGAACCCTGAAGGTAAGACTTTCGATGACATGACAAAGAGTAACTAGATTTTCTAGACAATAGAGAAAATCTTTGACAGATTAGCCAAAAGTCAAACCTTATAACTTACTAGGGCCTAGCCACCTTCATTTGATACACTCCCCCTGAGATGCAGCACCTAATTGTTTTACTTATACCATGAAGGACAAAGTAAAATTTTTTACTTGCACATAAAGGGCAAGGCATATAGCAAATTCAGCACATAAGTAGTGAATATACAATTTAAAGTGCATAATTCATATGATTTACTGCTTGATTCTTATGGTGCTGTAATCTAAAGGGAATGCCAGAGTTTTTAGGTTCTAGGTTCAACTAGCATGTGGTTAATTTGGCCATCTTATCAAAAACCTCTTCTCTTATCCAGAATTTCTAGAAACAAAAAGTCAGAGAAGGAAAGATGTACCTTTAGGGTCATCGTGGATAGTGCACATTTTTCATTGCATGAGAAAAGAAGCTATCCAAATTTTTGCATATACAGGAAAACACTTGGCAAATTATAGTCAGAAACTCTCAATTATATCTAAGCAAAGTAAATTAATACCCAAAGAATTGAGATATCAGGAGAAAATACATGCAATTATCTGATAAGCCAAGAGAAAAAGAAAATATCCTGCAAATTCTCCGCAATTTTTTTTTATTATTAAAAAAAATGTAATATGGAAAAAAACACATCATATGCAAGGCAAAATCAAACCTGATGATGCCAATAGAGAAAAACAGTCGCTCGACCTGCTTATTCTGTCTTCCCCAATAAACACCTGCAAAGATCTCCAAACAAAAATAGGCGGCAAAAACAAAGTACCACTGGTTCCTAGATTGCAAATAAGATATAATAGCAAAATAAGCAATCAAACCTGATGCCATAGGATTAGGAACCAAATCCTGGGCTTGAACATCCGAACCTGCTAGGTACGTCTGTTCCCCCTCATGGGGTGACGGTCCTTCTTGATCCAAGCCTGCCTTCCTGTGGGTGGTTGTTGGTATGACGTCATCATACACTCCATCATATTTTGCATCCAAATAGGTGGCTCATTGTGGTGTTGGTCTGCTTCCACCTTCTGTGGCCTTCTAAGGTGCTTGGCCGGTACAAACCGTTGCTGAGGCCACTGATGCTGAGATGCCTAGACCCAAGGAGCATGAGACCAAGGTGCTTGATATTGATGAGCTTGATACCTTGGTGCTTGTGTCCATGGTGCTTGATAAGGTACCTGATGCCATGGAGTCTGATGCTGGGCCACAGGTCTAGTGCCATAATGAGCTTGTCTGGGCACTTCTTTCTTGGGTTTGGCCTTTTGTGCTTTCAGGAGGGAGCACTGAGGACGAACATGCCCACTTAAACCGCAGTGGTGGCATATAGAAGGTCTTCTGGTGGAATGAGGCTCCTGAGTGCCTGGAACATCATCGTTGACCTTGTCCTTCCCTTTATCTTCAACAGTGGGAGGAGGCTCTGAGACTGTAGGCTTCACAAACACAGTCTTTAAGGAAGAAGGAGCATCAGAAGAGGAACCTACATACCCAAGACCAGTCTTGTCAGTTGGGCTCTTCTGGACAGCATACGAGTCAGCTTTTCATCAGTGACTCTCTCTAGTTGGAGCTGTGTCTCTAGTAGCTTTTCCTTGAGCTCTTGTACTCTAAGCAGCAATGAACTCTTTTCAGTTTGCAGGGTGTTCAGATCATAGAGGTGCTACTTACGACCTTCCCTCGGCTTCTCATACTCTAAATAGAGTGTCTTGTAGGCTTCCTTGAGCTCTACCTCATTATCACTATGCTCCGAGTAATACGAGTCTTTTTCTTCAACATGTGGGGCTACAAAGGCCAGAAATTTTTCAGACTCTGGAGCGTCTTCTTCTGACTCATCACTGAGAGTCACGTTGTATGCCATCCCCTTACCCTTCTTAAGGTTCCCACAATCAGCCCGGGTATGCCCAAAGCCTGAGCATTCAAAATATCGGGGTCCTCTGGGGTCTTTCTTCTCTTCTTCCTCAGGTTTAGCTTCTCTGGGAGGTTTCTTTACTCTTTCAAAAAACTTCTTCTTGAACCAATCATCTTTCATCAGTCTTTTGAAATTCTTGGCTAACATAGACACAGCTTTTTCTTCATCCTCAGAGTCATCTTCAGATAAGGCTTCTACCTTCTTCTTGGAAGCCTTTAGGGCAATGGTCTTCAACTTCTTGACCGGGGGTAGGGACAGCTCATATGTTTGAAGAGATCCTACCAGCTCTTCAATCTTCATTTCCTCAAGATCCTTGCTTTCCTAAATGGTGGTCACCTTGATCCTGAAACGCACAGGAAAAGATCTTAGAATCTTTCGGATGAGTTTTACATCCGAGATAGGTTTCCCAAGACTCACCATGGAGTTCCTTAGGTCACTCATCTGGGAGTAAAACTCTCCAAAAGTCTCTTCTTCCAACATCTTAATTTCTTCAAATCTCGAAATCAACATTTGAAGTTTGGCAGATTTAACAAGTTTCGTGCCTTCATATGTTGTTTCCCAGATTTGCCATGCTTCTTGGGCTGATTCACAATTTGAAATTTTTGCGAATTCAGATGGAGAAAGTGCCTGGCATAGCGCATGGATGGCTTTATCATTTGAAAGGCGTGCGTTCTTTTGAGGGACTAGTTCAGGTGTTGTATCCTCTGGTTTAGTCCAACCAGTTTCAACAATATCCCAACAGTCAATAGATTTCAAAAAGAAACGCATACGAGCCTTCCAATAGCCATAGTTCGTACCATCAAAGGCAGGAACAAAATTAAGAGTTTGAGACATAATATAGAAGTCAAAAAGATAACACTCAAGAATTTAATCTACACAGAGTGTACCAACCTCTAATACCAATTGAAAATTGAAATTGACTTCTAAATAAAAGGCAAGTGTGTGCACTAGGTGTCAACAAAAATAAGCACAGCAGAAAGTAAATGACACAGAGATTTTTGTTGACGAAGTAGAAACTCAATCAAGAGAAAAACTACTCTGGGGCAGCCAAACCCAGGAATTCCACTATTTAGAAGACAAAGTTAGATACAAGATAGTAACACTCACATATACCCTATGCAGTGGTCGTACCTTGCTCTTTGACGTGTAACCCAACACGAATGCTTCCCAACCAGGTCTCCTACCTGAAAGGGTCTTCAATGGAATCCTTTACCTTAGGGCCAACCCCTAAGATAGACTTCTAATGTAGCACAGTAACAGCACACTTGAAATGGCTTCAGAGGAAAAATCACTTCTCCGAGCAGTTGTGGAATTCAATACCGAATTCTTGCAGTTCTCAATGCCTAGGGCCTCTTTTTATAGGCTGGGGGCTCAAATGAGCGTCAGGAAAAATATTGCTGGGTGCCGTTCAGACGGTGGTCATGCTTGTCCGTATGGACAACTGTGCGACAGGATTTTCTGAAAATTTCGCTGAGAAATCTTTCATGTTTAAGAGCCGCGTCCGGACGGGATGACACATCGTCCGGAAGGTCGCACGTCCACTGCAAGTAACTTCCTTATAAGGCTTCGTGCGTCCGGATGGCTGAACTTCAACACGCAATTTCCATAACTGCTATGCGCGCGTCCGGACCATGAGAGGTAGTCATCTGGACGATTGAAGTTGAATCGGCAATTTCCATATTTGTTGCACGCGCGTTTGGACCGAGGTTGACTGACGTTTGGACGGTGATATTTGAATTGTAATTCTTGCCTTAAGGAGACCCGCGTCCGAACGGGACACCACATCCGTCCGGACGGTTGATCGATCTTTCCTTTATCGAAACTTGGAAAGAATCTGAGACTGGTCGAGTACCGAGAGGCGTCCAGGCGTGCTGCTGAAATGTCCGGACGGATGCAAGCTGGATAGAACCTTCTGACACATTGGAGGGTCCGGACGGAAATGCACGTCGTCCAGACGGATGATACTTGGTTTGACTGGCGTCCGGACGGTATGTCACGACATCCGGATGGATGGAACAGTGGTCAGATGGGTGTCCGGACGGGATGGCTCGATCGTCCGGATGGCTGAAAAGGAATCAAAATCTTCAATCTTTCACACAGTGCAAAGTCTTCTAAGAGTGCTCTGAATCGTGGAATCCCTTTTTACAGCATCTTTACACACACAAGTGATTTTGTCCAGAATGAGGCCAAAATACAAACAGAAATTGTCGATTCAACTTTAACCGTCCGGACGACTACCTATCATAGTCCGAACACGCGCATAGTAGATATGGAAATTGCGTGTTGAAGTTCAGCTGTCCGGATGCTCATCCCCCTTGGTCCGAACGCGCGAAGCCTTATAAGGAAATTACTTGCAGCAAACGTACGACCGTCCGGACAACTGTGTCTTACCGTCCGGACACGGCTCTCAAACACGAAAGATTTTCAGCAAAAATCTCGAAAAATTCTGTCGCACTGTTGTCCGTCAGGACGGCCCATGTCCACCGTCCAGATGGCGTCCATACATATTACAGCAGTTGCCATTCTGCACCTCAACCTATAAGTAGAAGCCCCTAGGCATTGAGAACTGCAAGAATTCGGTATTGAATTCCACAAGTGCCAAGAGAAGTTATTTTGAAGACTGTTGAGCTGATTTAGTTTCCTCTGAAGCCATTGTAAGTGTGTTGTTGCTGCGCTACAACTGAAGTCTAGCTTAGGGGTTGGCCCTAAGGTAAAGGATTCCATTGAAGACCCCTTTCAGGTAGGAGACCTGGTTGGGAAGCATTCGTGTTGGGTTACACATTAGAGAGCAAGGTACGATCACTGAATCGGGTATATGTGAGTGTTACTATCTTGTATCTAGCTTTGTCTTCTAAATAGTGGATATCCTGGGTTTGGCTGCCCCGGAGTGGTTTTTCTCTTAATAGAGTTTCTATTTCGTCAACAAAAATCTCTTTGTCATTTAATTTCCGCATTATTATTTTTGTTGACACTTTGTGCACACACTTGCTGTTTATTTTAGAAGTCAATTTCAATTTTCAGTTTCACTCACATAACCCTGATGCAGTGGTTGTACCTTGCACTCTAACGTGTAGCCTAACACGAACGCCTCTCAACCAGGTCTTCTATCTGAAGCGGTCTTCAATGGAATCCTTTACCTTAGGGCCAACCCTTAAGATAGACTTCACTGCTGATCAAATCACATACTGGCAAAAGCTAGAGAGCTAGCATATCTTTAATATCTCCCTAAACACCCTCTCTAAGCTGTACACCACGAAATTCTGTGTAGAATGCATGCCTAGTACCCCTTATTTATAGGTTTTAGAAGCCAAAATTAAGTAAAAAATGGAGTCTGAGGCACGCGCATCTAGACGGGAGACTTGGCCGTCTGGACGGACAACTTTTTCCTTGTCCGAAAAGCTATTCTAGAATTTTTGCAGGGGCCGTCCGGACGCTAAATGTTTCCATCCTGATGGGGCCCTTCTAAACACTTCTATTGGCCGTCTAGATAGTCAATTTACATCATTTTTTGTTAGCTTTCCAACGACGCCAATTTCATCCCAATCCGATATTTGAGTAAAATGTTATGATCAAAATACCGGAGGGTGTCCGGACGGCTTGACCTAGCGTCTGGACAGCCAACTGCAACCGCCTTTCCAAAATAGCACTGAAAGCTTCCATAATAAGCCTGTGTCCAAATGGTGTTACCCTAGCGTCCAGACGGTTGCACTTTGGTTGCACGTAATTACCGTAATAAGGCTTTGGAGCGTCCAGACCCTGAACG
Organism: Alnus glutinosa; assembly: GCF_958979055.1. Taxonomy (NCBI): domain Eukaryota; kingdom Viridiplantae; phylum Streptophyta; class Magnoliopsida; order Fagales; family Betulaceae; genus Alnus; species Alnus glutinosa. The sequence continues at coordinate 16,879,121 of NC_084887.1, forward strand.
GTGATGTCTGGACGGTTGAACCGGTGCAAGCAATTTCCATATATGAAGCTTGATCGTCCGGACCATGAAGGCTGACGTCCGGATGGTTGAACTTTGTATGTACGACTTACCTTATAGAGGAGATCATCCAGACGGGATCACACATCGTCTGGACGGTAGCAGCTGTCTTCTCCATAATTGTGTCTTGAGGCATAAACCCTAATACTTGTCAAACACTGAATGGCGTCCGGACGGTATAACCACGTCGTCTGGACGAATGCGCTGGAACACTGGGATCTTCTTGAACTTTGAAGATCGTCCGGAAGATTTGCCATTACGTCTGGATGGATGCAACCTTGAACTGTTCGAAGCTTCTAGACACTGATGGGCGTCCGGACGGAAAGATCTCGTTGTCCGAACGGATGTTGCTGACTGATGAGCGTCCGGACGGAATACCACGTCGTCCGGACAGCTGACAGGGAACCAAAATAAACTTCCTTGAAAACGTCACAGAATCTTCTTGAAGAACATAGCTGAAGAGTAGACTCTGGATAAAGCAGCATCCTTGTGACAGCAGCAACATTGCATAGAAGTGATTTTGTCCAACAGAATGCAGCCAACACAAAAACTAACAGAAGCCCTCCCATATGCCACCACTGTGGTGTAAGCGGTCACATCCGAACTAGGTGTCCTCAGCATCAGGCTTAGAAGAAGCTGTCAAGACACGCTACATCAGGCACTAGACCTTCAGCAAGATATCAGGCTCCGCAACATTAGCGGCTATAACAGCGATTTGTTCTTGCCAATCAGAGTCATAAACCAAAGAAGAACAAATCAAAGCACTACAACGAGAAGCTGTAGACACCCGAAAGCGACCAATCTTATGAGGGGTTGCCTAGTTTCTGTAGTTTGATGTGGAACTTGCTGAGTTGGATGGAAAACCAATTAAAGGCCTATCAACAACCACCACAGGTAAGACAGGTTTGGGTCAGAAAGGATGAAGGCACTCACCCCTTGAGAGGGAGTGGACCCACCTTGTTGGTGAGGTCACACATGCCTAGGATTTTGGATCCTAATCCTAGAGCGTGTTAGGTTTGCCTGCATTCCATTAGTTTCTCTTTATCATATATTTATATATGCTTTGCATTCTAAGAACCATATTTATTTTATTCCCATATTTTCCCTTGTTGTCTTAAGGAAAATTTTTGCAGGTATTTGATGGGGATGACAGAAAAAGCACGCCAGGCGGCTGCTTTTTTGTCTTGGTAATTCTGAACCTCTCTCCCTGAGCACAAGTTTGATCTTACCACACAAGCTAGCTTTATGAAAATTAATAGACTTCTAATTTAACAAGTGTGTGCAATAGTGTGCAACAAAATATTACAATGCGAAAAATAAAGAGACAGATATTTTGTTGATGAAGTGAAAACTCAATTAAGAGAAAAACCACTCCGGGGCAGCCAAACCCAGAATATCCATTATTCAGAAGATAAAGCTAGTTACAAAGTAGTAGCACTCACATATCCTTATGCAGTGGTCGTACTTTGAACTCTGACGTGTAACCCAACACGAACGCTTCCCAACCAAGTCACCTATTTGAAAGGGTCTTCAATGGAATCATTTACCTTAGGGCCAACCCCTAAGATAGACTTCAGTTCAGCATAGCAACAGCACTTGGCAACGGCTTGAGAGTGAGCAGATCAACACAATAACTCTTACAATAAACTCTCTAAGCACTACCGAATTCTTACAAACAACATGCCTTGGGGCCTCTATTTATAGGCTACAAGAATCCAAATTCGCGTCTGACTTGAATTACCTAGGCGGCATCTGGACAGTAGCAAAGGGCGTCAAGACAGACAACTATGCGATCGGCTTTCCAAATTCACTTGAAATTATTTCCTGAATAGAGCCGCATCCTGACGATGTTGCCCTAGCATCCAGATGGTTGCATTTTAGCTGCACGCAATTTCAATATCAAGGCTTTGAGCGTTCGGACCATGAGGTATGACGTCCGGACGGTTAAACTGATGCACTTAATTTCCATATATAAGGCTTGAGCATCTGGACCATGAAGTCTGACGTCCGGATGGTTGAACTTTGTATGCACTACTTGCCTTATCAAGGATAGCGTCCAGATGGAAACACACATCGTCCGAACGATTGTAGCTTTCTTCCCATATTTGTGTTTAGAAAAGAAATCTTTCAACTTGTTGAACGCTGAAAGGCGTCTAGACATGTTGCTGAGAAGTCCAGACGGATGCAAGCTGGAACAGTTTGAAGTTTCTCGACATAGAGGAAGGTCCGGGTGGAAAGTTCTCGTCGTTCGGATGGATGATGCTTGGACAGTTGAGCATCCTAACAGAACATCATGTTGTCCAGACGGATGCAAGGGATCCGATTTCTTAGACTTGAAATCTATGCAGAATCTTTTAGAAACATATCTCTGAAAAAGAAGACTTCTGAGAATGATTGAACCCCTAATAAAAAGCATCATTACATGAAAGTGATTTTTTCCAACAGAATGCAGCCAATTACAAACCAACAAACTCCCCCTTTGGCCATTCTGGGACGAAAACACTTGACCGATTAAAAATAAAATCCCGGTCCAAATAAAAAAATACTCCCCCTTTTTGTCACAAAATGACAAAGGGTAAAACAGAGTATTAGAAAAATCATAAATAAATTACTCCCCCTAAATGTCTCAGCAGTACAAGGGTAAACAGAGTAATAAATATCCATGAGTTAAAATGTTTAACAAATTAAAAAATAAAATGTCTCAAAATAATTAAAAACCAAACACAAAAAAATCAAGCAGCCTCAGCCATAGGCGCATCATCCTTGTCATCACTGCTACTGCTTGATGGATGATGGTACTTAAGGCACTCCCGGATGTCTAGCTGGCTCTGCTCCACATGGAGGTTTATAGAGTGAACCTCCTATTGTATTGATGACATTGCTTGCTGCATAGACGAAACAATCAGCAACATAGTGCTCATGCCCCCTGTAGAGAAGCCAAAGCCTCCAAAATCTATGCATAACCGACATCCTGCTGTGGAGGTGGTGGAGCAGTCTGAGATGAAAAAGCAATGCCTGACATCTCAACATGAATAGGAAGCGGCAGAAGGTATCACACCTCAGTTGTGCATTGGAATTCATCAGGGTCTGTTTATTGAGGGGGTCCTGGATCTTCATCAATGCCAGACTACAAGATGATCTGAGTAAGTAAGCAGCCAAAAAGGAGACCAGTATTATTCTCATCCTGAGCCTCGAGCATAATGATGCGGTCTTTTGTCTACCAAAATATATCAATAATAAATAACCACTCGCAATAGGATGAATCCTTGTAGGATAAGGCTATAAAGAGGGTGTCGAACCTCAAGGACTGCGTAGGAATTATTATCAAGCTTTTCGAGATTAAATATAACTTAATTTAGGAGATGTTTGATTTGATTTTGTTTTCTTAAAACAAATACATGAAAGTTGTTAGTTTTTGTGTTGGCTACATTCTGTTGGACAAAATCACTTCTATGTAATGTTGTTGCTTTCACAGGGATGCTGCTTTATCCAGAGTCTACTCTTCAGCTATGTTCTTCGAGAAGATTCTGTGAAGTTTTCAAGGATTTATTTCGGTTCCCTGTCAGCCATCCGGACGACGTGGTATTCCGTCCGGACGCTCATCAGTCAGCAACATCCGTTAGGACGACGAGATCTTTCCGTCCGGACTCCCATCAGTGTCTAGAAGCTTCGAATAGTTCAAGATTGCATCCGCCTGGACGTAATGGCAAATCGTCCAGACGCTCTTCAGAGTTCAAGAAAATCCCAATGTTCCAGCGCATCTGTCCGGACGCCATTCAGTGTTTGACAAGAAATAGGGTTTCTACCTTAAGACACAGTTATGGGAAGATGGATGCTACCGTCCGAACGATGTGTAATCCCGTCCGGACGATGTCCTCTATAAGGCAAGAATGTGCATACCAAGTTCAACCGTCCGGACGTCAGCCTTCATGGTCAGGACGATCAAGCTTCATATATGGAAATTGCGTGCACCAGTTCAACCGTCCGGACGTAAGCCTTCAAGGTCCGGACGCTCCAAGCCTTATTCTGGTAATTTCGTGCAGCTGAAGTGCAACCACCTGAACGCTAGGGCAACACCGTCCAGACGCGGCCTTGGTATGGAAGCTTTCAGCGCTATCTTGGAGAGGCGGTTGCAGTTGACCGTTCGGACGCTCGGTCAAGCCGTCCGGACACCCTCGGGTATTTTGGTCATAACTTTTTACTCAAATATCGGATTGAGATGAAATTGGCTTCATTGGAAAGCTTAGAAAAAATGTTGTAATTTGATTGTCCGGACGGACCCTAGAAGCGTCCAGACAGTATCCGTTCGGACGGAAAGATTTTCCAGTCCGGACGGCCCTTCAGAAAATTCCAGAATTACTTTTCGGACAAGGAAAACTTGACCCGTCTGGACGCGCATGTTTTAGACTTCATTTTTTAGTCGATTTTGGATTTCCAAAGCTTATAAATAAGAGGTTTGAGGCATGCTTTCAACATAGAATTCGGTGGTGAATTCTCTACAGCTTAGAGACGTAATATTTCCTCTAAAGCCTTGCCAAGGGTGTGAATTCCATTAGAGCTTAGAGAAGTCATCAATCCCTCTAAAGCCGTTTTACAAGTTTGCTGTGCTGTAAACCGAAGTCTATCTTAGAGGTCGGCTCTAAGGTAAGGAGTTCCATTGAAGACCCCTTCAGGTAGGTGAACCTGGTTGGGAAGCGTTAGTGTTGGGTTACACGTCAGAGATCAAGGTACGACCACTACATCGGTACATGTGAGTGTTACTGTCTTGTATCTAGCTATGTCTTTTGAATAGTAGAATTCCTGGGTTTAGCTGCCCCGGAGTGGTTTTTCTCTTAACTGAGTTTCCACTTCGTTAACAAAAATCTCTGTGTCATTTACTTTCCGTTGTGCTTTAATTTTTGTTGACACTTGTTGCACACACTTTACTTTTAGAAGTCAATTCCAATTTTTCAATTGGTATTAGAGCAGGCACACTCTGTTTAGGATTTAATTCCTGAGTGTGATCCTCATCTCTTCGTGACTTCTATTTTCTATTACACCTTTTATCATGAATTCTTCTCAGTTATCAAATGAGGATTCTGATATTAAGCTTTTGAAGGTTTTTAATAAATTGAAGAATGATCATCATTCTAAAATTTCACATAAAGAGCTTAAAAAGGTGAAGCAAGAAAAAGAGTCTCTAATTGTTCAATTGTCTGAATCACATGCCTTAATTGACTCTTTGAGATCTGAGAATACCATGCTGTTTAACATTATTGATTCACTAGAGATTAAATTAAAAGATTATGTTTTCTCTAGTGATAATTTGAAAAGCATGATGTGTATTCATTCAGATATTTCCAACAAGCCTGATTTAGTTGTTGATGATTTGAGTGCTTCTACTTCACATGTTTCTGATTCTGAATTAGATTCCTTTATTATTGAGCCTGTGATAGTAGACATTGCTTGTTTGGATAATTCTTGCTTGAATGATTGTGTGATGCCAAAATCCAAAGACACAGGTACACAAGCTCATGGTAAGTTTGTCCCTACTTGTCATAATTGTGGGAAGATTGGTCATATTAGGCCAAATTGTTGTTTGTTGAAATCCTACAGGCCTTGGATCAAGTAGGATGCTATGAGGAAATGTAAAGTTGAAGATTCTTCCTCATCAAAATATGTTCCTCCGCATAGGAGACATATAGAAGGTAAGGGCATTGTTATGTATAAGAATGCTAACCATAATTTTACAGAGAATGTCAAGAAGCATTCAAACAAAAGAAGCTTGCCCACCTGTCATCACTTCGGCATCACCGGTCACATCCGACCCAAATGTCCACAACTCCATAAGTTGAAGGTTCAGAGGAAGCTGCCAATAAGCGCTACACCTCCAATGGATCTTCAGGCTCTACGGCATCAACAGAAGTTTATTCTTGCTAATCAGAGTGGCAAATCAAGGCGCTACAAGAGAAAGCCTCATAAGCCCAATGGCAGCCATGCCCATGAAGGATTGCTGAACCTAATACAAGGTATGCTACGGAGAATGGACAACATGGGCAAAACCTGCAAGCTACCACCTCGGGTGAAGCAGGTATGGGTCAGGAAGGATGTGACCATTCACCCCTTGAGGGGGAGTGGACTTACCTAGTAAAGGTGAAGTCTCCCATGCATAGGATTGTGGTTCCTTAATCCTAGTGCATGTCAGGTATGTTTGCATTGCATTGTCTATCTTGTCATATTTTATTCATGCCTTGGATTCTGTTTGAGGAACTGTTTATTTTATCCCCATATTTTCTCTTGTTATCTTGAGAAGCATCTGCAAATATTTTTAGGGATGACAGTTAAAGCACGTCGGGCGGCTGCTTCTCTGTCTTGGTATTTCTAAACCTCTCTCCATGTGGATAGGTTTGGTTTTACCTTACATGCTGGGATTAGATGTCATTTCCTTTTCTGAGCAAGTGTTTGTTGTTTTTCCGTTTATCGGTTTTCAACGAAAAAAAAAAATGGGGAGAATTTGCAGGATTTTCTTTCTCTTGGCTTATTAGGTACTGTATGTATCCTTACCTGATATCTCTCCTCTATGAGCATTAATTTTCTATGCTTAGATATATTCGAGAGTTTTGACTATATTAGCCAAGTGTTTTTCCTGTTTATGCAAAAGTAGGATAGCTTCTTTCCTCATGCGATGGAAAAAGTGCACTATCCCGGGCTCCCCTAAGGTACTTCTTTCCTTCTCTGACTCGTTGCTTTTGGAGATTTTGGATATGAGTAGAAGTCCTTAATTAGATGGCCAAATTGACCACAGGCTAGTTGAACCTAGCATCTATAAATTCTGGCACTCCCTTCAGTTTGCAGTACCATAAGATTCGAGCAGTAATTCATAAAAAGTTATGTGCTTTAAATTTGTTTAGTCACTACTTATGTGCTTAAATTTACCTTGCCCTCTATGAGCAAGTAAAAATTTATCTTGTCCTACATGGTACAAGTAAAACAGAATATGTGCTGTTTCTTTAGGGGAGTGTATTAGATGAGGGTGGCTAGGCCCTAGTAAGTTATAAGGTTTGACTTTTGGCTTATCTGTCTCTGATTTTCTCTCGTGCCTAGAAAATCTAGTTGCTCTTTGTCATGTCTTGGAAAGTCATACCTTGTGGGAAAAGAGTCTCCACACACACACGCATTGCTTGAGTTGAGTTGCCTATTTGAATTTTCTGTGATCAGGAAAAGTTATTTGTGCTTATTGAAATCTCAACTCTCTTTTTTATCTCTGCTTAGTTTTGAGATGCTCTGTGATTGTGTTATCAGTTGATTATACATGCGTGTTTCTGAAATTGCCTTTGGAAAAATTATTTGTCTGCAAATTTTCCTCAAGTTTCAAAATTTTCAGTGTGTTGTATTTGGTCGGGCTTATTCTTACGTCCAAAACGAGAGCAGTCTTATCATATGCTGACCTAGCAATTGCTCATCCGGTCAGGATCTCTATAGGTTTAAGACTTGCTTCTCTTTCTCTGCCATACACACATCTTTGCATTTTTAATGATTTATCATGGCATCTTCTGTGTTTTTCTCGTGGATTTCTCCCGAGATTTTGGCATTTGTTGCAGATCTCTTCTCATCCCATGATCTTCTTTGTGTCTTCCGTTATTCTTTTAAGTCTTTGTGCTTTTAGAATATTGGAATATTTGTTGGGATATTTTCTTGAGATATTGTGCATGAATAATCCTTTTCTGTCTGAGTGTTGGGCTGATCATGATATATTTATGCCTTATGAGTAGCTGCATTGCTTATATTTCTCTTTGGCATCCATTTGACAGCCGTGTTAAATACCACATTATGTTTGGAACTAACAGGAACTAATGGTATTTTTGGAGATATTTCTGATTGGTTTTTCAGGGATACGACATCCAGCGGCTTCCAGCACAGTGATTGGCAGATGCATCCTTTGGAAAACTGACTATTGTTGAAGTCGGATGTTAAATTTCCAAAGGTCTTGGGATTTGATACTTGGAGAATTTATGTTCCTCTCTTTTGGGCCATTTACAGACGTTTCTCTACTTTCCTATTGTTCTGGATTTTAGAACGTTTTTCTGTTTGTGGATATTATTACTCCGTTTACCCTTGTCCTTCTGAGACATTAAGGGGGAGTAATTGTTGTGTGGTTTTTCTCATTACTCTGTTTTAACCTTTGTCCCTTTGTGACAAAAAGGGGGAGTAATTGTTGATTTGGACCGCGATTGTATTTTTAACCAGTCAAGTGATTTTTGTCCCAGAATGGACAAAGGGGGAGTTTGTTAGTTTTTGTGTTGGCTACATTCTGTTGGACAAAATCACTTCTATGTAATGTTGTTGCTTTCACAGGGATGCTGCTTTATCCAGAGTCTACTCTTCAGCTATGTTCTTCGAGAAGATTCTGTGAAGTTTTCAAGGATTTATTTTGGTTCCCTGTCAGCCGTCCGGAAGATGTGGTATTCTGTCCGGACGCTCATCGGTCAGCAACATCCATCCGGACGACGAGATCTTTCCGTCCGGACTCCCATCAGTGTCTAGAAGCTTCGAACAGTTCAAGATTGCATCCATCCAGACATAATGGCAAATCGTCCGGACGCTCTTCAGAGTTCGAGAAAATCCCAGTGTTCCAGCGCATCTGTCTGGACGACGTGGTTATACCGTCCGGACGCCATTCAGTGTTTGACAAGAAATAGGGTTTCTGCCTCAAGACACAGTTATGGGAAGACGGCTGCTACCTTCTGGACGATGTGTAATCCCGTCCAGACGATGTCCTCTATAAGGCAAGAACGTGCATACCAAGTTCAACCGTCCGGACGTCAGCCTTCATGGTTCGGACAATCAAGCTTCATATATGGAAATTAAGTGCACCAGTTCAATCGTCCGGACGATCAAGCTTCATATATGGAAATTGCGTGCACCAGTTCAACCGTCCGGACGTTAGCCTTCAAGGTCTGGACGCTCCAAGCCTTATTATGGTAATTTCGTGCAGCCGAAGTGCAACCATCCGGATGCTAGGGCAACACCGTCCGGATGCGGCCTTGGTATGGAAGCTTTCAGCGCTATCTTGGAGAGGCGGTTGTAGTTGACCGTCCGGACGCTTAGTTAAGCCGTCTGGACACCCTCGGGTATTTTGGTCATAACTTTTTACTCAAATATCGGATTGGGACGAAATTGGCTTCATTGGAAAGCTTAGAAAAAATGCTGTAATTTGGCTTAGAAATTGGCTTCATCGGACGGACCCTAGTAGCGTTCGGACGTCCTCCTTTCGGACGGAAAGATTTGCCCGTCCAGATGGCCCTTCAGAAAATTCCAGAATTACTTTCCGGACAAGAAAAACTGACCCGTCCGGTTGGCCCTGACTCCCGTCTGGACACGCGTGTTTCAGACTCCATTTTTGAGTCGATTTTGGATTTCCAAAGCCTATAAATAAGAGGCTTAAGGCATGCTTTCAACATAGAATTCGGTGGTAAATTGTCTACAGCTTAGAGACGTAATATTTCCTCTAAAACCTTGCCAAGGGTGTGAATTCCATTAGAGCTCAGAGAAGTCATCAATCCCTCTAAAGCCGTTTTACAAGTGTGTTGTGCTGTAAATCGAAGTCTATCTTAGAGGTCGGCTCTAAGGTAAGGAGTTCCATTGAAGACCCCTTCAGGTAGGTGAACCTGGTTGGGAAGCGTTCATGTTGGGTTACACGTCAGAGATCAAGGTACGACCACTGCATCGGTACATGTGAGTGTTACTGTCTTGTATCTAGCTATGTCTTCTGAATAGTGAAATTCCTGGGTTTGGCTGCCCCGGAGTGGTTTTTCTCTTAACTGAGTTTCCACTTCGTCAACAAAAATCTCTGTGTTATTTACTTTTCGCTGTGCTTTAATTTTTGTTGACACTTGTTGCACACACTTAACTTTTAGAAGTCAATTTCAATTTTTCAAAAGTAAAAGTCATAAAAATAAATAGAGTAGGGATAGGAGAAAGAATAGGGGATTGATTTCACCACTTACCGCATAACAATGGTCAATTATAAATTAACAAGGTAAATTCATACTTTGCATGATATAGGACTCGTCTCACTCGAGTAGTCAAGAAATTACCTCTAAAAAATAAGTATAATCCATCTTCGGTTAGCACAGACCGTCCACCTAACCACTAGGATGCTGTACGACCCGTCTTCCCTAGGTATGGATTAGCTACGTCTTTAATAGGATACACACAATCAATGAAATAGTATATCCCATCTTTGGTTGGTATGAATTGTTTACCTAAATTACACTAAACTAGGGTGTAGTACAATCCGTCTTCCCTAGGCATAGTCTATCTAACCCTCTTGATCACATGTCAGTTAAAACCTTTGTATAACAATCATTCACATAATCATAGAAAATATGAAGGATTGAGTTCAATCAATATAAAAGTCTTTCTAAGACAACATAAGAAATTCATAATGATTGAATATAAACATTAAGATCAATTCTCACCGTTACACAACCATCATGCATATAGAAAATATCAAATTAAAATACAATAAAACCATTGTTATTTGGAAAGGGTTACACTAATACCCTTGTAAGAATTTAGCCGCTCCTTGTGGTGCTGGGATGGCCTCCTGCCATGTTCTTCTCCTCTTCAACTTGTCAAGCCTCCAAGAAGAATTTACTGTCTAAAACTTAGTACAAACACAAACACAAGCACACCTTCTCTTGAAGCTTAGGGTTCTATTTATAGAGACTAGGAGAGGCCTAGAAGCTCTTGGAATTCCAGAAAAATTGTCTCTTGAGTCTTCTTGTCCAAGTAGGAGATTGAAACTTCAATCAAAGTAGGAAAAGGATTCCAAATTCGTCCAGAATTGTGGTCTTTTATTACGGGGCAATTTTAGCAAAGTAAACCTCAGAATTAGGGAAAAGCGATTTCAGACATATTTGTTGAATTGTTTATTATCTTTCCAAGGCCATCAATTTTATTGAAATCTGATTTCTGAGAAAAAAGTTATGATCAAAACACTGAGACATGTGCAGAATCCAAATTTGAACCCAATCCGATTTTGACTCTTAGTGGAGAAATTCCGATTTAATCCTTCACTTGATTTGATTAAACTTAACCACATCATAGGGGTCTTCTATTATGATTGATTAAGCTTAAACATATCTTCTAGGTCTTCTCAAAGTGTGCTTTAAGTCCAAAATTAATGGAATTAATTGCATCTTTATTTAAAACCTGAAAAACATTAAAACAACACAAAATCAAACAAATAACAATGCTAAGGAATTAACATATATACGTTAAGGGGCTTGAATGTGCAACATTCGACGCTTATCACATAACACCCATAATATGCTTCCGTAGACAGAACGGCAAGCACAGACAAATGGCATAAACAAACTGTGCCCCCTTCAAATCAGATTACTCCACCTAACAATAAGCCAGAGATTGTGCTAGACGATCTTTGCAAGCATGAGGTGCAGGGGAGACAAAGCACCAACCTTGATGGTAGAAGCTGCTCCTCGCCCTGAAGGACAGCATGAAAGAACTCCCTGAGCTCATTAAAAGAAGGGGCCAATACTACTTCATTGAAAGGACTGGCAGAAATCTGAAGTACCGGTACCCCAATGATCTGGCTGATCACCTGTGAATCAACCAAGATAACATGCCCCGCAATGGTCGACTGAAGGATGATGCTGTTGTCATCATTCTACACCACCTCTAGATGTGCATAGAATTCCCAACTAGCGTGGTGAGCACAATGTAGGCGCAGTTGTGGAGGTAGCCCCAGTGATAGGTCTAGATGATCTCATGGATATTGTCCAGTGGAGCTACCACAAGGTCTGCTCAAACAACATTCCTCTCAGGAATGACAGGCCTGTTCATAACCTTGGCTCTGGAGGCTACCACATCCTCGTCTGTCCTCTATCGGACTCTACGCTTTGGACTGTTCGCAAACATGATTCCACAAAAATAACCAACAAGGTATGCCAAAAATATTCTCAAAAATATTAAGTTCTTGTTAGTTCCCAAAAAAAATCGGGCATTATAACTATAGTAAAATGGACTTTTCCAAATATTACAAACAGTAAATAACCCAATTCAATCCAAAAGAATGCCAAAACAGATAATCCAAACACAGTAGATATTACAAATATGCATTTTTAATCTCAAACACATTTCCCACAAAATTCAATATTCTAATAGTTAATAATACATTGAAAAGAATAAAGAGAACTGAAAAAAAAAAAATACCTTGAATGGAGAGAAAATGCATAAAAGGACAAAAGTCACCGAGATTGTGCAATAACCCACGAGAAAAACTCACAAAAAGGACAAAAAGGTGCAAGAAAACTCGAGAGAAAGTGAGAGGATGCGGCAGCTAGGGTTCGATTCGTGACATATAACCTATGGTGGCCCAGTCCGGACGGATTACTAACTCGTCCAGACTCGCGTTGCCACATAAGCATGCGACAGGCTTTGCACGTTCGGACATGTAACCTGACTGTCCGGCCGTCTGAGTCGCACCCGTCCGGACACAAGCAGAGACTGTTTAGACCCTTCACACTGAAAAACAAAAACTGAAGGAAAATTTGCAGAAAAATTATTTTCCCTATTGTCAACTTCAGAACACACATGTATAATCAACTGATAAAGTAGTCAGATAGCATCTCAAAAATATGCAGAGATATAAAAGAGAGTTCAGAGTTCAATCAGCACAAAACTTCCTTGTAGATAGAAATATTACATAGATTACTCAACTCATGCAATGCGTGTGTGTGTGAAGACTTTCTCAATAAGGTATGAAGTTCACTAATAAGACTTGAAGCAGCTGAATTTTCTAAACAAGAGAGAAAATTAATGCAAGATCAGTCAAAAGTCAAACCTTATTATTTACTAGGGCCTAGCCACCCTCATCTGATACACTCCCCCTAAGATACAGCATCTAATTGTTTTTCTTGTACCGTGAAGGACAAGATATAAAGCTAACTCAATACAGAAGTAGTGAATATAAGCATATAACAAGGAATTCAGAAGAATAATTGTTTGTTTCTTTTTGGTGCTGTAACCTAGAGAGAATGTTAGAATTTTTAGGCTGTAGGTTCAACTAGCATACTGGTCAATTTGACCATCTTATCAAAAACATCTCTCTCATTAGAATTTCCAGAAGCAAGAATCAGAGACGAAAAGATGTACCTTAGGGGAGCCTTGGATAGTGCACATTTTCATCGCATGAGGAAAGTAACTATCTAGCATTTAGATGCACAAGAAAAACTTGGCAGATATTTAGGCATAAACTCTCAATCATAAAAGCATAGTCAATTAATGCACAATGAACTGAGATATCAGGCAAAAATACATGCAATATCTGACATGCCAAGAATAGAAAAAATAAAATTCCTTACATTTTCTCCCTCAATTTTTTTTTTTAATAAAAAAACAATAAAAACATGCGATATGCATAAAAACATCATAAGACTAGCATGTAAGGCAAGATCAAACCTATGAAAGATCAAAATTACCAATACAGAAAAGCAGTCGCCCGACATGCTTTTTCTGTCTTCCCCAAATAGTACATACAAAGTTCTCTCAAGAGAAATAGGGAGCAAATAACAGTGGTTCCTAAGCTGCAAAGCAAACAGAAGATATAACAAGTAAAAGATCATGCAATGCAATTAATCCTGATGCTCTAGGATTAGGAACCAAACCCTAGGCATGAACATCCTCACCAACTAGGTGAATCCATTCCCCCTTAAGGGGTGAATGTCTTCCTTCTTCCTGACCCATGCTTGCCTTCCTGTCGGTGGTTGTTGGTAGGATTTCATCTGATGATCCATCCACTGTATCATGCACTGCATCCAAATAGGTAGCTCGTTGCAATATTGATCATCCTCCACCTTCTGCAGCTTTTTGAAGTGCTTGGATTTCTTAGTCTTGGATTTACCATTTTACTTGGTAGGAATAAATCTCCGCTAAGGCCGCTGATGCTGAGGAGCCTGGCGCCATGGGGCATGATGCCTTGGGACTTGATGCCATGGGGCTTGATATTGAAGAGCCTGATGTCTTGGAACTTGATTCCATGAAGCCTGATGGGGAGCTTGATGCCTTGAAGCTTGATTCCATGGAGTCTGATACTAGGCCAGAGGTTTTGTGCTGTAATTTGCTTGTCTGGGCACCACTTTCTTGACCTTTTCTCTCTGAGCCTTGAGAAGGGAGCACTGGGGTCGGACATACCTTCTAATAGTAGGGAGCTTTTGAGTGACTAGTAGATCTCCATTGATTGTATCTTTCCCTTTGTCCACTATTATGGGTGGAGGCTTGAGGATTGTGGGCTTAATAAAGACAGTCCTAGAAGTAGAGGGAATGTCAGAGGGAAGAGCTACATACCCAAGTCCAGTCTTGTCTGCTGGGCTCTTCTGGATTGATAACATACGAGTCAGCTTCTCATTGGTGACCCTCTCCAATTGTAGTTGTGTCTCCAGTAGCTTCTCCTCTAGCCCATGTATCTTGAGTAACAATGAGTTTTTCTCTGTCTCTAAGCTACTTAGGTCATGAATGTGCTGCTTGCGAGCCTCCCTTAACTTCTCAAACTCTATATAGAGTATTTTATAAGCCTCCTTGAGTTCTTCTCCATCTTCATCGCTTTGCTCTGAGTAGTAAGCATCTTTCTCTTCTACATGCGGAACCACAAAGGCTAGAAATTTCTCTTGCTCAGGAGCTTCTTCTTCTTCGAACTCATCACTGAGAGTCGCATTGTATGCCTTCCCCTTTCCCTGCTTGAGATTTCCAAAGTCAGCTTATATATGCCCAAAGCCTGATCATTCAAAACATCTTGGGCCTTTGGGATCTTTCTTTTCATCTTCCTCAGGTTCTGACTCTCTAGGGACCTTCTTTAGGTTTTCAAAAAATTTCTTCTTGAACCAATCATTCCTCATTAATCTCCCAAAATTTTTGTCTAGCATTGCCACAACTTTTTCTTCATCCTTAGAGTCGTCTTCAAATGAGACTTCGACTTTCTTCTTGGAAGCAAGGACAATAGTCTTCACCTTTTTGACCGAGGGTAGGGACTACTCATAAGGTTGAAGAGAACCCACCAACTCTTCAATCTTCATCTCTTCCAAGTCTTTGCTTTCTTCAATTGTAGTTACCTTGATTTTGAAATGCTCAGGAAAAGATCTTAGAATTTTTGGGATGAGTTTCACATCTGAGACAGTTTTCCCGAGACTCACCATTGAGTTTCTTAGGTCGCTCATTTTGGTGTAAAACTCTTCGAATGTCTCATCTTCCAACATCTTAATTTCTTCAAATCTAGAAATCAACATTTGAAGTTTGGCTGATTTAACAAGTTCGGTGCCTTCATATGTTTTTTCTAAGATTTCCCATGCTTCTTTAGTAGATTCACTGCTTGAGATTTTTGCAAATTCAGACGGTGAAAGTGCTTGACTAAAGCATGGAGGGCTTTATCGTTGGTAAGCCGTGCATTTTTCTCACTGACTGTTTCGGGAGTTGCATCCGCTAGTTTAGTCCAACCAGTTTCAACAATTTTCCAACAGTCAATGGAAAATCTTAAACAGAGTGCACCAATAGCCATAGCTCGTACCATCAAAGGCAGGAATAGTATAAAGATTTTGAGACATTGAAGTAAAACTAGAAGTCAAAAAGGAATGATAACACTAAAGAATTAAATCTTAAACAGAGTGCACCAAGCTCTGATACCAATTGAAAATTAATAGACATCTAATTTAACAAGTGTGTGCAATAGTGTGCAACAAAATATTACAATGCTGAAAATAAAGCGACAGATATTTTGTTGACGAAGTGAAAACTCAATTAAGAGAAAAACCACTCTGGAGCAGCCAAACCTATTGTTAGTTTTGGTGTTGGCTGCATTCTGTTGGACAAAATCACTTCTATGTTATTCAGAGTCTACACTTCAGTTATGAGCTTCAAGAAGACTTGTGCAGAATTCAAATCAGTCAGTTTAGTTCCCTTGCATCCGTCTGGACGAAGTGGTATTTTGTTTGGACGCTCATTTGTCAAAGCATCATCTGTCCGGACGCCCATCAATGTCTAGAAACTTCAAACTGTTCCAGCTTGCATCCGTCTGGATGTAATGGCAAATCGTCCTGCTGCTATTCAGAGTTCGAGAAGAATCCAGCATTCAAGTGCATCCGTCCGGATGACGTGGCAATACCGTCTGGACGCCATTTAGTGTTTGACAAGTAATAGGATTTCTATCTCTGACACAGATATGGGAAGACAGCTGCAACCGTTCGGACGATGTGTGTTCCTGTCTGAATGCTATCCTTGATAAGGCAAGTCATGCAGAAGAAGTTCAACCGTTCGGACATCAAACTCCATGGTTTGAACACTCAGACCTTATTGTGGAAATTGCGTGCAGCGGAAGTGCAACCGTCCGGACGCTAGGCAACACCGTTCGGACACCCTTCGGTATTTTGATCATAACTTTCTAATCAAATATCGGATTGGGACAAAATCAGCATCATTGGAGAGCTAACAAAAAATATTACAATTTAATGGTTAGGACGGTCACTAGAAACGTCTGAACAGCCCACCATCCGGATGGAAAGATAGTAGCATCAGGACGACCAGCCAAAATTTGGGAAGTTTTTCAGAATTGCTTTTCAGACACGGAAACAGTTGCCCGTCTGCTCGCCCAAGGCTGTTGTCAGGAAGCACATGCCAGAGACTCCAATTCTGACTAGAATTAGGTCTTCTAAAGCTTATAAATAAGAGGCTCTAGGCATGCATTATGTACAGAATTCGGTAGTGAATTCCTTATAGCTTAGAGAGGGTGTTTAGTGAGATATTGAAGATTAGCTATCTCTCTAGCTTTTGCTACTTTGTGATTTGATTAGCTGTGAAGTCTATCTTAGGGGTTGACCCTAAGGTAAAGGATTCCATTGAAGACCCCTTCAGGTAGGAGACCTAGTTGGGAGGCGCTCTTGTTGGGTTATACATTAGAGTTCAAGGTATGACAACTGCATCAGAAGTATGTGAGTGCTACTACTTTGTAACTAGATTTGTCTTCTGAATAGTGGATATCCTAGGTTTGGCTACCCCAGAGTGGTTTTTCTCTTAATTGAGTTTCCACTTCGTCAACAAAATATTTGTCTCCTTTAAATTCCACATTTAATATTTTGTTGCACACTGTTCAGACACAGTTAATTAGAAGTCCAATAATTTTCAATTGGTATCAGAGCAGGTACACTCCGTTTGAAGGATTTAATTCGTGAGTGTGATCCTTATCTCTTTGTGACTTCTATTTTTTTTTTATTACACCTTTTATCGATTTCTCTCAGTTATCTGAAGAAAATTATGATATTGAGCTCTCTAAAGTTTTAGTTAAATTGGATAAAATGGTTTCTCCAAAAGAGCTCAAAAAGGTGAAGCAAGAAAAAGAGTCTTTGATTATACAATTGTCTGAATCACATGTTTTGATTGACTCTTTGAAATCTGAGAATACCATGTTGCTTAATATTATTGATGCACTTGAGAATAAATTGGCAAAATTCTCTAGTGATAATTTGAAGAGCATGCTTGGAATTCACTTAGATGTTCTAACAAGCCTGATTTAATTGTTGATGATTTAAGTACTTCTACTTCACATGCTTCTGATTCTGAATTAGATATTAAGCCTGTGATAGAAGATACAACTTGTTTAGATAATTCTTGCCTAACTAATCATGTGATGCCTAGCTCCAAGGATTCAGGAACAAAAGGTAAGTTTGTTCCTATTTGTCATAATTGTGGGAAGATTGGTCATATTAGACCAAATTGTTATTTGTTGAAATCCCACAGGCCTTGGATTAAGCAGGATGCCTGAGGAAAGGTAAAGTTGAAGATTCTTCCTCATCAAAATATGTCCCTCCTCATAGGAGACATATAAAAGGTAAGGGCAATATTGTGTATAAGAATGCTAACCATATTTCTGCAGAAAAAGTCAAGCGGCATTCTAACAAAAGAAGCTTGACTACCTGTCATCACTACGGCATCACCGATCACATCCGATCCAAATGTCCACATCTCTAGGCTCAGAAGTCGAAGGTTCAAAGTGATCTTCCAGCAACAGCTACATCAGGCATTCTACCTTCAACAGCACATCAGGCTCCACGGCATCAGCAGTAGTTTGTTCCTGCCAATAAAAGTGACAAACCAAAGAAGAACAAATCAAGGCGCTACAAGAGAAAGCCGCAGAAGCCCAATAGCTACCATGACTATGAAGGGTTTCTGAGTCTGATGCAAGGTATGCTAAGGAAAATGGACAATATGGACAAGACCTGCAAGCCACTGCCACGGGTCAAGCAGGTATGGGTCAAGAATGATGAGACCATTCAACCCTTGAGGGGGAGTGGACTCACCTAGTAAAGGTGAAGTCTTACCATGCATAGGATATTGGTTCCTAAATCCTAGTGCATGTCAGGTATGTTTGCATTGCATTGTTTAACATGTCATATCTGATTCATGCCTTGCATTTTGTTTGAAGAACTGTTTATTTTATACCCTATATTTTCCCTTGTTGTCTTGAGAAACATCTGCAGATATTTTTTTTTTTTGGGATGACAGTTAAAGCACGTCAGGTGGCTGCTTTTCTATCTTGGTATTCCTAAACCTCTCTCCCTGTGAACAGGTTTGATTTTACCTTACATGCTAGGATTAGATGTTATTTCCTTTTCCATAAGCATGTCCTTGTTGTTTTTCTGTTTTATTGTTTTCAACATAAGAAAAAAATAAAATAAAATAAAAATTGGGGGAGAGGATGCAGAATTTTATTTTTTTCTTTTGATAGCTTTTCAGATATTGTATGTGTTTTTTTTCTAATATCTTAGTTCATTGTGCATTAATTGAATATGCTTATATATGATTGAGAGTTTATGTCTGATATCTACTAAGTTTTCCTGTCGCATCTTAATGATAGATAGTTACTTTCCTCATGTGATGAAAATGTGCACTATCCAAGGCTCCCCTGAGGTACATCATTTTCCTCTCTGACTTCTTGCTTCTGGAAATTCTAATGAGAGAGATGTTTCTGATTAGATGGTAAAATTGACCAATATGCTACTTGAACCTAGAGCCTAAAAATTCTAGCATTCACTCTAGGTTGCAGCACCATAAGAAACAAGCAGTTATTCTTCTGAATTTTGTGTTATATGCTTGTATTCACTACTTCTGTGCTGAATTAGCTTTGTATCTTGTCCTTCATGGTGCAAGTAAAATTTTATCTTGTGCTTCATGGTACAAGTAAAACAATTAGGTGCTGCATCTTAGGGGGAGTGTATTAGATGAGGGTGGCTAGACCCTAGTAAGATAAGATTTGACTTTTGACTGATCTAACATTGACTTTCTCTCTTGTTTAGAAAATCCAGTTGCTTTAAGTCATATCAGTGAACTTCATACCTTATTGAGAAAGCTTTCACACACACACGCATTGCATGAGTTGAGTAATCTATTTAAAATTTTTATCTGCAGGGAAATTTGTGCTTATTGAATACTTAACTCTTATTTATATCTTTGCATATTTTTCCAATGCTATTTGACTACTTTATCAGTCGATTATATATGCGTGTTCTAAAGCTAACTTGAGGAAAAATATTTTTCTGCATATTTTTCTCCATTTTCAGATTTTCAGTGTGAATCATTCAGATGGACCTATTCTTACGTCCGGAAGAGAGCAGTCTTCCCATATGCTGACCTAACAATTGCCATCCGGATGGTTAAGTGACACGTTCGGACGGGATCTTTACAGGTTTAAGACTTGCTTCTCTTTCTCTGCCATACACACATCTCTGCATTTTTATCATGTAATATTGTGTGTTTATATCACGGATTTCTCCCGAGATTTTGGCATTCTCTGTACATCTCTTCTCATTCCATGGTATTTGATGTGTCTTCCTTTGTTCTTTTAAAGTTTTGTGCTTTTTAGAATATTGGAATATTTGTTGATTGGAATACTCTCTTGAGATGTTGTGCATAAAAATCCTATCATGTTTGGGTGTTGGGTGGATATTGTTATATCCATGCTATTTGGATTGCAATCTTTGCTTTTGTAATACTTGTGCATCCAATTGACAGCTGTCATAATACCACTTTCTTTTTGGGACTAATACGATCTAATATTTCTGTGTGGTGTTATTTTTTAAAATATTTTTGTTTAAATCTTTTCAGGAATATGTCGTCCAGCAGCTCCCAGCACAATATCTGACAGATGGATCTTTTGGAAAATTAACTGTTGTTGAAGTCGGATGTTCAAATTCCAAAGGTCTCAGGATTAAGATGAGTCTTTTCCCCTAGCTCATGCGGAGCCATCTGTAGCATTCCCTCAGATCTGTATCAGTTAGAGGTTCAATGGTGAATCTCCTCATTTATCTTGCAGACCAGTTGCTTAGAGGATGTCAATCTGGGGATAACCAGGTTTAGGCTTTGTAAAATCAAGCGACTGAAGGTCTCTAAGTCCATGGTTCCCAGCTTCCAGATCTAGAAGCCGAAGTAGTACAAATCCAGCCTTTTGTACTGCATTCTCACCGCTACTTGATTTCAATGGATCAGCGGGATTTGGTACTTTGAGGATTTTTGTTCCTCTCTTTTGGGCCACTTGCAAACTCTTCCCTACTTTCCTTTTGTTTTGGATTATACGACGTTTTTATCTGTGGATTTTATATACTCTATATACTCTATAATATACTCTATTTTATTACTGTGGTCTTTCTATACTTTGTTTACCCTTTGTCCCTTTTGTTAGTATTTTTATTGGCTACATTCTGGATAAAAACAAAAACACTTTATGTATTGGTTTTGTTTTAACAGGATGGTTGGTTTTCAATTCAGAATCTTCATGTATTCAGACAGTGTTCAAATCAAAGACAATAACTGATCACAAGCTTCTACAAAATGTCCATGAAGAGTCCTTGCAAAATCCAAGACAAAACAGTCGGTTCTTGTGCAACTGTTCGAATGTGCTTTTGAAGGCGTCCAGACGCCTTGTAATGTCTTACAGATAAACATTGAAAGACATCCGGACGTTAGAGCAACACCGTCCAGATGCTAGGTCAATCAGTATTCAACAAAAAGTTGGATTTCAGAAGTCGACACTGTTTGGGAAGTCTTTGCAAGCCGTCCGGACGACGTGGCAACACGTCCGGATGATGTCCAGTATTTCAGAATATTTCAGAGTTCCATTCGAACGCAGAAAGGATTTTAGCGAAGACCGTCTGGACGCCCGGTCAAGCCGTCCGGACGTGAACTTGATAAAGATAGAATTATGTTATTTCTGAAAGGATATCACAAAAAACCGTCCGGGCGTGGCTAACTTCCATCTAGACGCTCGCCAGCCAGAGCCTGAATCTCAGCAGTTTTTTGAGGTCTCTTTAAGCCTATAAATAGGAGGCTCTAGGCTAGTGTTTTGTACAGAATTCGACAGTGAATTCCATAGTGCTTTGAGAGGGTGTTTAGGGATAATGGAAGATCGACTAGCTCTCAAGCCATTGCCGGTGTGTGCTAAGTTGTTCGTGTAAAGTCTATCTTAGGGGTCGGCCATAAGGTAAAGGAATCCATCAAAAGCCCCTTCAAGTGGAAGATTTGGTTTGGAAGCGTTTGTGTTGGGTTACACGTCAGAGTTAGAGGTATGACTACTGCATAAGGGTATGTGAGTACGAGTGTCTTGTAACTAGCTTTGTTTTTGGATAGTGAATTTCTTGGGTTTGGCTGCCCCGGAGTGGTTTTTCTCTTCACAGAGTTTCCACTTCGTAACAAATATCTTGTCTTATTTAAATTTCGCATTTAAGATATTTGTTTGCACACAAACACACACACTTGGTTTAAATTAGAAGTCAATAATTATTTTCAATTGGTATCAGAGCTTGGTAGACCCTGGTTAAGATTTATTTCTCGTGTGTGATCTCTTTATTGACTTCTTTATTTCTAATGGAAAAATCTTGTGATATGAGTAACAATAATACTACATCTTCTTTACATGCTATGCCTGCTCATAGAATTATGTTTGTTAAGCCTGACATGTCTACTCATTATTCGTCTAGTAGGAATGTAAATAAAAGGTACAACTCTATCCCTACTTGTCATTATTGTGGTATTATTGGTCATACTTGTCCTAACTACTTTCAAATATGCTCTCTAAAGCCATGGGTTAAAATGCATGTTCTTAGGGATAATGAGCCTGGTATTAGAAATCAGATCAATAATCTATGTGATCAAGCAAAACTCATCAGTGAAAAATTAGAGAATCCTACCCTTTTTAAGAAAAATTCTGTCATGTCTAAAAAGGAAAAAGACGTCTCAAATAAACATGTTTTGGTTAAGAAAAGTGACAATCTATGTTTAGTTGCTCATATGGCTTTAAAAGTCCTAGATACTTGCTTGTGGTATTTGGATAGTGCTTGCTCCAAACATATGACAGGTGACAGGGCACTCCTCAAAGATATTCAAATGGCCAGAGGAGGAAGAATTACTTTTGGAGATGGAAGCCAGGCCAAAGGGATTGGAAATGGGCAGATTAACATTCCAGGGATAGAAGTATCTCAAAAAGCCCTATATGTGGAGGGTCTCAAGGCAAATCTTCTCAGTATCAGCCAATTGTGTGATGATGATCTGGTTGTCCAATTCTTTAAAAAGGAATGCAACATCTTTGACAGCAATGGAAAGTGGCTAATGGGAGGAGAAAGGACTAGTGACAACTGTTATGGCATTCCAAATCTCTCTTCAGATTCTCAAATCATCTGCAATAAAGCTACCATTGATGAAAGTGAGCTATGGCATCAACGGTTGGGTCATTTAAACTTCACTAACAAGTTCAAAATTGCAAGCCAGGAAGTTGTCAAAGATCTTCCTAAAATGAAAGATACTGGGAAAGGAGTTTGTGGTCCATGCTAGCTTGGGAAAACCATGCCAGCTTGGGAAAATAGACTCGTACTGCTCATAAGAAGACATCAGGTATCCTTACTTCCCGTAATTTAGAATTGTTGCATATGGATATCATGGGTCCCACCCAAACCTCTAGTCTCGGTGGGAAGAAATATATTCTGGTTATTGTAGATGACTATACCCGGTACACTTAGGTTCTTGCCGCTTAGCAGTTGTTCAAAAAAATTCAGATAGAGCAAATTGTCATATCATGAGGATTCGCAGTGATCATGGCAAAGAATTTGAGAATGCTCGGTTTGAAAAATACTGTCACTCAATGGCATTCAACAAGAGTTTTCTTCTCCTATTACTCCTCAACAAAATGGGATTATGGAGCGGAAAAACAGAGTTTTACAGGAAATGGCTCGAGTAATGATTCACTCTCAACATTTTTTGGGAGAAGCTATCAATACTGCATGTCATATCATCAATAGAGTCTACCTGAGGCTAGAAACTAGCAAGACTCCATACGAGATTTGGCGAGGTAAGAAACCCACTGTTAAATATTTATGGACTTTTGGTAGTATATGCTATATTCTACAAGACAGGGAAAATCTGGGAAAGTTTGATCCCAAAAGTGATGAAGGCATATTCTTGGGATACTCCACCAACAGTCATGCCTACAGAGTCTATAACACTAGACCAGAAACAGTGATGGAGTCCATAAATGCGGTCATTGAAGATGAGATTAGGGCACATAGCAAGGAGGAGATTTCTCAGTCCACCCTAGAGACACTACCTTCTCTCACAGGTAATGTAAGTGAGACTTCCTCTGCAACAGTAGAGCCTATATTTATTCCTCCTATCTCTCCTACAGCAGCAGATGTTCTTCCTGACTCAACTGATGTTGTACCTATTGAGGAAACCGATCCTAAATCAGATCAAGACTCAGAGCTGATAAATCCTCTTATTGAACCCGCATCTTGGGTCAAACTCAATCATTCTTCCAGGCAGCTTCTTGGGAATCTCAATGAAGGTAGACAGTTGAGAAGCTAAATAATCAACCCCTCTAATGAGGTTGCTAATCAAGTGACTTACAATTGCTATCTAGCTCAATTTGAACAAAAGAAAGTGGAGGAAGCCTTACAAGATGACAGCTGGGTTATTGCTATGCATGATGAGTTGCATCAGTTCTCTCGCAATGATGTCTGGACCTTGGTTTCCAGACCATCTGATCAAAATATCATCATCACAAAGTGGATTTTCAAGAACAAATTAGACGAACATGGCACGGTAATTCAAAATAAAGCACAGCTTGTTGCACAAGGGTACACTCAGATTGAAGGGGTAGAGTTTGACGAAACCATTGCTCCAGTTGCCCGCCTTGAATCTATCAGAATTTTGCTCTCCAAATCTTGTCACCTAGGCTTCAAGCTTTATCAATTGGATGTCAAGAGTGCTTTTTTGAATGGCATTCTTCATGAAGAAGTTTATGTAGATTAACCAAAAGGATTTATGGATCCTCACTATCCTCAACATGTCTACAAACTGAAGAAAGCCCTGTATGGTCTCAAACAAGCTCCAGGAGCATGGTATGAGAGATTAACCACTTATCTTCTGGAAAAAGGGTTCACAAGAGGATAGGCAGATCGGACCCTTTTCATCAAAAATCAAGGAAATCACAAACTCATTGCACAAATCTATGTAGATGATATCATCTTCAGAGCAACCTTAGATTCTCAAGCTCATGAGTTTGCTGAAGAAATGAAACAAGAATTTGAGATGAGTATGATAGGTGAGTTGACCTATTTTATGGGGATGCAAGTCAAACAAACTCTTGAAGGGATATTTATTTCTCAAGCTAAATATGCCAAAGATCTGGTGAAACGGTTTAGTCTAGATGGGAAAAGCCATGCTCGTACTCCCATGAGCAAAAATGTCAAGATTAGTGCTGATCTCACAAGCAAACAAGTAGATCCTACTCTTTACAGAAGTATGATTGGCAGTCTTCTCTATCTTACGGTAAGCCGACTAGATATTGCTTTCAGTGTCAGAGTTTGTGCTAGATTTCAAGCTAATCCTAAGGAATCTCATCTTACTGCTGTCAAGTACATCATCAGGTACGTAAATGCCACTGTTAATTATGGTATCTGTTTTTCTAGAGAAACAAATCTTGTGCTTGCAGGATACTCTGATGCAAATTGGGCTGGAAATGCTGATGATAGGAAAAGCACCTCTGGTGGTTGTTTTTATGTTGGTACAAATCTGGTAGCTTGGATGAGTCGGAAACAAGCCTCAATTCCTCTTTCCATTGTAGAAGCTGAGTATATTGCTGTTGGAAGTTGTTGTACCCAGTTATTGTGGATGAAGAAATTACTCTGTGATTATGGCTTCACTCAAGACACTATGGTCATTCACTATGACAATACCAGTGCTATCAATATTTCAAAGAATCCATTCCAGCATTCTTAGACCAAGCACATTGACATCCGGCTTCATTTCATCCGTGACCTTGTCGAATCCAAGGAAGTAGTTCTTATGTTTATTCCCACAGAAAATCAATTGGCTGATATCCTCACCAAACCTCTTTATGGAAGCAGGTTTGAATCTCTTAGAAAAGCCATTGGTATTTGTGACATGTCCTGGACATGTCTTTGATTCATGCTCGGATACGACTCTTCATTTCCTCTTAGTCTCTTCCATGGGTTGCATAATTTTTTTTTTTAAATAAAAAAAAAATTGGGGGAATTTGGTGCAAGGGTTCTGTTACAACATCTTTAAGCTATCTCATGTATATTTATGACAGTTCACTATGCTTTGATAAAATATACATTCATATGGTTAAGTTTCTAAATCTGATATGTGCTGAATTTTCCTGCTGCATCTTTACTAGATAGTTGCTTTTCTCATGCAATAAAACTTGTGCACTATCTAAGGCTCCCCTAAGATATATTTTTTTTTCTCTCCGCTGACTTTTAGCTTCTGGATTTTTTTAATGAGAAAGATTTTTTTTATTTTTTTTTGCTGAGATGCTCAAATTGACCAACTCGCTAGTTGAATCTAGAACCCATAAATTCTAGTATTCTTTCTAGGTTATAGCACTAGGAGATAAAAGGCATCCAAAACTGAATAAAAATGGATAAATAAAAAGATCCGCTGCTTATGCTAGAAATTTGTTCTTGATCTTGTCCCTAAAGAAACAGTCAGTGATCACATCATTGCTTGCAGAAATAGACGGTCACTAAAGGATATAGTAAAAGAAAAGTGTTGCAGCTTAGGAGGAGTGTATCAGATGAAGGTAATTAGGCCCTAGCATAAGGTTTGACTTTTGACTGATCTAACATTGATTTTCTCTCTTGTTTAGAAAATCTTGGTGTTTTACATCATATCAGTGAACTTTATACCTTATTGAGAAAGCTTTCACACACACATGCATTGCATGAATTAAGTTTACTATTGAAAAAGTTCTATCTGCAAAAAATTTTTGCTCATAGATTATTTAACTCATTTCTATATGCTTGCATATTTTTGACTAGCTCTCTGACTGTTTTCACAGGTTTAGATCCATGTGTGTGCTAATTTCTCGTTGACGACCTAACCTTGTTCTTTTCTCCTATTTTTGTTTGTGGTTATGGTTTCAATTAATACTCTGTTTACCTTTTGTCATTGTGTGACAAAAAGGGGGAGTATTTTTTGGTTGTATTTGGTATTTCGACCAAGAATGTGTTTCCAAACCGGTCAAGTGTTTTTGTCCCAAAGGGCCAAAGAGGGAGTTTGTTAGTAGTTTTATTGGCTACATTCTAGATAAAACAAAAACACTTTATGTAATAGTTGCGTTTTAACAGGATGGTTGGTTTTCAATTCAGAATCTTCATGTATTCAGACAGTGTTCAAATCAAAGACAATAACTGATCACAAGCTTCTACAAAATGTCCATGAAGAGTCCTTGCAAAATCCCAGACAAAACAGCCGGTTCCTGTACAACCGTCCGGACGTGCCTTTGAAGGCATCCGGATGCCCCGCAGTGTCTTACAGAAAATATTGAAGTCGTCCGAACGTCGGGGCAACACCGTCCGGACGCCAGGTCAATCATTATTCAACAAGAAGTTGGATTTTAGAAGTCGACATTGTTTGGGAAGTCTCTGCAAGCCGTCCGGACGACGTGACAACGTGTCCGGATGATGTCTAGTATTTCAGAATATTCCAGAGTTCCGTTCGAACACAGAAAGGATTTTAGCGAAGACTGTCCAGACGCTCGGTCAAGCCGTCCGGACGTGAACTCGATAAAGATAGAATTAAGTTGTTTCTGAATGGAGATCGCAGAAAACCGTCCGGACGTGGCTAACCTCCATCCAGAGGCTCGCCAGCCAGAGTCCGAATCTCAACAGTTTTTGAGGTCTCTTTAAGCCTATAAATATGGAGCTCTAGGCTAGTGTTTGGTACAGAATTCGACAATGAATTCCATAGTGCTTTGAGAGGGTGTTTAGAGAGAATCAAAGATCCGCTAGCTCTCAAGCCGTTGCCAGTGTGTGCTCAGTTGTTCGTGTGAAGCCTATCTTAGGGGTTGGCCCTAAGGTAAAGGAATCAATCAAAAACCCCTTAAGGTGGAAGATCTGGTTGGGAAGCATTCGTGTTGGGTTCGCGTTAGAGTTAGAGGTATGACTACTGCATAAGGGTATATAAGTACGAGTGTCTTGTAACTAGCTTTGTTTTTGGATAATGGATTTTCTGGGTTTGGCTGCCCCAGAGTGGTTTTTCTCTTCGCAGAGCTTCCACTTCGTAACAAATATCTTGTCTTATTTAAATTCCGCATTTAAGATATTTGTTTGCACACAAACACACACACTTGGTTTAAATTAGAAGTCAATAATTATTTTCACCTTTTACACAAAAAGGGGGAGTATATGTTTGATTTGGACTGGGATTGTATTTTTAACCAGTCAAGTGATTTTTGCCCTAGAATGGCCAAAGGGGGTGTTTGTTAGTTTTTGTGTTGGCTGCATTCTGTTTGACAAAATCACTTCTATGTAATGTTGCTGCTTTAACAGGAATGTTGTTTTATTCAGAGCCTACACTTTAGTTATGAGCTTCAAGAAGACTGTGCAGAATTCAAATCAGTCAGTTTAGTACCCTTGCATCCGTCCGGAAGACGTAGTATTTTGTCAAGACGCTCATCTGTCAAAGCATCATCAATCCAAACGACGAGAACTTTCCGTTGGGATGCTCATCAGTGTCTAGAGACTTCGAGCTGTTCTAGCTTGCATCTGTCTGGATGTAATGGCAATTCATCCGGTCGCTATTCAGAGTTCGACAAGAATCTAGCATTCAAGTGAATCCGTCCGGACGCTATTCAGTGTTCTACAAGTAATAGGGTTTCTGTCCCAGACACAAATATGCGAAGACAGCTGCAACCGCTTGGAGGATGTGTTCCCGTCCAGACACTATCCTTGATAAGGTAAGTCGTGCAGAAGAAGTTCAACAGTCCGGACGTCAAACTCCATGGTCCGGACGCTCAGACCTTATTATGGAAATTGTGTGCAGCGGATGTGCAACCGTCCGGACGCTAAGGCAACACTGTCCGGATACCCTCCGGTATCTTGATCATAACTTTCTACTTAGATATCGGATTAGGACGAAATTGGAGTCATTGGAAAGCTAACAAAAAATATATGAACGGTCCACCGTCCAGACGGAAAATGGTTGCGTCTGGACGTCCAGCCAAAAATTCAAGAAGTGTTCAGAATTGCTTTTTCGGACACGGAAACAGTTACCCATCTAGACCCCCAAAGCTGCTGTCCAGACGCATGCTAGAGACTCTAATTCTAACTAAAATTAAGTTTTCTAAAGCCTATAAATTAGAGGCTCTAGGTATGATTATGTACAGAATTCGGTAGTGAATTCCTTACAGCTTAGAGAGGATGTTTAGGGAGATATTAAAGATCTGCTAGCTCTCTAGCTTTTGCCAATGTGTGATTTGATTTGCTGTGAAGTATATCTTAGGGGTTGGCCCTAAGGTAAAGGATTCCATTGAAGACCCTTTCAGGCAGGAGACCTGGTTGGGAGGCGTTCGTATTGGGTTATACGTTAGAGTTCAAGGTACGACCACTGCAATAAGTGTATGTGAGTGATACTACTTTGTAACTAGCTTTGTCTTCTGAATAGTAGATATCCTGGGTTTGGCTACCCCGGAGTGGTTTTCCTCTTAATTGAGTTTCCACTTCGTCAACAAAATATTTGTCTTTTTAAATTTCGCATTTAATATTTTGTTGCACACTGTTCACACACACAGTTAATTAGAAGTCCAATAATTTTCACCCAGGATATCCACTATTCAGAAGACAAAGCAAGTTACAAATCAGTAGCACTGACATATCCTTATGCAGTGGTCGTACCTTGAACTCTGATGTGTAACCCAACACAAACGCTACCCATCTAAGTCACCTACTTGAAGGGGTCTTCAATGGAATCCTTTACCTTAGGGCCAACCCCTAAGATAGACTTCAGTTCAGCACAGCAACAGTACTTGGCAACGGCTTGAGAGTGAGCAGATCAAAACAATGACTCTTACAATAAACTCTCTAAGCACTATAGCATTCACTACCGAATTCTTACAAATAACATGCAAAGGGGCCTCTATTTATAGGCTATAGGAATCCAAATTTGCGTTTGACTTGAATTACCTAGGCGGCATTCGGATGGTAGCTGAGGGCGTTCGGACGGACAACTGTGCGATCAGCTTTCCAAATTTGCTTGAAATTCTTTCCTGAATAGAGTTACGTCCGGACGGTTGCACTTTAGCTGCACGTAATTTCTATATCAAGGCTTTGAGCGTTTGAGCCATGAGGTATGATGTCCAAACGGTTGAACTGAGGCACGCAATTTCCATATATAAGGCTTGAGCGTCCAGACCATGAAGTTTGACGTTCGGACGGTTGAACTTTGTATGCATGACATACCTTATCAAGGATTGCATCCGGATGGAAACACACATTGTCCAGACGGTTGCAGCTCTCTTCCCATATTTGTGCTTTGGAAAGAAATCTTTCAACTTGTCAAACACTAAAAGGCGTTCGGAAATGTTGCTTAGAAGTCCGAATGATGCAAGCTGGAACAGTTCGAAGGTTCTCGACACAGTGGAAGGCCCAGAAGGAAAGTTCTCGTCGTCTGACGGATGATGGTTGGACAGTTGTGCGTGCGGACAGAATATTACATCGTCCAGACAGATGCAAGGGATCCAATTTCTCTAACTTGAAATTTGTGCAGATCTTCTAGAAACATATCTCTGAAAAAGAAGACTTCTGAAAATGACTGAACCCTTGATAAAAAGCATCATTACATGAAAGTGATTTTGTCCAATAGAATGCAGCCAATTACAAACCAATAGTTTAGATTCTGGTTCTTTTGCATAAAGCATATTTTTGTTGTTTTTATGTCGTTATTTTTTAAAAATAAAAATAAAAATAAAAATAAATAGAATTGGGGTAGAAGATGCAAGGAATTTTTATTTTTTCTTTTGATAGCTTTTCAAATATTGCATGTATTTTTGCCTGATATCTCAGTTCATTGTTCATTGATTGAATATAGTTATATATGATTGAATATTGTTTTCTTATGCGATTAAAAATTGTGCACTATCCAAAGCTCCTCTAAGGTACATTTGTTTTTTACTCTCTGATCTTTAGCTTCTGAAAATTCTGATGCGAGATTTTTTTGCTAAGATGGTCAAATTGACCAACTCGCTAGTTGAACCTAGAACCCATAAATTCTGACATTTTTTCTAGGTTGCAGCACCAAGTGATAAAAAACATTTAATTTTCAATAAATATGGATAATAAAAAATATCCATTCCTTATTGTGTTGTAAAATCTGTTCTTGCACTCGTCCCTATAGAAAGAGTCAGTGACCAAATCATTGCGGAAATAGATGGTCACTAATGGACTAAGTAAAAGAAAAGTGCTGGATCTCAGGAAGATGAGGGTGGCTAGGCCCTAGTAAAATAAGATTTCACTTTTGACTGATCAAACTTTGAATTTTTCTCTTATTTAGAAAATTCAGTTGTTTTAAATCATATTAGCAAACATCATACCTTATTAAAAAAGCTTTCGCACACACATGCATAGCATGAGTTAAGTCTTCTATTTAAAATTTTTATCTACAAGGAAATTTATGCTCATTGATTACTTGATTCTCAATTATATGTGTGCATATTTTTGAATTGCTATTTGACTGTCTTATCAATTATTTATACATGCATATTCTGAAGCTAACTTTAGGGAAAATTATTTTTCAGCAAATTTTTCTCGAAATTTTGTTATTTAGTGTGAAGCATCCGGATGGACTTGGCTTGAAGTCCGGACGCATGCGGCCCTGCAGTAGCCGTTTGGCGGTTAAGTGATACGTCTGTATGGGAGCCCTATAGGTTTAAAACTCGCTTCTCTTTCTCCCAACGCCGTACAACGGATTTTCCTCACCATTTTTTTGAATTCCTGAGGTTTTCTAGTGTTTTCTCAGTAGTTTTTGAAAAATAGATGACTTCTAATTTTAACAATTGTTTGCAAAAGTGTGTAACAAAATGCCATGTTAGTTTGTAATTGGCCACATTCTGTTGGACAAAATCACTTCTTTGTAAAGATGTTTTTTAACAGGGATTCCATTATTCAGAATTGCTTCCAGGAGATTCTGCACAGTTTGCAAGGAAGAAAATTTGGTTCCCTGCTAGCCATCCGGACGACGTGTCATACCGTGTGGATGCCCATCTGTCCAAAGCATCATCTATCCGAACGACGAGAAATTCCTGTCCGGACCTTCCCCTATGTTGAGAAGTTTCGAACTGCTCCAACTTGCATCCGTCCAGAAGTTTCAGTAGCACGTCCGGACGACTCTCAGTGTTCGACAAGCTCCAAGATTTCTTTCCAAAACATTGTGATGGGATGATTGCTGCAATCGTTAGGACGACGTGGATTCCCGTCCGGACGCGCTTATCCATAAGGCAAGTATTGCATTCAAAATCCAAACGGCCGGACGCCAGTCAGCATGGTTCGGATGCGCGTGCATCAGATATGGAAATTGCGTGCATCAAATCAACCGTTCGGACGACAATTCCCCCGGTCTGGATGCGCGAACCTTTATAAGGAAATTATTTGCAGTGGAAGTGCGACCGTCTAGACTACAGGGCACCACCGTTCGGACGTGGTTTAAAAACAGGAAAGAATTTCAACGAAATTCTCGGGAAGTCGATCGTACAGTTGTCCGTCCAAACGGCCCTTGATTACCGTCTAGACGGCGCCTAGGTTTTATCAAGCCAGACGCTTATTTGAACCCACAACCTATAAATAGAGGTCCTTATGCTTAAGAACAGCAAGAATTCGGTATTGAATTCCCATAGTACTTAGAGAATTATATTGTGAGATTATTGAGCTGAGTTGTCTCTCTAAAGCCATTATTATGTGTGTTGTTGCTGCGCTTACTTGAAGTCTATCTTAGGGGTTGGCCCTAAGGTAAAGGATTCCATTGAAGACCCCTTCAGGTTGGAGATCTGGTTAGGAGGCGTTTGTATTGGGTTACACGTTAGAGTTCAAGGTACGACCACTGCATCAGGGGTATGTGAGTGTTACTACTTTGTAACTAGTCTTGTCTTCTGAATAGTGGATATTTTGGGTTTGGCTGCCCCGGAGTGGATTTCTCATATTGAGTTTCCACTTGGTTAACAAAACTTCTTGTGTCTTTTAATTTCCACATTGTTATTTTGTTAACGCTTTGTGCACACACACACTTACTTTGTTTTTAGAAGTCATTTCAATTTTTCGTTTGGTATCAAAGCTTACTCTGTTGAGATTCAATTCTTGAGTGTTATATTTTTTTGACTTCTATCTAAAATGTCTCAAACTCTTAATACTGTTCCTGCCTTTGACGGTACGAACTATGGCTATTGGAAGGCTCGTATGCGGTTCTTTTTAAAATCTATTGACTGTTGGAGTATTGTTGAAACTGGTCGGACTAAACTAGCGAATGCAGCACTCGAACTAGTCCCTCAGAAAAATGGACGAATTTCTAATGATAAAGCCCTCCATGCTCTATGTCAAGCACTTTCACCGTCTGAATTTACAAAAATTTCAAACTGTGAATCTGCTCAAGAAGCGTGGCAAATCTTGGAAACAACATATGAAGGCACCAAACTTGTAAAATCTGCCAAACTTCAAATGTTGATTTCCAGATTTGAAGAAATTAAGATGTTGGAAGAAGAGACATTTGGAGAGTTTTACTCCAAAATGAGTGACCTAAGAAACTACATGGTGAGTCTTGGGGAGCCCGTCTCGGATGTAAAACTCATCCAAAAAATTCTAAGATCATTGCCTGAGCGTTTCAGGATCAAGGTGACTACAATTGAAGAGAGCAAAGATTTGGAAGAAATGAAGATTGAAGAGTTGGTAGGATCTCTTCAAACTTATAAGCTGTCCTTGCCCCCGATCAAAAAGCTGAAGACCATTGCCCTGAAGGCTTCCAAGAAAAAGGTAGAAGCCTCATCTGAAAATGACTCTGAGGAGGAAGTAAAAGTTGTGGCTATGTTGGCCAAAAATTTCAGAAGACTACTGAGAGATGACCGATTCAAGAAGAAGTTTTCTGAAAAGATAAAGAATGCTCCCAGAGAAGCTAAACCCGAGCAAGCAGAAAAGAAAGATCCCAGAGGTCCTAAATGTTTTGAGTGCTCAGGATTTGGGATATACGAGCTGATTGTGGGAACCTCAAGAAGGGCAAAAAGAAGGCATACAATGTGACTCTTAGTGATGAGTCAGAAGAAGAAGAAGCTTCTGAGTCAAAAAAATTTCTAGCCTTTATGGCTCCACTTGTAGAAGAGGAGGATTCTTATTACTCAGAGCACAACGATAATAAGGATGAACTCAAGGAGGCGTACAAAACTCTCTATGTAGAGTATGAAAAACTGAGGGAAGGACGTAAGCAGCACCTTCATGATCTGAACAGTTTGCAGACTGAGAAGAGTTCCTTCCTGTGGAAAAATACAAGAGCTAGAGGAGAAGTTACTAGAGACATAGCTTCAATTAGAGAGAGTCACTGATGAAAAGCTGACTCACATGCTATCAATTCAGAAGAGGCCCAACCGACAAGACTGGTTTTGAGTATATAGCTCCTCCCATTGACACTCCCTCTACCTCCAAGACTGTTTTTGTTAAGCCTGCAGTCCCAGAGCCTCCCCCTACTATTGAAGATAAAGGGAAGGACAAGATTAATGGAGATGTTCAGGGAACTAAGAAGCCCCCTTCCATAGGAAGAACTCCTATATGCCATCACTGCGGTCTAATTGGGCATTTCTGATCTCAGTGCTCCCTTCTAAAAGCACAAAAAGCAAAGGTCGAGGAAGAAGTGCCCAGACAAGCTAATCATGGCACTAGACCTCTGACCCAGCAGCAGACTCCATGGTATCAGGCTCCTTATCATGCTCCATGGAATCAAGCACCAAGGTATCAGGCTCCTCAATATCAAGCTCCTTGGTCTCATGCACCACGATACCAGGCATCTCTACATCAGCGACCTCAGCAGCGATTTGTACCTACCAATCACAGTGGCAAATCCAAGCACTCTAAAAGGTCGCAAAAGGTGGAAGATGATCAATACTACAAAGAGCCACCTATTTGGATGCAAAGCATGATGGAGTGGATGGGTCAACAGATGAAGTCCTGCCAGCAACCACCCACAGGAAGGCAGGCTTGGGTCAAGAAGAAGAATGACATTCACCCCATGAGGAGAAATGGACGCACCTAGCAGGAGAAGGTGTTGATGCCTAGGATTTGGTTCCGAATCCTAAGGCATCAGGTTTGATTGCTTGACTTTTACTTGTTATCTTTTGTGCTTATTATGCAATCTAGGAAACAATTGTGTTTTGCCCCCTATTTCTCTTGAGAGAATATTGCAGGTACTATTTGTGGAAGATAGAAAAAGCAGGTCGAGAGATTGTTTTTCTATATTGGCAACATCGAGCCTACATATGTTTGATCATGCCTTACGTATGATGTCATTTCCATATAGCATTTTGTTTAATATTAAAGAAAAAATAGGGAGAAATTACAGGAATTTTTTTTCCTTTTCTTGGCATATCAGATATTGCATGTGTTTTCACTTGATATCTCAATTCTTTATGCATTAATCTACTTTGCTTAGATATGATTGAGAGTTTATGACTATATCTGCCAAGGTTTTTCCTGTATATGCAAAATTTGGATAGCTTCTTTCCTCATGAGATGAAAATGTACACTATCCAAGACTCCCCTAAAGGTACATCTTTCCTTCTCTGACTTTTTGTATCTAGAAATTTTGGATAAGAGAAGAGGTTTTTGATAAGATGGCCAAATTGACCAAATGCTAGTTGAACCTAGAACCTAAAAATTCTGGCATTTTCTCTAGGTTGTAGCATCACAAGAATCAAGCAGTTACTCTTATGAATTATGCGCTATATATGTATATTTTCTGCTTTTGTGCTAAATTATGCCTTGTCCTTCATGGTGCAAGTAAAATATTTACCTTGTCCTTCATGGTACAAGAAAAACAGTTGGATGCTGCATCTTAGGGGGAGTGTATCAGATGAGGGTGACTAAACCCTAGTACTGAATAAGGTTTGACTTTTGACTAATCTTTCACTGATTTTCTCTCTTGTCTAGAAAATCTAGTTGCTTTTTGCCTCATCAGTTAAAGTCATACCTTGTGCTAAAAGTCTTCACACACACACGCATTGCATGAGTTGAGTCGTCTATTTAAATTTTCTGTCTACAGGAAAATCTTTGTGCTGATTGAACTTTGAACTCTCTCTTATATCTCTGTTTAGTTTTGAGATGCTATTTGGTTGTATTATCAATTGATTATACATACGTGTTCTGAAGATGACCTTAGGAAACATAATTTATGCAAATATTTCCTCAGTTTTTGCCTTTTTAAGTGTGAAGCATCTGGACGGCTTCTCTTTGAGTCTGGACGGGTGTAGCTCATTCGGGCGGACGGTTCTTGAAAAATGAAATTGACTTCTAAAATAAACAGCAAGTGTGTGCACAAAGTGTTAACAAAAATAAACAATGCGGAAAATAAACAACACAAGAATTTTTGTTAACGAAGTGAAAACTCAAGATGAGAAAAACCACTCCGGGGCAGCCAAACCTAGGATATCCACTATTCAGAAGACAAGACAAGATACAAGATAGTAACACTCACATACTCTTGATGCAGTTGTCGTACCTTGCTCTCTAACGTGTAACCCAACACGAACTCCTCCCATCCAGGTCTCCTACCTGAAGGTGTCTTCAATGGAATCCTTTATATTAGGGTCGACCCCTAAGATAGACTTCAGTTATAGCGCAGCAACAACACACTTGAAATGGCTTGAGAGAGAACATATAAGCTCCAATAACCTCACAAAATAACTCTCTAAGCTCTGATGGAATTCAATACCAAATTCTTGCAGTTCTCAATGCCCGGGGGCCTCAATTTATAAGCTAAGGGTTCAAATGGGCGACTACTTTGATAAATACGGGTGCCGTTCGGATGGTGGACATGGGCCGTCCGGACTTACAACTGTGTGACCAGAATTTCGAGATTTTCGCTGAAAATCTTTCCTGTTTGAGAGCCGCGTCTGGACGGTGAGGCACTGTCGTCCGGACGGTCGCACGTCCGCTGCAAGTAATTTCCATATAAGGCTTTGCACATCCGGACCATGGGGGATGGCCATTCGGACGATTGATCTTCTACACGTAATTTCCATATCTGTTGAGCGCGCGTCCGGACAATGGTAGACTGGCGTCTGGACAGTTGAATTTGAATTGTGATTCTGGCTTTATGGGTGAGCGTGTTCGGACGGGAATCCCCGTCGTCCGGACGATTGCAGCGATCTTCCCTTATTTGAACTTGGAAAGAAATCTGAAGCCAGTCGATCACTGAGAGTTGTCCGGACGGGCTGCTTAGACGTCTGGACGGATGCGAGCTGGAACAGAAGCTTCTCAATATAGATGAATGTCCAGACGGAAATCCACGTCTTCCGGACGGATGATGCTTTGGTCTGTCGGGCGTCCGGACGATATGGCACGTCGTCCGGACGGCTGGAACGGTGGATAGATGAGCATCAGGACAGGATGACACGTCGTCCGAACGGCTGTCAAGGAACCGATTTTCTTGACTTGCACACAGTGCAGAAACTCTGGAACACTTCTGAATAGCGGAATCCCTGTTAAAAAGCATCTTTACATACAAGTGATTTTGTCCAATCAGAATGAGGCCAATTAGAAACTAACTGTTCTGTTACACATTCGGACGCGCGCGGCTCCAACGGCTGGACGGTAAGGTTACTCATCCGGACACGCGCGACTTGTCTGCATGATTACGAGGCAACGCTCATCCGGACGGGGTTAATGAGCCGTCCGGACGGGGACCCCACTGCTTCTCTATAACCTGGAAGTCGCATTTCTGAAGCTACCCCACAAAAATCTCTCTTTTGGCTTCTAGTGAGTAATTTTTTGCGATTTTTTGCATTATCTTGCTCTCTTTTGTCTTTTTGTGCATCGCTCTCTCATTCCAGGTACTCCTCTAGCTAACTTTATTGTTTTCAGTTGTTTTAACACTGTTAGAATTTTGATTATTTTGGGAATGTTGTTGAGATTATAAAATGCACATTTGTAATATCTACTGTGTTGGGATTATTTGGTTCAATATTATTGAGGACTATTTTGTGATATCTCCTGTTTGTAATCTTTTGAAAAGTCCCTTTTACTGCTGTTATAATGGCGGATTTTCTATGTGCACTAACAAGATTATTTCTTTTGGATTATTCTTGGCAAATCTTGTTAGTTTCTTTTTGCAAAATCATGTCTACAAGCAGTCCACACCGTAGGGTCCGCCAAAGGACAAAGGGAGAAAGGGATGCCCTTAGGTCCAAAATTATGGACCAACCAGTAATTGCTGAGAGAAACGTTGTTCGGTCCGACATCATGGTGGCTTCTCTAGATAGTATCCACGACACTATCCAGACTTATCATTGGGGATATCTGCACACCTGTGCTTGTGTTGTGTACACCAGGCTGGTCTGACTGTTCTATGCCAGCCTCGAGGTGGTTCAGGATGATAACCGGGGGTTGGTACTTCAACCTACTATTGGAGGGCATATTATCACTGTTGATCCCCAGATCATCAGTCAATTCATAGGAGTTCCTGTTCTCCAGATTCCAGGCCGCCCTTATAATGAGGTGGTAATCCCTCCTTCTCTGGATGATCTCAGAGAGTTTTTCCATCCAGTTCCACAAGGAGAGGAGCGTGCCACCACCATTAGGATCGGTACCTTATTTGCCCCACACCGCATGTTAGCCAAGATTGTCCAGTACAATCTTTTGGCCTGTTGTCAGGCGCAGTGACCTGATTTTGAAGAGGGCCCAGTTCGTCTATGCTATCCATCTTCACTTGCCCTTCTACTTATGCAAGCGTATTTTGGGCGTTATTCTAGAGGCCCGTGATCAGGGCAATACCGTTCTTCCATTTGGTTGCCTACTCACACAGATTATTCTATAGTCGGGCATCAGTGTTACTGGCGAGCCGAAGGTGAAGATCCAGGATCCCATTAGCAAGCAGACTTTGATGAAGTCTAATGCTCAGCTGCGGCGTGATGAGCCGAATGATGATGTGCCCCCGCCTCCTCCTATTCCTGTTGGCATACCAGATGTGGCGTCCTCTTCTCAAACTATTCCGCTATCATAGCCAAATGTCAGTTATTCTCAGATTATGGAGGCATTGGCCGTTATTCAAGGGGGCATGAGTTCTATGCAGCTCTCCATGTCATCCATGCAGCAGTCCATCTCGGCCATGCAGAAGGAGGTTCACTCAATCAACCTCCGCGTGGAGCAAAATCAGATTGATCTCTGGGAGTGTCTCAAGTTCTACCACCCGTCCAGCAGTGATGACGAGGACGATGTACCGATGGCAGATGCATCCTGATATATTTTGAGACATTTGTGTTATCTTTTTGATAATAGGCTATATTTGTTTAAACTCTTGGATATTTTATTACTCTGTTTACCTTGGTCCTTCAGAGACCTTTAGGGGGAGTAATTTTTGTGTGTTTTCTTATTACTATGTTTTACCCTTTGTCCCTTTGTGACAAAAAGGGGGAGTAATTTTTATTTGGGCCGGGATTGAATTTTTAACCGATCAAGTGATTTTTGTCCCAGAATGGCCAAATGGGGAGTTTGTTAGTTTGTAATTGGCCACATTCTGTTGGAAAAAATTACTTCTTTGTAAAGATGTTTTTTAACAGGGATTCCGCTATTCAAAAGTGCTTCCCGAAGATTCTATATAGTTTGCAAGGCAGAAAATTTGGTTCCCTGCCAGCCGTCCTGATGACGTGTCATACCGTCGGACGCCCATCAATCCAAAGCACTAGTCGTCCGAACGACGTGTCATACCGTCCGGACGCCCATCTTTCGAAAGCATCATCTGCCTGGACGACGAGAACTTCCCTACCGGACCTTCCCCTGTGTCGAGAAGTTTCGAACTGCTCCAGCTTGCATTCGTCCGGACATCTCAGCAGCACGTCTGGACAACTCTCAATGTTCGACAAGCTTCAGGATTTCTTTCCAAAACACAATTGGGAAGATTGCAGCAACCGTCCGGACGCGCTTATCCATAAGGCAAGTATTGCATTCAAAATCCAGACGTTTGGACGCCAGTAAGCATGGTCTGGATGCGCGTGCATCAGATATAGAAATTGCGTGTGAAAAATTGAAATGACTTCTAAAAATAAAGTGTGTACATAAGTGTCAACAAAAATTAAAGCGCAGCGGAAAGTAAATGACACACAGATTTTTGTTGACGAAGTAGAAACTCAGTTTAGAAAAAAACTACTTCGGGGCAGCCAAACCCAGGAATTCTACTATTCAGAAGACATAGCTAGATACAAGACAGTAACACTCACATGTACCGATGCAGTGGTCGTACCTTGATCTCTGACGTGTAACCCAACACGAACGCTTCCCAACCAGGTTCACCTACCTGAAGGGGTCTTCAATGGAACTCCTTACCTTAGAGCCGACCTCTTAGATAGACTTCAGTTGTAGCACGGCAACAGCACACTCGAACAAGGCTTCAGAGGAAATATCACATCTCTGAGCAGTTGAGGAATTCAATACCAAATTCTTGCAGTTCTCAGTGCCTAGGGGCCTCTGTTTATAGGCTGGGGGCTCAAATGAGCGTCAGGCAGAATATACCTAGGCACCGTCCGGACGGTGGACATGGGCCGTCCAGACGGACAACTGTGCGAACAGATTTTCTGAAATTTCCGCAGAGAAATTGTTCCTATTTAAGGACATCGTCTGGACGGGATGGCATATCGTTCGGACGGTCACACGTCCGCTGCAAGTAATTTCCTTATAAGGCTCTCGAGCGTTCGGACGGCTATTCTTCAACACGCAATTTCCATATCAATAATTCGCGCGTCCGGACCATGATAAGCAGTCGTCCGGACGGTTGAAGTCGAATCGGCAATTTCCTTCTTTGATGCACGCGCGTCCGGACCACAGTTGTCAGACGTCTAGACGGTCATATTTGAATTGCGATTCTTGCCTTACGGAGACGCGCATCCGGACGGGATACCACATCGTCCGGACGGTTGATTGATCTTCCCTTTCTTGGAACTTGGAAAGAAATCAGAAACTGATCGAGTACTGGGAGGCGTCCGGACATGCAGCAGAAACGTCCGGACGGATGCAAGCTGGCACAGAAACTTCTCTATACAGTATGGGGTCCAAACGGAATGAGTACTTCGTCTGGACGGATGATGCTGGTCTGTCTAGCATCCGGACAGGATGACACGTCGTCCGAACGGATGGAACGGTGGATAGATGGGCGTCCAGACGGCTGACAGGGAACTTGAATTTCTTCTGACTTGCAGACTCTGAATAGTGGAATCCCTGTTTAGCAGCATCTTTACACTTAAGTGATTTTGTCCAAACACAGAATGAGGCCAAAATACTAACAAACTCCCCCTTTGGCCATTCCGGGACAAAAATCACTTGACCGGTTTGGAAATACATTCCCGGTCCAAATGAAAATTACTCCCCCTTTTTGTCTCAAAGGGACAAAGGGTAAAACAGAGTAATAAAAACTAACTGGCATAAAAATTACTCCGCCTAACGATCTCAGAAGGACCCGGGAAATAGAGTAATATAAGTTCAACAATTATCAAAAACATAGTCTGAAAAATTGCTGAATAGGGAGAAAGCAGCAAGGTAAGGGCCTTCACAAGTATTGTAGCACACGCAAGTATTTCTGTCTGAAAAACTAGTCATAGAGCAGGTCAAAATTATGAGAACATGGAGATGATAGACCAGTATAGTAGAAACAAGAGTTACCCAGCCTAAATAATGAAGATAACCAGCTCAACTCATGTAATGCATGTGTGTGTGTGAAGACTGATCCCACCAGGTTTGAAAAATCATGACACGAGCAACCGGATTTCCTAAAGAAAAGAAAGAATCCGTGACAGATTAGTCAAAAGTCAAACCTTACTCTTACTAGGGCCTAGCCATCCTCATTTGATGTACTCCCCCCCTGAGGTACAGCACCAAATTGTTTTACTTGTACCATGAAGGACAAGATAAATTTTTACTTGCTCATAGAAGGCAAGGCATATTGCAGATTCAGTACAGAAGCAGGGATTAAAAAATTTTTAAAGCACAAAAATCATACGAATAACTGCTCAATTCTTATGGTGCTGCAAGCTAGAGGAAATGCCAGAGTTTTGAGATCCTAGGTTCAACTAGCCTGTGGTCAATTTGACCATCTTATCACAAATCGTTTCTCTTATTCAGAAAATCTAGAAGCAACCAGTCAGAGAAGGAAAAGTGTATACCTTTGGGGAGTCTAGGATAGTGCATGAGGTCATCACATGAGACAAGCGACTATCAAAAAAAACAATGAGCAGGGAAAAACTTTTGTAAATGTCAGACTGATGTTTTCACCCACATGTAAACATAATATATCAATGCTCAACAGACTAGTAAACTAGAAAGAATACATGAAATAGCTGACATACCTTGTGAAAGACTTACCCTGCTACGAAGACTTTCCCCCTTTTCTTTTTTTTTTTTCTTTTTTTTTTATTATTACAACATCATGCTATCGGAGGACAAAGAGTTCATCCTAGCATGGAACATCATGTCTAGGACATGGCACAAACACCAATGGCTTTACGAAGAGACTCAAACCTGCTACCATCTAGAGGTTTGGTAAGTATATCAGCCAATTCATTTTCAGTGGGAATGAATGAGAGAGACACCACCTCAGATTCCACCAGATCACGTAAAAAGTGATGTCTAATGTCGATGTGCTTGGTCCGAGAGTGCTGAACGGGATTCTTTGAGATATTAATCGCACTAGTATTATCACAGTTGATAATCATAGTATCTTGAGAGAATCCGTAGTCCCCCAGCAACGTCTTCATCCACAATAATTGAGTGCAACAACTACCCACAACAACATACTCAGTCTCAGTAGTGGAGAGAGAAATAGACGCTTGCTTCTTGCTCATCCAAGCTACCAGATTGTTCCCCACATAGAAGCATCCTCCAGAGGTTCTTTTTCTATCATCAGCATTTCCAGCCCAATCTGCATCAGAGTATCCTGCAACAACAAGATTTGTTTCTCTAGAATACCATATACCATAAGAGAGGGTATCATTTACATACCTGATGATACACTTAACTGCAGTGAGATGGAATTCCTTAGGATTTGCTTGGAAACGAGCACAAACACCCACACTAAAAGCAATGTCTGGTCGACTGGCTGTAAGATATAGGAGGCTCCCTATCATACTCCTGTAAAATGATGAATCAACAGATTTGCCTACAAGATCACTACTGATCTTGACACTGGTGCTCATGGGAGTGCGAGCACGGCTTTTTCCATCCAACCCAAAACATTTGACCAGATCCTAGCATATTTAGACTGAGAAA
Organism: Alnus glutinosa; assembly: GCF_958979055.1. Classification (NCBI taxonomy): domain Eukaryota; kingdom Viridiplantae; phylum Streptophyta; class Magnoliopsida; order Fagales; family Betulaceae; genus Alnus; species Alnus glutinosa. The sequence continues at coordinate 16,922,005 of NC_084887.1, forward strand.
TGAAGATGCCTTCAGCAGTTTGCTTAACTTGAAGGCCAAGGAAGTAGTTTAGCTAACCAATCATGTTCATCTAAAATTCCTGCTTCATTTCCTTAGAGAACTCATGGGCAAGAGAGTTTGAAGTAGCTCCAAAAATAATGTCATCAACATAAATTTGAGCGATGAGTTTGTGAGTACCTTGTTGCCTGATAAACAGAGTTCGATCAGCTTATCCTGTTGTGAATCCCTTGGCCAGGAGATAAGTGGTGAGACGCTCATACCATGCCCGAGGAGCCTGCTTAAGCCCATATAGTGCTTTTTTTAGCTTGTACACATGATGGGGATGATGAGGGTCTTGAAAGCCCTTTGGCTGTTCTACATAAACTTCTTCTTGCAGAACTCCATTTAAGAATGCACTCTTTACATCCATCTGATATAGCTTGAAGTCAAGATGACAAGCAATAGAGAGAAGGATTCTGGTAGATTCTAACCTGGCAACAGGGGCAAATGTTTCATCAAAGTCTACTCCCTCTATCTGAGTATATCCTTGTGCAACTAGACGGGCTTTATTTCGAACCACAGTACCATGTTCATCTATTTTATTCTTGAAGATCCACTTGGTACCAATAATATTCTGTTCTGCAGGACGGGGAACCAAGGTCTAGACATCATTTCTGGTGAACTGATGAAGCTCATCATGCATTGCAGAGACCCAGCCTTCATCCTGTAGGGCTTCATCAACTTTCTTGGGCTCTGTCTGAGCTAGATAGCAGCTGAAAGAGACTTGATTGGCTACTTCACTGGTGGGCTGAATGACTCTGCTTCTTAGCCTACGCCCTTCATTTATGTTCCCAAGCAGCTGCTGAGAAGGATGATTCTGCTTCACCCGTGATTGCTTAGGAGGATTAGCAGAAGTATCCTCATCTTCGGAGGTAGTAGGAGTGGTATCCGAAGAAGGAGATTCATCTGGAGACTCCTTTGAAACAGGATTAATGATATCAGTTGGGGCTGTTGAAGATTCAGCTGAATCGAACTGTTTGTCCTCCATGCTGATAGGTCTCTAAACTTCTTCATCATCATCAACTATTACATTTATTGATTCCATCATAGTCTCTGTTCTTTTGTTGAATACTCTGCATGCACGACTATTTGTGGAATATCCCAAGAATATACCTTCATCACTCTTGGTGTCAAATTTCCCCAGATATTCCCTGTCACGAAGTATGTAACATTTACTTCCAAAAGTTTTAAAATACTTTACTGTGGGTTTCTTACCTCGCCAGATTTCATAGGGAGTCTTGTTTGTTTCAGGCCTAAGGTAGACCCTGTTGATGATATGACAGGCAGTGCTTACAGCTTCTCCCCAGAAGTGTTGAGCAAGAATTTTTGAGTGGATCATCACACGAGCCATCTCTTGAATTACCCTGTTCTTCCTTTCAACAACTCCATTATGCTGGGGAGTGATAGGAGATGAAAATTCCTGTTTGATTCCATATGAGCGACAGAATTCTTCGAACTTGGAATTTTCAAATTCTCTTCCATGATCACTGCGGATTCTCACAATCTGGCAATTTTGCTCAACTTGAATCTTCTTGAACAATTGTTGAGTTGTATCAAAGGCATCAGATTTTTCCCGAATAGGAATAGCCCATATATATCGAGAGAAGTCATCAACAATAACCATAATATATCTTTTCCCACCTAGACTAGCAGTTCTAGTGGGAGCCATGAGATGCATGTGCAGTAATTCCAAATTTTTGGAAGTTAGAATACCTGAGGTCTTCTTATGGGCTGCTCGAGTTTGTTTCCCTAGTTGACAGGGACCACACATTCCTTTTCCAATCTTCTCCATTTTGGGCAGGCCTTTAACAACATCTTTGTATGCAATTTTCAACATATCGGGGAAATTGAGATGCCCTAACCTCTGGTGCCATAGCTCACTGTTATCTATGGTTACTTTGTTGCAGAAAATCTGAGGATCTGCAGCCAGACAAGGAAGGGCGTAACAATTGTCAGCAGTTCTTTCTCCTCCCATGAGCCATCTACCACTGCTGTGAAATATATTGCATTCCTTCTTGGAGAATTGCACCACCAAGTCATTATCACAAAACCGGTTGATGCTGAGGAAATTTGCCTTGAGTCCTTCTACATACAGAGCTTCTTGAGACGTTCCAAAGCCTGGAATGTCGATGATCCCTTTACCAAAGACTCTGGATCGACTCCCATCTCCATAGGTGATTCGCCCACCTTTGCCCATCTGGTCATCTTTTAGCAAAGTCTTATCACCTGTCATGTGTTTAGAGCAACCACTATCCAAATACCACAAACAAGTATCAAGAATTTTTAGTGCAGTATGAGAAACTAAACACAGATTATCTTCCTTTTTGACCCAAACTTGTTTGGAAGCTTTTTGATTATTAACCAGGACAGATTTTTGCTCATTAGGGGTGAGGTTTGCTAACTTCTCACTAATGAGTTTCACTTGATCACTTAATACTTCAACTTGTTCTTTAAAACCTGGTTCATCTTTCCTAGGGATAAGGGTTTTCTTCCAAGGTTTCTGCGACCTAATTTGGAAATAGTTTGGACGAATATGACCAACAATACCACAGTGATGACAAGTAGGTATATATTGATTATCCCCTTTACCCTTACAAGTAGATTGAGTATGAGACATGATAGGTTTAATGAACATGGTCTTATGAACAAACATATCATGTGAAATAGAAGCAATTTTATCCATACTCAATATAGACATAGTAGAAGTTAAAAAAAAAATACTCAAGAAATTTAATCTTCTCAGAGTGTACCAAGCTCTGATACCAATTGAAAAACTGAAATGAATCCTAAAAATAAAGTGCGTGCATAAGTGTCAACAAAAATTAAAGCATAGCAGAAAATAAATGACACACAGATTTTTGTTGACGAATTGGAAACTCAGTTAAGAGAAAAACCACTCCGGGGCAGCCAAACCAAGGAATTATACTATTTAGAAGACATAGCTAGATACAAGACAGTAACACTCACATGTACCGATGCAATGGTCGTACCTTGATCTCTGATGTGTAACCCAACACGAACGCTACCCAACCAGGTTCACCTAATGGAACTCCTTACCTTAGAGCCGACCTCTAAGATAGACTTCAGTTGTAGCACGGCAACAGCACACTTGAACAGGGCTTCAGAGGAAATATCACGTCTTTGAGCAATTGAGGAATTCAATACCGAATTCATGCAGTTCTCAGTGCCCAGAGGCCTCTATTTATAGGCTGGGGGCTCAAATGAGCGTTAGGTAGAATATACCTAGGCACCGTCCGGACGGTGGACATGGGCCGTCCGGACGGACAATTGTGCGAACAGATTTTTCAAAATTTCGCGGAGAAATCTTTCCTGTTTAAGGACATCGTCCAGACGGGATGGCACATCGTCCGGAAGGTCGTAAGTTCGCTGCAAGTAATTTCCTTATAAGGCTCTCGAGCGTTCGGACCATGGGGGATGAGCGTCCGGACGGCTATTCTTCAACACGCAATTTCCATATCAGTAATGCGCGCGTCCGGACCATGATAAGCAGTCGTCCGGACGGTTGATGTCGAATCGGTAATTTCCTTCTTTGATGCATGCGTGTCCGGACCACAGCTGTCATACGACCGGACGGTCATATTTGAATTGTGATTCTTGCCTTATGGAGACGCGCGTCCGGACGGGATACCACATTGTCCGGACGGTTGATTGATCTTCCCCTTATTGGAACTTGGAAAGAAATCAGAAACTGATCGAGTACTGGGAGGCGTCCGGACATGCTGCTAAAATGTCCGGACGGATGCAAGCTGGCATAGAAACTTTTCGATACAGTATGGAGTCCGGACGGAATAAGCACTTCGTCCGGATGGATGATGCTGGTCTGTCTAGTGTCCGGATGGGATGACACGTCGTCCGGACGGATGGAACAGTGGACAGATGGACATCCGGACGGGATGGCTCGATCGTCAAGACGGCTGACAGGAAACTTGAATTTCTTCTGACTTGCAGACTCTGAATAATGGAATCCCTGTTTAGCAGCATCTTTACACTTAAGTGATTTTGTCCAAACACAGAATGAGGCCAAAATACTAACAGCGTGCATCAAATCAACCGTCCAAACTACCATTCCCCCGGTCTGGATGCGCGAAGCATTTATAAGGAAATTGCTTGCAGTGGAAGTGCGACTGTCCGGACGACAGGGCACCACTGTCAGGATGCGACTCAAAAACTAGAAAGAGTTTCAGCGAAATTCTAGGGAAGTCGATTGCACAGTTGTTCGTCCAGACGGCCCTTGACTACCATCCGGACTGTGCCTAGGTTTTCTCAAGCTAGATGCTTATTTGAACCCTTAGCCTATAAATAGAGGTCCCTAGGCTTGAGAACAGCAAGAATTCGGTATTGAATTCCCTTAGTGCTTAGAGAATTATATTGTAAGATTATTGAGCTGAGTTGTCTCTCTAAAGCCATTAGTGTGTGTGTTGTTGCTGCGCTTACTTGAAGTCTATTTTAAGGGTTGACCCTAAGGTAAAGGATTCCATTGAAGACCCCTTTACGTAGGAGACCTGGTTTGGAGGCGTTCGTGTTGGGTTACACGTTAGAGTTCAAGGTACGACCACTGCATTAGGGGTATGTGAGTGCTACTACTTTGTAACTAGTCTTGTCTTCTGAATAGTGGATATCCTGGGTTTGGCTGCCTCGGAGTGGTTTTCTTCATATTGAGTTTCCACTTTGTTAACAAAAATTCTTGTGTCTTTTAATTTCAGCATTGTTATTTTGTCAACACTTTGTGCACACACACACACACTTGCTTTGTCTTTAGAAGTCATTTCAATTTTTCATATCACAATGTGGAAAATAAAGAGACAGATATTTTGTTGACGAAGTGGAAACTCAATTAAGAGAAAAACCACTCTGGGGCAGCCAAACCCAAGATATCCACTATTCAGAAGACAAAGCTAGTTACAAAGCAGTACCACTCACATACCCTTATGCAGTGGTTATACCTTGAACTCTGACGTGTAACCCAACACCAACGCTTCCCAACCAAGTCTCATACTTGAAGGGGTCTTCAATGGAATCTTTTACCTTAGGGCCAACCCCTAAGATAGACTTCAGTTCAGCACAGCAATAGCACTTGGCAACAGATTGAGAGAAACTAACTTAGCACAATAACTCTAAAATATAACTCTTTAAGCACCACGAAATTCAATACCAAATTCTTACAATTCTCAAGCCTAGGGGCCTCTATTTATAGGCTACAGGTTCAAGTGTGTGTCTGGCTTGAAATACCTAGGTGCCTTCCGGACAGTAGACATAAGGCGTCCGGACGGACAACTATGCGATCGGCTTTCTAAATTGAATTGAGTCTATTCCAGATGGTGTTGCCCTGTCATCTGGACGGTCGCACTTTGGCTGCACGCCATTTCCATATCAAGGCTTGGAGCGTCCGGACCATAACATTTGTCGTCCGGACGGTTGATCTAATGCACGCAATTGCCATATATGAAGCTTGAGCTTCAGACCATGAAGACCAACGTCCGGACGTCTGGATCTTGAATGCATGACTTGCCTTATGAATGAGCGCATCCGGACATTCGGATTGTTGCAGCTGTTTCACATATCTATGTTTTCGAAAGAAATCCAATAGCTGATCGAACACTGGACGGCGTCCGAACGTGCTACTAAGACATACGGACGGATGCAAGCTAGAGCAGTTCGAAGCTTCTTGATACAGGGGAAGGTTCGGACAGAAAGTACTCGTCATCTGGACGGATGATTCTTGGACAGTTAAGCATTCGGAAGGAATATCATGTCATCCGAACGGCTGCAAGGGATCCGATTTCACTGACTTGTAAACTATGCAGAATCTTCAAGAAGAACTCTGAATAACTGAATCCCTGTTTAAAAAGCATCATTACATAGAAGTGATTTTGTCCAACAGAATGGAGCCAATCACAAATAAACAAACTCCCCCTTTGGCCATTTTGGGATAAAAATCACTTGAACGGTTAAAAATACAATCCTGGTCCAAATCAAAAAAAATTTCCCCTTTTTGTCACAAAAGGACAACGGGTAAAACAAAGTAAGGAGAAAAACCATATAAAAATTACTCCCCCTAAATGTCTCAGAAGGACAATGGTAAATAGAGTAATAATAACCAAGAGTTATAATGTTTTAACAAATAGTCCACAAAAGGAAAGATAAATTGTCTCAAAAACCACACAAAAATCAAGATGCCTCAGCCATAGGCGGATTGTCCTCGTCATCACTGCTGGACGGATGATGCCTGAGACACTCCTGGATGTCCAGTTGGCTCTGCTCCACAAGGAGGTTAATAGAGTGAACCTCTTGCTGCATAGATGAAATTGCCAGCTGCATAGAGCTCCTGCCTCCCTGAAGTGCAGCCAAAGCCTCTAATATATGAGCATAGCCGACATCTTGCTGTGGAGGTGGGGGAGCAATCTGAGAAGTGGACGCCATATCAAGTACTACTACATGAATATGAGGGGGCTGTGGATCATCATCCTGATCATCTCGTCTCAGCTGGGCATTAGACTTCATCAGCATCTTACTGATGGGGTTCTGAATCTTCATCTTTGGCTCGCCGGTCACATTGTTGCCTGACTGCAAAATGATCTGAGTGAGCAAGCAGCCAAAGGGAAGACCGGTGTTAGCCTCATCACTGGCCTCCAGGATAACTCCTGAAATATGCGTGCATAGGCAGAAGGGAAAGCACAAGCAAATGGCATAGACAAATTGTGCCTTCTTCAGAATGAGGTCACTGCGCCTAGTAACAGGCCATATATTGTGCAAGATGATCTTGGAAAGCATGCAGTACGGAGCAGATAGGGAACCGATATTGATGGTAGTGGCACGCTCCTCACCCTGAGGTACAGCCTGGAAAAGTTCTCTGAGATCATCCAGAGAAGGAGCAAGACTACCTCATTATATGGGTTGGCAGAAAGCTGGAGCACAGGAACCCCAATGAATTGACTGATGATCTGAGGATCAACAGTGAGAACATGTCCTTCCACAGAGGACTGAAGAACCATCCCTTGGTCATCATCCTGAACAACCTTGAGATTAGCATAAAACAATCTGACCAGCTTGGTGACCACAACACAAGCACAATTGTGAAGATATCCCCAATGGTAGGTCTGGATAATATCGTGAATACTGTCCAGAGAAGCCACCATAATGTCTGCACGAACAACATTCCAATAGGTAATAACAGTTATGTCCAAAATTTTGGTTCTCAGAGCTACCAAATCTCCTTTTGTCCTTTGTCAGACTCTTCATTGTGGACTTCCAGCAGACATGTTTCTGCAAAAATAACCAACAAGATTTGCCAAAAGTAATCTCAAAAATGTTAGATTCTTGTTAGTTCCAAAAGAAAATTCGGCATTATAACTGCAGTAGAATGGACATTTACAAAAAAAATACACCCAGCATATATCACAATACAGTCCAAAATAATACTGAAACATAAAGTCCCAACACAGCAGATATCACAAATATGCAATCTATAATCTCAAAAAGATTCAATATTCTAACAGTTAACGAAACATTGAAAAGAATAACAAGAGTTGAGAAAGTACCTGGAAAGAAGAGAAAAATGCCGAAATGGACAAAATAGGCCAAGATAATGCAACAACCCACAAGAAAACACGCATTAGAAGACAAAAATAGAGAAAAATCGAATGAAAACAAAAAGGTAGATGAGGCGGCTAGGGTTTGAGCATCGAGATATAACCTGTGGGGTCCCTGTCCGGACACACGTTGCCACATAAGCATGTGACAGGCCGCATGAGTCTGGATGTGTAACCTTACCGGCCGGACACCTGAGCCGCACCCGCCCAGACGCTTCACACTGAAAAACAGAAACTGAGGGAAAATTTGCAAAGAAAAAAAAAACATTTTCCCTAATGTCAGCTTCAGAACACGCTTGTATAATCAATTGATAAAGCAGTCAAATAGCATCTCAAAACTAAGCAGAGATATAAAAGAGAGTTCATAGTTCTATCAATACAGAATTTTCCTGTTGACAGAAAATTTAAATAGATTACTCAACTCATGCAATGCGTGTGTGTGAGAAGACTTTCTCAATAAGGTATGAAGTTCACTGGTATGACTTAAATCAACCATATTTTCTAAACAATAGAGAAAATCAATGAAAGATCAGTCAAAAGTCAAACCTTATTATTTACTAGGGCCTAGCAACCCTCATCTGATACACTCCCCCCAAGATGTAGCACCTAATTGTTTTTACTTGTACAATGAAGGACATTGTAAAATTTTACTTGCACATGAAGGAGAAGATATAAAGCTAATTCAGCACATAAGTAGTGAATATAAGCATATAACACAGAATTTAGAAGAATAACTGCTTAGTTCTTATTGGTGCTGCAACCTAGAGAGAATGCTAGAATTTTTAGGCTTTAGGTTCAACTAGCATGTTGATCAATTTGACCATCTTATCAAAAACATCTCTCTTATTCAAAATTTCTAGAAGCAAGAAGTTAGAGAGGAAAAAAATGTACCTTAAGGGAGCCTTGGAAAGTGCACATTTTCATCGCATGAGGAAGGTAACTATCCAGCTTTTACATACACATGAAAAACTTGGCAGATATAAACTCTCAATCATATCTAAGCAAAGTCAATTAATTCATAATGAATTGAGATATCAGGCAAAAATACAAGCAATATCTGACATGCCAAGAAAAAATAAAATTCCCCAATTTATTATTATTATTATAAAACATGCTATATGGAAACAACATCATAGAACTAGCATGCAAGGCTAGATCAAACCTGTGAGAGATCAAAATTGCCAATACGGAAAAACTGTAGCTCGACATGTTTTTTCTATCTTCCCCAATTAAGACCTGCAAATCCTCTGAAGGTGGCAAATAACAGTGGTTCCAAAATTGCATAGCAAACACAAGACATACCAAGTAAAATATCATGCAATGCAATCAAACCAGATGCCTTAAGATTGGGAACCAAATCCTTGGCATGATAATTATCATCAGTTAGGCGAGTCCATTTCCCCTTACGAGGTGAATGCCTTCCTTCTTCCTGACCCATGCTTGCCTTTTTGTTGGTGGTTGTTGGCAGGATCTCATCTGATGATCCATCCATTGTATCATGCTCTACATCCAGATGGGTAGTTCCTTGCAGTTTTGATCATCATCCACCTTCTGCGGCTTTTTGAAGTGCTTCGATTTGTTAGTCTTTGATTTGCCATTTTGCTTGGTAGGAACAAATCTCTGCTAAGGTCGCTGATGCTGAGGAACCTGGCACCGTGGGTCATGATGCCTTGGGTCTTGATGCCATGGGGTCTGATATTGAGGAGCCTGATGCCTTGGAGCTTGATTCCATAGAGCCTGACAAGGAGCCTAATGCCATGAAGTCTGATACTGGGCCAGAGGTCTTGTGCGGTAATTTGCTTGTACGGCACTTCTTTCTTGACCTTTGCTTTTTGAGCTTTAAGAAGGGAGCACTGGGGACGGGCATGCCCACTTAATCCGCAGTGATGGCATATGGGAGATCTTCTGATGTTAGGTAGCTTCTGAGTAACTGGAACATCACTATAAATAAAATGGCATTTATGGACGGTATTTTTCTAGATAGTTTCTAAAACCGTCTAGAAAACAAAATTTGCAGACGGTTTTTTTGAAACCGTCTATAAAAAAATTATTAGGACGGTTTGACTAAACTGTCTAGAAAATTCCAGATGGTTTTAACTAAACCATCTGGAAATTTTCATTTCTAGACGGTTTTATAAAAATCGTCTATAAATTTATAGACAGTTTTTTTTTGAAACCGTCTGTAAATTATTTCCAGATGGTTTAGTTAAAACCATTTGGAATTTTATGGACGGTTTTTACCAAACCATCTAAAAATTTTGACCCAATTTTTTTTTTTAAAAAAAAAAAATCCAAGAAGATTTTTATTTGAGAGGCATGATCCCTCTTGAAATTACAATTTGCTTTTTGCTGTACGACATGTCAAGGGAACATAACTCTACCCAGTACCCAGAAAGAAATCAATTATCCTCGTAATATGCGATTCTTTCATCAATTCAAAAACCATCAATTTTTTAAAACTGGTGTGCATTTAAAACCAGCTCTCTCTCTCTCTCTCTAGCCCTCTCTCTTGTTCTTCTTTTTCCCCCAAAACTCTCTTTCTCCCCCAAAAATGCAGATTCTCCCCAAAACTCTCTTCTCTTTGTCGTCTCTCTAATCCTTCTCACTATCTTTTGATCTTTTTTTGTTGTTTGCTTTTTTTATTTTTTTCCGTAAGACGACCGACCCCTCACCCCTACCGGCCCGGCCGCACGCATCGCCACCACCCGGGGAGATCGGGAGACTCAAAGAAATAGAGATCGAGATCGAGAGTGGGACGAGATCCGGCGACGGAGGAGGCCTCATTTTTGGTGATTTCTGGTCCTTTTTTATGGTGATTTTTGCTCCTTTTTGGTCCTTTTTGTTGGTCGTCGGAGTTGGTGATTTTTGCTCCTTTTTGTCGGTGACGGAGATGAAGGGTTGAGATCTCCTAGGGAGTTGGATTTTAATTTTGGGTTGGATTTCATGGGGAGAGAAAGGGGAAGATTTTGTTGGCCCTTGAAGAAGTTTCTGGCGAGGGAGAGAGAAAAAAAAAAGCAAAGAGAAAAATTCTTGACAATAATTAAGAAATATTAATTAATGATATTAATATATATATATATATATATATAAAAGATAAATAAATCGAAACAGGAAAAAAAAAATATATATATATATATATATATATAATTAAGAAATATTAATTGGACGGCTTGGGCCAAACCGTTTTGAATTCTGGACGGTTTTGCCCAAACCGTCCAGAAATTCATTTAGTGACATTATATACTAGACAGTTTTAAACCGTCTAGAAAAAACCGTCTGGAATTGATTCCAGACAATTTTTCTGCATTTTCTGGACGGTTTTAAACCATCTTGAATTTGCATCTTCTTTTTTTATTTTATTTGTGGTGCATCTCTGTTGATTTTGTCCTTCCCTTTTTCCTCAACTGTGGGTGGAGGCTTGGGGACTGTAGGCTTAACAAAGACAATCTTTGAAGTAGAGGAAATATCAGGAGGAACTACATACCCGAGTCTAGTCTTGTCAGTTGGGCTCTTATGGATTGATAGCATGTGAGTTAGCTTTTCATCGGTGACCCTCTCTAATTGTAGTTGTGTCTCTAGTAGCTTCTCCTCTAGCCCCTGTATGTTGAGCAGTAACAAACTCTTCTCAGTCTGTAAAGTGTTCAGATCATGAATGTGCTGCTTGTGAGCTTCCCTTAGCTTTTTGAACTCTACATAGAGGGTTGTATAATCCTCCTTGAGTTCTTCCCCATATTCATCACTGTGCTTTGAGTAAGAATCTTCCTCCTCTACATGCGGAGCCACAAAGGCTAGAAATTTCTCTTGCTCAGGAGCTTCTTCTTCTTCGGACTCATCACTAAGAGTCGTGTTGTATGGCTTCCCCTTTCCCTGCTTGAGGTTCCCACAATCAGCCCGTATATGCCCAAACCCTGAGCACTCAATACATCTTGGGCCTCTGGGATCTTTCTTCTCAGCTTCCTCGGGTTCAGATTCTCTGGGGCCCTTCTTTACTTTTTTAGAAAACATCTTGAACCGCTCATTTCTCATTAATCTTTCGAAATTTTTGGCCAGCATAGCCACATCTTTTTCTTCATCCTCAGAGTCGTCTCTAGACAAGACTTCGACCTTCTTCTTGGAAGCTTTCAAGGCAATGGTCTTCATCTTTTTGACCGGAGGCAAGGACAGCTCATAAGTTTGAAGAGAACCCACCAACTCTTCAATCTTCATTTCTTCCAAGTCTTTGATTTCTTCAATTATAGTCACCTTGATTCTGAAATGCTCAGGCAAAGATCTTAGAATTTTACGGATGAGTTTTATATCTGAAACAGTTTTCCCAAGACTCACCATTGAGTTTCTTAGGTTGCTCATTTTGGAGTAAAACTCTCAGAATGTCTCATCTTCCAAAATCTTAATTTCTTCAAATCTAGAAATCAACATTTGAAGTTTGGCAGATTTAACAAGTTTGGTGCCTTCATATGTTGTTTCTAAGATTTGCCACGCTTCTTTAATGGATTCATTGTTTGAGATTCTTGCAAATTCAGACGGTGACATTCTTGCAAATTCAGACGGTGACAGCGCTTGACATAGAGCATGGAGGGCTTTATCATTAGAAAGTCATGCGTTTTTCTCAGTGACTAGTTCGAGAGTTGCATCCACTGGCTTAGTCCAACCAGTTTCAACAACATTCCAACAATCAATAGATTTAAAAAAGAACCGCATACAAGCTTTCCAATAGCCATAGTTCGTACCATCAAAAGCAGGAACAGTATTCAGATTTTGAGACATTGAAATAAAACAAGTCAAAAGGAAAGATAACACTCAAGAATTGAATCTTAACAGAGTACACCAAGCTCTGATACCAATTGAAATAGATGACTTCTAATTTTAACAAGTATGTGCAAAAGTGTGTAATAAAATCTCACAATGCAAAAAATAAAGAGACAGATATTTTGTTGATGAAGTACAAACTCAATTAAGAGAAAAACCACTCTGGGGCAGCCAAACCCAGGATATCCACTATTCAGAAGACAAAGCTAGTTACAAAGCAGTAGCACTCACATACCCTTATGCAGTGGTTGTACCTTGAACTCTGACGTGTAACCCAACATGAATGCTTCCCAACCAAGTCTCCTACATTAAGGGATCTTCAATAGAATCCTTTACCTTAGGGCCAACCCCTAAGATAGACTTCAGTTCAGCACAGTAATAGCACTTGGCAACGGCTTGAGAGAGACTAACTCAGCACAATAACTCTAAAATATAACTCTCTAAGCACTACAAAATTCAATACTGAATTCTTACAATTCTTAAGCGTGGGGGCCTCTATTTATAGGCTACAGGTTCAAATGAGTGTCTGGCTAGAAATACCTAGGCGCCATCTGGACGGTAGACATAAGGAGTCTGGACAGACAACTGTATGATCGGCTTTCCAAATTTTGTATAAATTCTTTCCTAAATTGAGCTGCGTCCGGATGGTGTTGCCCTGTCGACCGGACGGTCGCACTTTAGCTACACGCAATTTCAATATCATGGCTTGGCGTGTCTAGACCATAACATCTATCTTCTGGATGGTTGATCTAATGCACGCAATTGCCATATATGATGCTTGAGCGTCTGGACCATGAAGACCAACGTCCGGATTCTGGATTTTGAATGCACGACTTGCCTTATGAATGAGCCCGTCTGGACTAGAACACGCATTGTCCTGACGGTTGCAGCTGTCTTCCCATATCTATGTTTTGTAAAGAAATTTCATAGCTGATCGAACACTAGACTGCATCCGAACGTGCTGCTGAGATGTCTGGACGGATGCAAGCTGGAGTAGTTCGAAGCTTCTTGACACAAGGGAAGGTCCGGACGGAAAGTTCTCATCATCCGGATGGATGATGCTTCGACTGTTAAGCGTTCGGACGGAATATCACGTCATCCGAATGGCTGCAAGGGATCCGATTTCACTGACTTGTAAACTATGCAGAATCTTCTAGAAGAACTCTGAAAAACTGAATCCTTGTTTAAAAAGCATCATTACATATAAGTGATTTTGTTCAATAGAATGTAGCCAATCACAAACTAACAGTTTTCCTCCTCTTTTGTCATACTATGAATATTTTCTCTATTCCCAGGTACTTTGTTGTTTCTCTTATATTCTTTTTCAGTGTTTGTTAATTGTTAGGATATTAGGTTTTATTTTGGAATGTTTTTAAGGTAAATAATGCATTAAATTAATTATATTCTCTGCTGCTGAGATTGGATTGTATTTCTTGTCATCATTTGAACTGATTTTGGCTGATTGAGATAGATTTTTATCCTTGTATAATTTTGGGAAGCCAAAATTACTGCTGTTATAATGCCGATTTTTCTTTTGAACTAATGGGATTTAACATTTTTGTGGTATTTTGGAAATATTTTTCTTTGCTGATTTTTAGAAAAATGTATACAGGCAGTTCTCAGCATAGAGTAAGACAGAGGACAGATGAAGGACTTGCAGCCAACAACGCCCGGATGGAAGGCAGGCAGGTCATTCCATAGTGGAATGCAGTCAGAGCTGACGTTCTGGATGCCCACTGGATTTCATTGATCAGATTATTCGGGACAACCACTCGGGCTATCTCTACCACTGTGAATGTCCGGTTTATCCCCAGCTAGTACAAGATTTTTATGGGTTCATGTAGGTGATTCAGGATGACGAGAGTGGTATCATCCTACAGACTACCATCTTGATTAACCCCCAGCAGATCAGTTCTCTCATTGCGGTTCCCGTACTTAACATTGAGGGGGTTCCGTTTATAGATGGTATGGATCCTCCTAGCATGGATGATCTTATGGACTTCTTTGATGTACATCCTCAGGGTGAAGAGCAAGTACATCAGCACATCAAGATCGGTGCATTCTCTTCCCCGCACCGTTTGCTTGCAAAGATTGTTTTACACAATCTGTGGTCCACAGCTTGTCGGAGGGAGCGCTTACTCGAGAAAGCTAGATCATGACGATGCCCTTTTGTTTGTGCAAGCATATCATGCAAACAATGCTGGAGATGAGAGACTAGCATTCTACAGGTCTACCATTTGCGTGCTTAGTCGTGAAGATATATGTGTCCTCTCTGTGACAAACATCACTGATATTAAGCCCAAGGTGAAAGTTTAGGATCCTCTTGGGACTTAGACCCTTATGAAGTCCAATGCCAAGCTCCGACATGAAGGTCAAAGCGAAGCTCCACAGCCTCCTTTAGTTTTGGCTGAGCTACCTACAACAACCTCCTCATCTCAGACTGCACCACCTCCTCCATCTTATGAGGCTGCTTTTTCTCAGATTATGGATGTTTTAAATTCTCTTCAGCGAGAAGCTAGCATTATTGGTGTTAGGGTTGAGCAGTGCCAGATTGACATCAAGGAGTGCCTCAAGCATGTTCAGCCACATAATGACAATGATGATTGAGTGATCACTCATTTTTTTACAGTTGTTTTACACACTTCTGTTTATTTGGGCTACTTTTGAGACAATTTACTTTTATTTCTGTTTTTTGAATATTAGTAATTATGCTATTATGGTTTTTAAATACTATGTTTACCCTTTGTCCTTTTGAGACAAAAAGGGGGAGTATTTTTAATTTTTGGATCGGGATTGCATTTTTAACCGATCACATGTTTTTTTTTCCAAGAATGGCTAAATGGGGAGTTTGTTAGTTTGATTTGCTACATTCTATTGACAAAAACACTACCATGTTAGGATACTGCTGAAACAAGGATGCCGTATTTATCCAGAGTTTTCCAGAATATTCAGAGTTTAATTCTCAACTATGGAAAGGCCTTAATGTGACAATTATTAGTGTCACAAGCATCAAGAAGGTAATTTCTAGACTCTTGGAAGATTCTACGCAGTTTATAACACAACAAAAGTCAGATCCATAGTTGACCGTCCAAATGACCCAGTGGAAGAATCAGGACACCCATCAGTGTTCGAGAAGATTCTGAACAGCTTAGCGTAGACAGCATGAACCATCCGGACGCTAGGCCAACACCATCCGGACGCAGAAGACTGATCCTTAATAAGGAAACGTGTGAAGCGCATGATGGAAGTCAGTTACAGCTTGCCGTCCAGACGCTGCCCAGAGAACTCCGAATAAGTGTTGAAAGAAAGAAAAATAGAGACTAAATAACTTTAAAAAAAATTAAAGGAAATTAAAGAAGTATAAATTTACAAAAGAAAAGAACAAGACGAGAGCTAAAACAATGCTCTGAAGAAAATTGATGATCTAAGTGGTGCCTAGCATAGGGTATTTGTAGCAGAAAATTAGGTTAAAACCTAATTTTTATAAAATAGCACATTTACCCCTAAAAACCCTAATAGGAGAAAAGAATGCTAGGTTTTAGGGTGTCAGCAGCCATCAGAGCAATGAAATTCACGCATGCCACGTCAGCCCTAATAATCGCTCGAGTGATTATCTGGGTCGCTCAAGCGACATTGCGCTTGAGCACTTGTGCGCCTTCCAAATGCTTGATTCTCTAAAGATGCTACCACGTCAGCCCTATCACCCATACTTTGAATGGCTCTAAAAACTTCTTCTCCTACTTCTTTGCAAATCCCACAAAAATACTGCAATTTTATCTCAAAGTCCTGCAATAAACTAAAACACCGAAACTAACCAAGAAATCAGAAAATAACAAAGCTAAAATGCAAATTAAAGGGCCCAAATATACAATATTTGGCACTGAACACTGTCCGGACGCCACCCAAAGAACTCCGAATCAGTGTTGAACTAGATCTTCAAAAGCCTATAAATAGAGGTCTCTAGGTTTATATTATACACAGAATTAGGTAGTGAATTCCTTTGAGCTTACAGAAGGTGTTTAGGTAGAAACTGTGAAGACTTGCTAGCTCTCTAAGAGTTGTCTGTTGTGTGATTTGATCGTGTGACGTCTAGCTTAGGGAGGAGCCCAAAGCTAAAGGATTCCAATGAAGACCTCTTCAGGTAAAAGATATGGTTGGGAGGCATTCACGTTGGGTTACGTGTTAGAGTGCAAGGTACAATCGCTGCATCAGGGGTATGTGAGTGTTACTGCTTTATTATTAGCTTTGTTTTCTGAATAATGGATATCCTGGGTTTGGCTGCCTCGAAGTGATTTTTCTCTTAATTGAGTTTCCAGTTCATCAACAAAATATTTGTCTCTTTTAAATTCCGCATTTAAATTCAGCATTTACCCTTTCCTGTTCCAATTCGTGTTTCAACATGTTAGTATTTTGGCCTCATTCTAGACAAAATCACATGTGTGTGTAAAGATGTTGTAAACAGGGATTCCACTATTCAGAGCACTCTCAGAAGACGTTGCACTGCGTGAAAGATCGAAGATTTCGGTTCCCTGTCAGCCGTCCGCACGATCTAGCCATCCCGTTTGGACGCCCATCTGACCACTGTTCCATCCGTCCGGACGACGTGACATACCGTCCGAACGACGTGCATTTCCGTCCTGACCCTCCATTGTGCCGAGAAGTTTCTATCCAGCTTGCATCCGTCCGGACAACTCAGCTGCACGTCTTGACGCCTATCAGTACTCGACAAGCTTCAGATTCTTTCCAAGTTCAAATATGGGAAGACTGATTCAACCGTCCAGACGATGTGGTATCCCGTCCGAACGCGCGTCTCCTTAAGGCAAGAATCGTAATTCAAATATCACCATCTGGACGTCAATCAGCCTTGGTCCAAACGCACGTGCAACTAATATGGAAATTGCCGATTTGACTTCAACTGTCTAGACGACTGCCTCTCATGATCCGGACGTGCGCATAGCAGATATGGAAATTGCGTGTTGAAGTTCAGCAGACCGGACGCTCATCCACCTTGGTTCGGACAATCAAGCTTCATATATGGAAATTGCGTGCACCAGTTCAACCATCCGGACGTTAGCTTTCAAGGTCCGGACGCTCCAAGCCTTATTATGGTAATTTCGTGCAGCCGAAGTGTAACCGTCTGGACGCTAGGGCAACACCGTCCGGACGCGGCCTTGTTATGGAAGCTTTCAGCGCTATCTTGGAGAGGCGGTTGCAGTTGACCGTCCGGACGTTCGGTCAAGCCGTTTGGACACCTTCCGGTATTTTGGTCATAACTTGTTACTCAAATATCGGATTGGGACGAAATCAGTGTCGTTGGAAAGCTTAGAAAAAATACTGTAATTTGATTGTCCGGACGGATGGAAAGATTTGCCCATCCGGACGGCCCTGCAAAAAATTCCAGAATTACTTTCCAGGCAAGAGAAACTTGGCCCGTCCGGACGGCCCTAGCTCCCGTCCGGACGCACGTGTTTCAGACTCCGTTTTTGAGTCGATTTTGGGTTTCCTAAGTGATGTGCAAATTTCAATACTCGCAAGCGCACGAGTCATATGTAGCATAGTGCATGCGCAAGTACGAGATCGTATCCACAGGGACGTGTGTGTAAGCAAAGGAAAATCAATTTCGATTTAAATTAATTATGTTTTAACCTAGAACCAAATATTCAAGAGTTTTTGTCAAGTAAAAATAAAAATGAATAAGAACAATTGATAAAAATACTAAGGTTTCAGAATCCACCTCGCCAAATCAAAAACACAATCTTGTATTCCTTTCATACACCCAATAAATAAAATTGTTCAAAGAGCCAAAAAAATGTATGTTAAATAATTCAATGAATCCAACTCTATGACAAATCACAACGAATATTCAATTAAAATAAAATCATCCAATGTATCCGCTTAATGAACAAATCACAATGGATACCCTATTTTAATCAAATCATTCGATGTATCCGTTTGGTTGAAACACATCAAATACCCAACTTAAAATAAATTAAAATTCAATCAAAAGATGTAAATCAAATAATTGAATTTTGGACTTTGAACAATATAATAAAAAAAGGAACGAGGGTTTGTATAAACAAAATAGCAAGACTGTGACTTTATCAATGACGAGGTTTCATCTTCAACCTTAGTTGAAGATTTAACCTCTCATAGCTAAAGACAAAAAGATAACAAAAATAGAAAACATAAAAGAAAAAAAATAAAATGACGAGAGAAAAAGAAAAGAAGAAACAAAATTATGGAAAAGAAAGAGAGATCGAACAATTAAATAACAATAAACAAAAAATGCTATGAATTAAAATTGATAAGGAAGAAGAAAAAGAACTGAAAATATTATAAAAGTAAAGCGATGAAAAGAAAAGAACTTAAAAGAAAACAAATAAATTTAAAGCAATAAACTAATATGAAAAAGAAAAGAAGACGAATTAAAAATTGAATAACAAAAATAAGCGATAAAAGAAAAGAAGAACTAAAGACAAAATAACTTTTAAATTAAAATAAAAACGAATAAAGTAACACTTACAAAAAGAAAGAACAAGATGAGAGCTAAAACAATGCTCTTGAAGAGAAAAAAAAGTGATGCTCTAAGTGGTACCTAGCAGGGGGTATTTATAGCAGAAGATTAGGTTAAACCAATCTTTTACAAAATGACACCTCTACCCCTCTACACCCTAATAGGAGAAAAGAACGCTAGGGTTTAGGGCCATATTTTCAAAATGGCACCTCTACCCCTCAAAAACCCTAATAAGATAAAAGAATATTAGGGTTTGGAGTGTCTGCAGTCGCCAGGAACAAGAACATTCGCGCACTTATATTGCGGGGCATTTACAACGTGGCAGACATTCGAATTGGGAAAATTATATTTGACAATGATTTGTAGCATTTTGAATTATCTTTCCAACACTGCTGATTTCACTTCAATCCAATACTTGAACTGAATGTTATGATCAAAATACTATGACTTGTGCAGAACTTGAAATTTAATCCAATCCGATTTTGACTTCCAAAATTTGCATTTTTTTTTCACTTTAAAACTACGGTTTTCTCTCTAGGATCTGCAAAACACCAAAATACAAAAACTAACCAAAAACATTAGAAAATAACAAAACTAAAGGTCTAACTAATGCAAATTAAGGGTCCAAATATACAATATTTGGCACTCATCACTAAGCCTATAAATAAGAAGCTTGAGGCATGCTTTCAACACAGAATTCGGTGGTGAATTCTCTACAGCTTAGAGACGTGATGTTTCCTCTAAAGCCTTGCCAAGTGTGTGATTTGATCAGCTTTGAAGTCTATCTTAGGGGTTGGCCCTAAGGTAAAGGATTCCATTGAAGACCCCTTTAGGTAGGAGACCAGGTTGGGAAGCGTTCGTGTTGGGTTACACGTTAGAGAGGAAGGTACGACCAATGCATCAGGGGTATGTGAGTTTACTGCTTTGTATCTAGCTTTGTCTTCTGAATAGTGGATATCCTGGGTTTGGCTGCTCCGGAGTGGTTTTTCTCTTAATTGAGTTTCCACTTCGTCAACAAAATATGTCTCCTTTAAATTCAGCATTTAATATTTTGTTGAACACTGTTCACACACACACATTTAAATTTAGAAGTCCATTTATTTTTCAATTGGTATCAGAGCAGGTACACTCTGTTTAGGATTTATTTCCTGAGTGTGATCCTCATCTCTTGTGACTTCTATTTTTTTTGTTACACTTTTTATCATGAATTCTTCTCAGTTTTCTAATGAAGATTCTGATATTATGCTCTTTAAGCTTTTTAATAAATTGAAGAATGCTCAACATTCTAAAGAGCTTAAAAGGGTAAAGCAAGAAAAAGAGTCTTTGATTGTTCAATTATCTGAATCTCATGCTTTGATTGACTCTTTGAGATCTGAGAATACCATGTTGTTTGACATTATTGATACACTTGAGAATAAATTAAAAGAATCTGAAGATCTCCTGAAAAAATTCTCAAGTGATAATTTGAAAAGCATGTTGTGTATTCATTCAGATATTTCGAACAAGCCTGATTTGATTGCCGATTTAAATACTTCTACTTCACATGCTTCTAATTCTGAATTAGACTCTGTTGGTATTAAGCATGTGATAGTAGATGCAACTTGTTCTAAAAATTCTTGCTTAGATAAATGTGTGATGCCTAACTCCAAGGATTCAGGAACACAAGGTAAGTTTGTTCCTATTGTCATAATTGTGGGAAAATCGGTCATATTAGACCAAATTGTGTTGTGTTAAAATCTCACAGACCTTGGAAGAAGTAGGAGGACTCCAAAAAGGGCGTTATTGAGAAAACCTCTTCAGAAAAATATGTCCCGCCCTATAGGAGGCATATATCTCAAAGAGGTAAGGATTTTGTTGTTTGTGAAAATGCTAATCTTAAATTTGCAGAGCCCTTCAAGAATCATTTCAACAAATGAAGTCAGCCTACCTGTTATCATTGTGGTGTCTCTGGACACATCAGGCCACACTATCCTCAAATCCGACATCAGCAGCCTCGAATCAGGAAAACAGAGCAAAAGACAGGTAAGTCTAGCTCTAAACCTTCTAAGCCTCATCATGTTTTTCGGCAACAACGGCATTATCCTCAAAGGGATTCTCCCTCATGCTTCAAAGTGAAGCCTCACAAGCCCAAGAAGAATCAGACCAATGAAGGGCTTGTCAACATGATGAAGAATGTCCTAGTCAGACTGATCAATTGGGACATGGCTCACACCCCTGCCTCACAAGTAAAGAAGGTATGGATAAGGAAGGATGAGACAATTCACCCCTTAAAGGTGAGTGGACTCACCTAGTAGGTGAGGTCTCCCATGCCTAGGATTTTGGTTCCTAAATCCTAGTGCATGTCAGGTATGTTTGCATTGCATTGTTTATCTTGTCATATCGTACTCATGCCTTGCATTCTGTTTGAGGAACCGTTTATTTTATCCCCATATTTTCACTTGTTGTCTTGAGAAACATCTGCATATATTTTCTTTTGGGGATGACAATTGAAGCACGTCGGGCGGCTGCTTTTCTGTCTTGGTATTTCTTAAACCTTTCTCCATGAGGACAGGTTTGGTTTACCTTACATGCTGGGATTAGATGTCAATTCCTTTTCCATAAGCATGTCTTTGTTGTTTTTCTGTTTATTGTTTTTCAACAAAAAAATAAAAATAAAAATTGGGGAGAAGATGCGGAACTTTATTTCTTTCTTTTGATAGCTTTTTCAGATTTTGCATGTGTTTTTGCCTGATATCTCACTTCATCGTGCATTGATTAAATATGCTTATATATGATTGAAAGTTTATGCGTGATATCTGCTAAGTTTTCCTATTGCATCTTAATGATAGATAGTTACTTTCCTCATGCGATGAAAATGTGCACTATCTAAGACTCTCCTAAGGTACATCTTTTCCTTCTCTAACTTTTTGCTTCTAGAAATTCTAGATAAGAGAAGAGGTCTTTGATTAAGATGGTCAAATTGACCACATGCTAGTTGAACCTAGAGCCTAAAAATTCTGGCACTCTCAAGGATTGCAGCACCATAAGAATCAAGCAGTAAATCATATGCATTATGCGCTTTTAAATTGTATATTCACTGCTTATGTGCTGAGTTTGCTATATTCCTCGCCCTCTTCGTGCAAGTAAAAATTTTACTTTGTCCTTCATGGTACAAGTAAAACAATTAGGTGCTGCATCTTAGGGGGGGTGTATCAGATGAGGGTGGCTAGGCCCTAGTAAGATCAGGTTTGACTTTTGGCTGATCTTTCATTGATTTTCTCTCTTGTTTGGAAAATCTGGTTGCTTTTTGTCATATCAGTGAATTTCATACCTTATTGAGAAAGTCTTCACACACACACGCATTGCATGAGTTGAGCAATCTATTTAAAATTTATATCTGCAGGGAAATTTGTGCTTATTGAATACTTAACTCTCATTTATATCTTTGCATATTTCTGCAATGCTATTTGACTATTTTATCAGTTGATTATACATGCGTGTTCTGAAGCTAACTTTTGAGAAAAATATTTTTCTGCAAATTTTTCTCCAGTTTCAGATTTTCAGAGTGAAGCGTCCGGATGGACCTACTCTTACATCCGGACGAGCGCAGTCTTGCCATATGCTGATCTAGTAGTTGTCATCCAGATGATTAAGTGACACATCCGGACAGGATCTCTACAAGTTTAAGACTAGCGTCCCTTTTTTTTTGCCATACACATATCTATGCATTTTTTGATTTATCATGGCATGTTGTGTGTTTTTCTTGTGGGTTTCTCCCTAGATTTTGGCATTTGTTGCACATCTCTTCTCATCCCATGATCTTCTTTGTGTCTTCCGTTATTCTTTTAAGTCTTTGTGCTTTTAGAATATTGGAATATTTGTTGGGATATTTTCTTGAGATATTGTGCATGAAAATCCTTTTCTGTCTGTGTGCTGGGCTGATCTTTTATGCCTTATGAATAGCTGCATTGCTTATATTTCTCTTTGGCATCCATTTGACAGCCTTCTTGAATACCACATTATTTTTGGAACTAACAGGATCTAATGGTACTTTTGGAAGTATTTTTGGTTGGTTTTGATTCAGGAATATGACATCTAGTGGCACCCAGCACAATGTTTGACAGATGCATCCTTTGGAAAACTGACTACTGTTGAAGTTGGATGTTCAATTTCCAAAAGTCTTGGGATTTGACACTTGGAGGATTTCTGTTCCTCTTTTTTGGGCCACTTGCAGACTTTTCTCTATTCTCCTATTGCTTTGGATTTTAGAAATTTTTTGTTTGTGGATATTATTACTCTATTTACCCTTGTACTTCTGAGACATTGAGGGGGAGTAATTGTTGTGTGGTTTTTCTCATAACTCTGTTTTACCATTTGTCCCTTTGTGACAAAAAGGGGGAGTAATTTTTGATTTGGACCGGGAATGTATTTTTAACCGGTCAAGTGATTTTTGTCCCAGAATGGCCAAAGGGGGAGTTAGTTAGTTTTTGTGTTGGCTGCATTCTGTTGGACAAAATCACTTCTATGTAATGTTGCTGCTTTCACAGGGATGTTGCTTTATCCAGAGTCTACTCTTCAGCTAGGTTCTTCGAGAAGATTCTGTGAAGTTTTCAAGGATTTATTTCGGTTCCCTATCATCCGTCCGGACGACGTGGTATTCCGTCCGGACGCTCATCAGTCAGCAACATCCGTCCGGACGACGAGATCTTTCCGTCCGGACGCCCATCAGTGTCTAGAAGCTTCGAACAGTTCAAGTTTGCATCCGTCCGGACGTAATGGCAAATTGTTCGGATGCTCTTCAGAGTTCGAGAAAATCTCAGTGTTTCAGTGCATCCGTCCGGACGACGTGGTTATACCGTCCGGACGTCATTCAGTGTTTGACAAGAATTAGGGTTTCTGCCTCAAGACACAGTTTTGGGAAGACGGCTGCTACCGTTCGGACGATGTGTGATCCCGTCCGGACGATGTCCTCTATAAGGCAAGAATGTGCATACCAAGTTCAACCGTCTGGACATCAGCCTTCATGGTCCGGACGATCAAGCTTCATATATGGAAATTGCGTGCACCAGTTCAACCTTCCGGACGTTAGCCTTCAAGGTCCAGACGCTCCGAGCCTTATTATGGTAATTTTGTGCAGCCTAAGTGTAACTGTCCGGACACCGGACGCTAGTTCAACCACCGTCCGGACGCGGCCTTGTTATGGAAGCTTTCAGCGCTATCCTGGAGAGGCGGTTGCAGTTGACCGTTCGGACGCTCGGTCAAGCTGTCCGGACACCTTCCGGTATTTTGGTCATAACTTGTTACTCAAATATCGGATTGGGACAAAATTGGCGTCGTTGGAAAGATTAGAAAAAATTATGTAATTTGAACATCATACGGCCACCAAAAGCGTATGGAAGGAAAGATATGTCCGTCCGGACAGCGCTGCAGAAAATTCCAGAATTACTTTCCGGACAGGAAAAAATTGGCCTGTCCGGACGGCCCTGGCTCCCGTCCGGACGTGCGTGTTCAGACTCCGTTTTTGAGTCGATTTTGGTTTTCCTAAGCCTATAAATAAGAGGCTTGAGGCATGCTTTCAACATAGAATTCGGTGGTGAATTCTCTACAGCTTAGAGATGTGATATTTCCTCTAAAGCCTTGCCAAGTGTGTGATTTGATCAGCTGTGAAGTCTATCTTAGGGGTTGGCCCTAAGGTAAAGGATTCCATTGAAGACCCCTTTAGGTAGGAGACCTGGTTGGGAAGCGTTCGTGTTGGGTTACACGTCAGAGAGCAAGGTACGACCACTGCATCGGGTATATGTGAGTGTTACTATCTTGTATCTAGCTTTGTCTTCTGAATAGTTGAATTCTTGGGTTTGGCTGCCCCGGAGTGGTTTTTCTCTTGATTGAGTTTCCACTTCGTCAACAAAAATCTATGTGTCATTTACTTTCCGCTGTGGTTTTTTTTGTTGACACTTTGTGCACACACTTGTTATCTATTTAAGAAGTCAATTTCAATTTTCAATTGGTATCAAAGCTTGGTATACTCTGGTTAGATTGAATTCTTGAGTGTTATTTTTGACTTCTATCTTGTCAAATTTAAGTATGGATAAAGTTGCTTCTATTTCTCATGATATGTCTGTTAATAGAATCATGTTCATTAAGCCTATCATGTCTCATAATCATACTCATTCTATTTGTGGGGATAAAGGGACAAATCAGTCTATACCTACATGTCACCACTGTGGAGTCACTGGTCATATTCGGCCAAATTGTTTCTAGATTAGGTCTCAAAAACCTTAGAACAAAACTCTTGTCCCTAGAAAAGATGAACCAGGTTTTGAAGAACAAGTTAATATGTTAAGTGATCAAGTTAAGCTCATTAGTGAGAAGTTAGCATGCCTCACCCCTAATGAGCAAAGATCTATCCTGGTCAATAATCATAAGAAAGCTTCCAAACAAATCTGGGTTAAAAAGGAAGATGATTTGTGTTTAGTTTCTCATACTGCAATGAAAATTCTTGATACTTGTTTGTGGTATTTGGATAGTGGTTGTTCTAAACACATGACAGGTGACAAGACCTTACTAAAAGAAGTCCAGATGGGCAAAGGTGGACGGATCACCTATGGAGATGAAAACCAATCCAAAGTCATTGGAAAAGGAATCATCGACATTCCAGGCCTCAGAACATCTCAGGAAGCTCTTTATGTAGAAGGGCTCAAGGCAAATCTCCTCAACATTAGCCAATTCTGCAACAATGATTTGGTGGTGCAATTCTCCAAAAAGGAATGTAACATATTTGACAGTAGTGACAAATGGCTTATGGGGGGAAAAAGAACTGCCGACAATTTCTATGGTCTTCCTGGTCTCACTATAGATCCTCAGATCTTCTGCAATAAAGCAACCATAGATGACAGTGAGCTGTGGCATCGAAGGTTAGGACATCTAAATTTCTCCAATATGCTAAAAATTGTAGGCAGAGAAATTGTTAAAGATCTGCCCAAAATGGAGAAGACTGGGAAAGGAATCTGTGGTTCTTGCCAACTGGGGAAACAAACTCGTGCAACACCATAAGAAACAAGCAGATAATCATATGAATTTTGTGCTTTAAAGTGTATATTCACTACTTATGTGCTGCATTTGCTTTATGCCTTACCCCCTACGTGCAAGTAAAACATTTACGTTGTCCTTCATGGTACAAGTAAATCACTTTGGTGCTGCATCTCAGGGGGAGTGTATCAGATGAGGGTGGCTAGGCCCTAGTTAGGTTTGACTTTTGGCTTATCCTCCATTTATTTTTCTCTCCTGTCTAGGAAAATCTGGTTGCTATTGGTCACAATATTGAAAGTCATACCTTTTGGGAAAAGCTCTTCACACACCCACACATTGCATGAGCTAATAGTGCTACTTTCGTTACTCGTTTTGCAAGGGAATCTGTGCCTATCTTATCCTTGTCTATCAACTGTATGTTTGGATAATTTTGACATGCTTTGTGACTAATTTCTCAAGACAGGGATACATGCATGTGCTCTTATACTTGTGAAGGACCTAACCATGCTGCTCTTTTTTTCTTCCATTCAGCTTGATGTTTCCCTTCCTTTTGTCTACAAAACATTTTGACTTATATTACTCTGTTTCCCGGGTCCTTCTGAGATAGTTAGGGGGAGTAATTCTTATTACAGTTGGTTTTTATTACTCTGTTTTACCCTTTGTCCCTTTGTGACAAAAAGGAGTAATTTTTGTGTTTGGACCGGGAATGTAATTTCAAACCGGTCAACTGATTTTTGTCCCAGAATGGCCAAAGGGGGAGTTTGTTAGTATTTTGGCCTCACTTTGGAAAAAATCACTTGTGTGTAAGATGTTGTAAACAAGGATTCCACTATTCAGAGCACTCTCAGAAGACTTTACACTGCATGAAAGATCGAAGATTTCGGTTCCCTGTCAGCCGTCCGGACAATCGAGCCATCCTGTCTGGACGCCCATCTGACCACTATTCCATCCATCCGGACGACGTGACATACCGTCTGGACGCCATCCGGACGACGTGCATTTTCGTCCGGACCCTCCACTTTGTCGAGAAGTTTCTATCCAGCTTGCATCCATCTGGACAACTCAGCTGCACGTCTGGACGCCGATCAATACTCGACCAGCTTCAGATTCTTTCCAAGTTCAAATATGTGAAGACAGATTCAACCGTCCGAACGATGTGGTATCCCGTCCGGACGCGCGTCTCCTTAAGGCAAGAATCTCAATTCAAATATAATCGTCCGGACATCAGTCAGCCTTGGTCCGAACGCTCGTGCAACTAATATGGAAATTGCCGATTCGACTTCAACCGTTCGGACAACTGCCTCTTACGGTCCGGACGCGAGCATAGCAGATATGGAAATTGCGTGTTGAAGTTCAGCCGTCCGGACGCTCATCCGCCATGGTCCAGACACGCGAAGCCTTATAAGGAAATTACTTGCAGCAGACGTGCAATGGTCAGAACGATGTGCCATCCCGTCCGGACGTGGCTCTTCAACAGGAAAGATTTCTCAGCAAAATTTTCGGAAAATCCTGTCGCACAGTTGTCCGTCCGGACGGCCATGACCACCGTCCGGATGACGCCTAGCTATATTTTTCCTGACGCTCATTTGAGCCCCCAACCTATAAATATAGGCCCTTGGGCATTGAGAACTGCAAGAATTCGGTATTGAATTCCACAACTGCTCAGAGACATGATTTTTCCTCTGAAGCCATTGCAAGTGTATTGTTGCTGCGCTAAATCTGAAGTCTATCTTAGGGGTTGGCCCTAAGGTAAAGGATTCCATTGAAGACCTTTTCAGGTAAGAGACCTGGCTGGGAAGCGTTCGTGTTGGGTTACACGTCAGAGAGCAAGGTACGACCACTGAATCGGGTATATGTGAGTGTTACTATCTTGTATCTAGCTTTGTCTTCTGAATAGTGAAATTCCTGGGTTTGGCTGCCCCGGAGTAGTTTTTCTCTTGATTGAGTTTCCACTTCATCCACAAAAATCTCTGTGTCATTTACTTTCTGCTGTGCTTATTTTTGTTGACACTTTGTGCACACACTTGTTATCTATTTAAGAAGTCAATTTCAATTTTCACATCATGTCCCCAAGATTTAATTCATAGTGATGTTTGTTCTTGTTCTATTAAATCCAATAGTGGTTGCCATTACTACGTTCTTTTTGTCGATATTTTTCTCACTTTTTTTTTCTGGTTGTATCCTCTCCATCGTAAATCTGAAGTATTTGTTGTTTCTATAAAATTCAAACTTTGGTTAAAATCAATTTTCCAACAAAATTATGCAACTACAATCCGATGGTGGTGGAAAGTACACTTCTCATCAATTTCAATCATTTCTTTCTCTCCATCGTATTCAACATTGTATTTCTTACCCTTACACTGCTTAACAAAATGGTCTTGCTGAACATAAACATCGACATGTAATGGATATGGGATTGACTCTTTTGGCTCAATCTCATCTCCCTACCTCTTTTTGGATTGACGCTTTCCTCACTTCTATTTTTATCATTAATCGGTTGCCTACTCCCACCTTGGACAATGCCACACCTTTTTTGAAACTCTTTGGCTCTTCTCATGACTATACATTCTTTTGCACCTTTGGTTGTTCTTGTTTCCCTCCTTTGCATCCTTACACTTCTCATAAACTCACATTTCGCAGCAAACTTTGTATTTTTATTGTGTATAGTTCTCTTTACAAGGGGTATAAATGTTTAGATCCTCTAACTCATACTGTCTATATCTCAAGGCATGTTGTTTTTGACAAAAAATTGTTTCCTGCAAAGGAGGGTACTTTCTCCCTTGCCACTCTCAGTCCTTCATTGTCTGCCATTCCTCTCACTCCCATTAATTTCTCTCAATTCTTCAATCCATCTGCTGTCTTGTTCCTCATTGCCCAAAACGCCTCTACTACATTACTCCCTCTCACTACCGCACCTCCTCCTACTCCCTGTTCACCCTCTTCACTTGCTCTTCCACCCCCCTCCCCTGCTCCAACCTCTATACCAAATCTCCCCAATTCTTCCATTATTCCCTTCGTTCCCACAGACCCAACCCTCTCCTCTGCTACCGACACCACCTCTCCCTCTCCCTCTCCCTCCTCTTTTCCAAATGTTCGTCATACTCCCTCTAACCCAATTCTTTCCCCCTAACCGAACCTACTTCTCCACTTCCTTTTTGCATGACCACTCGCTCTCAGACTAGGAACTTAAAACCTAGGTCCTTCTCTGACTATTATTTATTTTTTAGCACCAAACATCCCTTCCATGCTCTTGTCAGCATACAAATCCCTGTTGAACCCACTTGTTACTCACATGCTTCTTTGTCTCCTGCTTGGCGGGCTGCTATGGGTGACAAATTTTATAACCTGCTTGCTAATGGCACCTAGTCTCTCTATCCAAGGCCTTCACATCAACACGTTATTCGCAAAATGGGTCTATAAGATCAAGAAAAAGCAAGATGGCTTAACAGACTTCTAATTTTAACAAGTGTGTGCAAAAGTGTGCAACAAAATATCACAATGCGGAAAATAAAGAGACAGGTATTTTGTTGACGAAGTGGAAACTCAACTAAGAGAAAAACTACTCCGGGGCAGCAAAACCTAGGATATCCACTATTTAGAAGACAAAGCTAGTTACAAAGTAGTAACACTCACATACCCTTTTTGTTAGTTTGTAATTGGCCACATTCCGTTGGAAAAAATCACTTCTTTGTAATGATGCTTTTTAACAGGGATTTCGCTATTCAGAGTGCGTCCAGAAGATTTTGGACAATTTATAAGTCAGAAAATTCAGTTCCCTGCTAGCCGTCCGGACAACGTGTCATACCGTCTGGATGCCCAACTGTCCAAAGCATCATCCGTTCGGACGATGAGAACTTTTCGTCCGGACCTTCCTCTTGTCGAGAAGCTTCGAATTGCTCCAGCTTGCATCCGTTTGGACATTTCAGCAGCACGTCCAAACGACTCTCAATGTTCGAAAAGCTTCAGGGTTTCTTTCCAAAAAATAGTTATGGAAAGATCGTTGCAACTGTCTGGACAACGTGGATTCCCGTCCAGAAGTGCTTATCCATAAGGCAAGTATCGCATTCAAAGTTCAGATGTCCGGACGCCAGTAAGCATGGTCTTGACCAGCGAGCATTAGATATGGAAATTCCGTGCATCAAATCAACCGTCTGGACGACCATTCCCTTGGTCCTGACACTCGAAGCCTTGGTATGGAAATTACTTGCAGCGAAAGTGCGATCGTCCGGACGTGGCTCAAAACAGGAAAGAATTTCAGCGAAATTTTGGAAAGCCGATCGTACAGTTGTCCGTCTGGACGCCCTATGACTACCGTCCAGACGAC
Source organism: Alnus glutinosa (assembly GCF_958979055.1). Classification (NCBI taxonomy): domain Eukaryota; kingdom Viridiplantae; phylum Streptophyta; class Magnoliopsida; order Fagales; family Betulaceae; genus Alnus; species Alnus glutinosa. The sequence goes on from NC_084887.1 coordinate 16,952,306, forward strand.
GCCTTGGTTTTATCAAGCCAAACGCTGATTTGAACCCTCAGCCTAAAAATAGAGGCACCTAGGCTTGAGAACAACAAGAATTCGATATTGAATTCCCTTAGTGCATAGAGAGTTATATTGTGAGATTATTGAGCTGAGTTATCTCTCTATAGCCATTATTGTGTGCGCTGTTGCTGCGCTTAATTGAAGTCTATATATGGCATCCCTGTGAAAACAGGAACATTACATAAAAGTGATTTTGTCCAGTAGAATGCAGCCAATCACAAATTAACATAAAGCTTGGTTAGTTGCTAAACGTTTTGATCAAGTGAATGGTATTGACTTCATAGAAACTTTTAGCCTACTTATTAAACCCTCAACTATTCATGTTATTCTTGCCTTGGTTGTCCATTTTAATTGGTGTATCTGCCAACTTGATGTCTCTAATGCATTCCTTCATGGAGTATTATTGGAGGAAGTTTACATGGAGCAGCCTCGTGGTTTTATTGACAATCGTCTTCTTGATTATGTGTGTCGACTTCATAAGTCTCTTTATGGCCTCAAGTAGGCCCCTCGGGCTTGGTACACAAGATTATCCACCACCCTTCTTGAACTTGGATTTTACACTTCACTGGTTGATAGTTCTTTATTCTTGTTCCACAAGGATGCTATTCATCTCTTTGTTCTTATTTATGTGGATCACATTTTAGTCACAGGTACTCACCAATCTCATATTTTTTTCCCTGATTCAAAGACTGCAACAGGTATTTCAGATGAAGGATCTAGGTGACTTAAACTATTTTCTTGGTGTTCAAGCTATTCGGACTTCTTTTAGGCTTCACTTGCGATAGTCAAAATACATTCTAGACCTCCTCCTTCGGTCCAAGATGCTGGGTGCTAAACCATACAGCTCTCCATGTGTCTCTGGCTCTCAAATTTTTGCTCATTCAAGTAATCTTTCTCCTCAGGACACTATGGTTTTTCACCAAACTGTTGGAGCCTTACAGTATTGCATGATTACTCACCATGACATTTCCTTTGCTGTGAACCAACTATGCCAACACATGCACCGCCCCACCACTACCCATTGGACGGCTGCCAAGCACATTCTCTACTACTTAAAAGGGTCGGTGGTAGCATTTCACCGATGACTAAAATTATTAATTTTGGTTTTGAAAACTAAATCGGCTTTGAACGACTACGTGGATTTTAAAATTTATAATTGAACCACTCGCAATAGTATGAATCAGTTGTACTATAGTAAGGGTTATCGAACCACAAGGATTGGAAGGTTGTTTGCGTAACGGAATATATACTTAAGATATTATCCAATTTAACCTTAAAAGGATATTTTGTTTTGATTTTAAAAACTAAGTTAACACAAGATAAGAACAAAAAAACGAAGAGACTTGGAGAAATAAAATCTTAAGGTAATGATCGCAACAAATCTGCATACCAATGGAAAGCTTAAAGTCTAACATGGATCTTCCTAACATGCATGATATGAGGGCGTGATGGGTGTCAACCACACGACAACATCGAAATAAAGATTACTTCGGTTAAAATGTAATAATAAGGCATCTTAGTTACACACCAATCACTACCACATAAAAGTTACACTGCAATGGAAAAGCATTTAGACTACAAAAGGCATGTAGTGATTAGTGTTCCCTAGCATGCCTTATAAAACATCCTAATAAGCATACACGAAGCATGAAGTACTTTAATTAAGAAATAATGATAAGGCAATTTATGCATAACCTGTTCACCTAACATCTATTTGTGAATGAATCATGACCCTTGGCATGCCCTATTAGATCCCCTAAAAAGCCAAACACGACTCATGTCAAAGGGTACCATTGCATAGCCATCATTTCCTCAATCACAGTGTTAGTTTGTAATTGGCAATATTCTGTTGGACAAAATCACTTATTTGTAATGATGCTTTTAAACAGGGATTCCGCTATTCAGAGTGCTTCCAGAAGATTCTGCAGAATCTACAAGTCAGAAAAATCGATTCCCTGCCAGCCGTCCGGACGAAGTGATATACCGTCGAGATGTCCAACTGTCCAAAGCATCTCCCTTCTGGACGATGAGAACTTTCTGTCTAGACCTTCCTCTGTATCGAGAAGCTTCGAACTATTCCAGCATACATCCGTTTAGACGTTTCAGCAGCACGTCTGGATGACACTCAGTGTTTGACCAGCTACGGGATTTCAAAACACAGATATGGGAAGTTCTCTGCAATCATCTGGATGAAGTGGAATCTCGTTCGGGCGTGCTCATTCATAAGGCAAGTATCGCATTCAAAATCCAGACGTTCGGAAGTCAGTCCACTTGGTCCGGACCCTTAAGAATCAGATATGGAAATTACGTGCGTCAGATCAACCGTCCAGACGACCATTCCCTTGGTCCGAACACGCGAAGCCTTGATATGGAAATTGCTTGTAGCGGAAGTGCGACCGTCCGGACGACAGGGCACCACCGTCTGGACCCAGCTCAAATCAAGAAAGAATTTCAGCAAAATTTTGGAAAGCTGATCGTACAGTTGTCCGTCCGGACACTTTATGACTACCGTCAGGACGGGGCCTAGGTTTTATCAAGCCAGATGCTCAGTTAAACCTGCAGCCTATAAATAAGAGGTTTTAGGCATGCATTTGACACAAAATTCGGTGGTGAATTCCTTATAGCTTAGAGAGGGTGTTTATGGAGATATTGCAGATTTGCTAGCTCTCTAGCTTTTGCCAGTGTGTGATTTGATCAGCTATGAAGTCTATCTTAGGGGTTGGCCCTAAGGTAAATGATTCCATTGAAAACCCCTTCAGGTAGGAGACCTGGTTGGGAGGCGTTCGTGTTAGGCTACACGTTATAGTGGAAGGTATGACCACTGCATCAGGGGTATGTGAGTGCTACTATTTTGTAACTAGCTTTGTCTTCTGAATAGTGGATATCTTGGGTTTGGCTGCCCCGGAGTGGTTTTTCTCTTAATTGACTTTCCACTTTGTCAACAAAATATTTGTCTCCTTTAATTCCGCATTTAATATTTTGTTGCACAGAGTTCACACACACAGTTAATTAGAAGTTTATTTTTCACACATAAATAGGAAATGTTGGTTTAACTCAAGAAATCTAAGAACTCTCATAGACAAGGACTATTTTTTCATGAATCAATATAGATTGAAAAGCAATAACAAAACCGTTCTGAACTCGTAAAAGCAAGGGTTTTGCAATCTCAAGACCATGCAATCATCATACATATCAAGAAAACCCTAAGAACATCAAGATCAAACCATGGTTTTTGGAAAAGAATTGATCAAAACCCTAAGAACGGATTTAGTTATGCATAATTAAAACTAATCTACACATGTAATCTAAGAAAAAAAAATAAAGACACAAGCTGGAAATGAATTAAAAATACTAGATTAAAAGTATAAAATTCGGATTCATGAAAAGACAATAAGAATAATTAAAGAAAAGCATTAACGAGACTAGGTTAAGCTCTCTGGAATTTTTTGGATTCCAGAGTTGTCTCAAAAAGAAAAGGGAAACAAAACTAAAGGAAGAAGAAAAGATTGCTGAAAATAAATAAGTAAAAGAATTGAATCAAAGTAGATCAAAGCTTTATTAAAAAAATGGAATTAACCTGGCTTTCAAAATTAAAATATACTAATCTAAGCTCTTTGGAAAATGTAAATGAAAAGGTTGTATCAAAGGATTGCAACTAAAAAATAAAATAAAACTAATTCTATATAAAAAACTGCTTATGGCTCTCTCAGCTCTTTGGGGTAATTACCTTTTCCCCCCATCAACTATCAGCCATTGTCAACATGCCCCCATGACCTGACACATCGACCAAAAGAGAGCATCCAACTACCAACCTTACATACTTTGCCCCCCTTCGTCAGGGAATCTCGTTAACTTGGACGAAATATTCCATTTTTGGGCGTTAATTTTGGTTTAAAGACCAAAATGCCCTCCAACAGTAATTAATAAAAAAAATATTAAAATTAATATGTTTAGAAAAGTTGAGGGCAATTATGTCATTTTTGAATTTGAGTTAGGGTATTTCAGTCTTTTTACGAATTAAACTGATGGAAGAGGGCAAAGTATGTAAAGTTGGTAGTTGGATGCTCTCTTTTGGTCGAGGTGTCAGTTCATGGGGCCATGTTGACAATGGCTGGTAGTTGATGGGGGAAAAAGGTAATTACCCCCAGCTCTTTTCTATTTAGACAGAATTTGATGTGTCAAAATCTCTCAAACAATCCATCTCAGCCACACAAATGAAGAGTGTCGATATGTCATTTCAATTGCACAACATGATTTTGAATTTTGAATCGCAAACAGATTGGGTTGATATCTGTAACTTTATCTGCAATATTTGAAATCGCTCGATCGACCCTCGAAGTCGCTCAATCGAATATCACTCGATCAATTTTTAAGTCACTCGATCAATTTTTTTTCTTTTGCCTTGTGTCGCTCGATCGCATGTCCCATGATCGATTTTTCTTCGACTGATGAATTTCGATCGATCGATTATAAAGTCGATTGATCAATTTGCCTTGGCTGATTTTCCAAATGGCAGGAGCAAACTTATATTTTGGAAGTGATGGAAATCATTCCTGATGTATTTTCAGGTCTAAGTCGGATGTTTTGAACTAGTTTTCAATTAAGACATGCAAATAAGACAAAACACAAAAGCACAACAAAACATTATATTTACAGCACAAACTAGGTATAACATATGTGAATTAAGGGGCCTTGAATAGAATATTTCAAGACTTATCAGAAGCGTTCACATTGGGTTACGTGTTAGAGTGCAAGGTACGATCACTGCATCAGGGTTATGTGAGTGTTACTGCTTTGTTACTAACTTTGTTTTCTGAATAGTGGATATCCTGGGTTTGGCTGCCCTGAAGTGATTTTTCTCTTAATTGAGTTTCCACTTCGTCAACAAAATATTTGTCTCTTTTAAATTCCGCGTTTAATATTTTGTTGCACACTTGATAACATACACGATGTTAGTATTATTGGCCTCATTCTGTTTTGACAAAATCACTGGTATGTAAAGATGCTTTTAACAGGGATTCCACTATTCAGAGTAATGTCAAAATTTTCTGCACTGCTTACAAGTCAGAAGATTTCGGTTCCCAGTCAGTCGTCCGAACGATCTTGTCATCCCGCCGGACGCCCATCTGTCCACTATTCCATCCGTCCGGACGACGTGCCTTACAGTCCGGACGCCAGACAGACCAAGCATCATTCGTCCTGATGATGTGCATTTTCCGTTCGGACCTCTACTGTATCGAGAAGCTACTGTTCCAGCATTGCATCCGTCTGGATGTCTCAGTAGCCCGTTCGGATGCCTCTCAGTGATCGATCAGCTTCAGATTCTTTTCAAGTTCAATTTAAGGGAAGATTGCTTCAACCATCCGAATGACGTGGATTCCCGTCCGAACGAGCTCATACATAAGGCAAGAATCGCAATTCAAATATCACTGTCCGGACGACAGTTAGCCTTGGTCTGAACGCGTGAATCGTCCGGACGACTGCCTATCAAGGTCCCGACGCGCGCATAGCAAATATGGAAATTGCGTGTTGAAGTTCAGCCCTTCGGACGCTCATCCTCCATGGTCCGGACGCACAAAGCCTTATATGGAAGTTACTTGCAGTGTACATGCGACCGTCCGGACTACAGTGTCTTACCGTCTGGACGAGGCTCTCAAACAGGAAAGATTTTAAGCGAAAATCTCAGAAAATTCTGTCGCACTATTGTCAGTCCAGACGGCCCAGGTTCACCATCCGGACGACTTCGTACATATTACAGTATTACAGCAGTCGCCCATTCTGTACCTCAGCCTATAAATAGAGGCCCCTAGGCATTGAGATCTGCAAGAATTCGGTATTGAATTCCACAAGTGCTCAGAGAAGTTATTTTGAGAGATTGTTGAGCTGATTAAGTTTCCTCTGAAGCCATTACAAGTGTCCTGTTGCTGCGCTACAACTGAAGTCTGTCTTAGGGGTTGACCCTAAGGTAAAGGATTCCATTGAAGACCCCTTCAGGTAGGATTCCATTGAAGACCCCTAAGGCATTGTTATTTTTGTTGACACGTTAAGCACACACTTGCTGTTTATTTTAGAAGTCAAATTTCATTTTTTCAATTGGTATCAGAGCTTGGTACACTCTGTTGAGATTTATTTCTTGAGTGTTATTACTTTTGACTTCTATATTTTGATATGTCTCAAACTCTTAATTATGTTCCTGCCTTTGATGGTACGAACTATGGCTATTGGAAGGCACGTATACGTTTCTTTATGAAATCTATTGACTGTTGGAGTATTGTTGAAACTGGTTGGACGAAACCAGAGGATGCAGCACTCGAACTAGTCCCTCAGAAAAACGCACGTCTTTCAAATGTAAAAAACTGAAATGACTTCTAAAAATAAAGTGTGTGCATAAGTGTCAACAAAAATTAAAGCACACCGGAAAGTAAATGACACACAGATTTTTGTTGACGAAGTGGAAACTCAGAAGAGAAAAACCACTCCGGGGCAGCCAAACCCAGGAATTCTACTATTTAGAAGACATAGCTAGATACAAGATAGTAACACTCACATGTACCAATGCAGTGGTAGTACCTTGATCTCTAACGTGTAACCCAACAAGAACGCTTCCCAACCATGTTCACCTACCTGAAGGGGTCTTCAATGGAACTCCTTACCTTAGAGCCGACCTCTAAGATAGGCTCTCGAGCGTCCGGACCATGGGGGATGAGGGTTCGGACGGCTATTCTTCAACACGCAATTTCCATATCAGTAATGCGCGCGTCCAGACCATGATAAGTAGTCGTCCGGACGGTTGAAGTCGAATCGGCAATTTCCTTCTTCGATGCACGCTCGTCCAGACCACAGCTATCAGACGTCAGGACGGTCATATTTGAATTGCGATTCTTGCCTTACGGAGACGCGTGTCCGGACGGGATACCACATTGTCCGGACGGTTGATTGATATTCCCTTTCTTGGAACTTGGAAAGAAATCAGAAACTGATCGAGTACTGGGAGGCGTCCAGACATGCTGCTGAAATGTCTGGACGGATGCAAGCTGGCACAGAAACTTCTCGATACAGTATGGGGTCCGGACGGAATGAACACTTCGTCCGGACGGATGATGCTGGTCTGTCTAGCGTCCGGACGAGATGACACGTCGTCCGGACGGATGGAACAGTGGACAGATGGGCGTCCGGACGGGATGGCTCGATCGTCCGAACGGCTGACAGAACTTGAATTTCTTCTGACTTGCAGACTCTGAATAGTGGAATCCCTGTTTAGCAGGATCTTTACACTTAAGTGATTTTGTCCAAACACAGAATGAGGCCAAAATACTAACAAAATGATAAATCCCTCCATGCTCTGTGCCAAGCACTTTCTCCATTTGAATTCTCCAAAATTTCAAACTGCGAATCAGCCAAAGAAGCATGGAAAATTTTGGAAACAACATATGAAGGAACTAAGCTTGTTAAATTTTCCAAACTTCAAATGTTGATTTCAAAATTTGAAGAAATTAAGATGTTGGAAGAAGAGACATTCGGGGAGTTTTAATCCAAGATGAGTGACCTGAGAAACTCCATGGTGAGTCTTGGGAAACCTATCTCGGATGTAAAACTCATCCGAAAGATTCTAAAATCTTTGCCTGAGCATTTCAGGATCAAAGTAACAACCATTGAGGAAAGCAAAGATCTTGAAGAGATGAAGATTGAAGAGCCTATGGGATCTCTTCAGACATATGAGCTGTCTCTACCCCCGGTCAAGAAGTTGAAGACCATTGCCCTAAAGGCTTCCAAGAAAAAGGTAGAAGCCTCATCTGAAGATGACTCTGAGGATGAAGAAAATGCCATGGCTATGTTAGCCAAAAATTTTAGAAGACTGATGAAAGATTGTTGATTCAAGAAGAAGTTTTCTGAAAAAGTGAAGAAACCTCTTAAAGAAGCTGAACCTGAGGAAGAAGAGAAGAAAGATCCTAGAGGACCCCGATGTTATGAATGCTCAGGCCGATTGCGGGAATCTCAAGAAGGGCAAGGGGAAGGCATACAATGTGACTCTCAGTGATGAGTCAGAAGAAGAAGCTCCAGAGTCTGAAAAATTTCTGGCCTTTGTTGCCCCACATGCTGAAGAAGACGACTCTTACTATTCGGAGCACAGTGACAATGGGGAAGAGCTCAAGGAGGCCTACAAGACACTCTATATAGAGTATGAGAAGCTGAGGGAAGGTCGCAAGCAGCACCTCTATGATTTGAACAGTTTGCAGACTGAGAAGACTTCATTGCTGTTAGTTTTTGTGTTGGCTGCATTCTGTTGGACAAAATCACTTTTATGTAATGTTGCTGCTTTTACAGGGATGCTGCTTTATCCAGAGTCTACTCTTCAGCTATGTTCTTCGAGAAGATTCTGTGAAGTTTTCAAGGATTTATTTCCGTTCCTTGTCAGCCGTCCAGACGACGTGGTATTCCGTCCGGACGCTCATCAGTCAACAACATCCGTCCGGACGCCCATCAGTGTCTAGAAGCTTTGAACAGTTCAAGATTGCATCCGTCAGGAAGCTCTTCAGAGTTCGAGAAAATCCCAGTGTTTCAGTGCACCCGTCCGGACGACGTGGTTATACCGTCCGGATGCCATTCAGTGTTTGACAAGAATTAGGGTTTCTGCCTCAAGACACAGTTATGGGAAGACGGCTGCTACCGTTCGGACTATGTCCTCTATAAGGCAAGAACGTGCATACCAAGTTCAACCGTCCGCACGTTAGCCTTCAAGGTCTGGACGCTGCAAGCCTTATTATGGTAATTTCATGCAGCCGAAGTGTAACCATCCGGACGCTAGGGAAACACCGTCCGGACACGGCCTTGTTATGGAAGCTTTCAATGCTATCTTGGGGAGGCGATTGCAGTTGACCGTCCGGACGCTCGGTCAAGCCGTCCAGATACCTGCCTGTATTTTGGTCATAACTTTTTACTCAAATATCGGATTGGGACGAAATCGGCGTCGTTGGAAAGCTTAGACAAAATACTGTAATTTGAGTGTCCGCAAGGCCTCCATCTGGACGGAAAGATTTGCCCGTCCAGACGGCCCTGCAAAAAATTCCAGAATTACTTTCCGGACAAGAAAAACTTGGCCCGTCCGGACGGCCCTGGCTCCCGTCCGGACACGCGTGCCACAGAACATGTTTTTGACCTAATTTTGGGTTTCCAAAGCCTATAAATAAGAGGCTTGAGGCATGCTTTCAATACAGAATTTGGTGGTGAATTCTTTACAGCTTAGAGAGTGTGTTTAGGGAGATATTGAAAATCTGCTAGCTCTCTAGCTTTGCCAAGTGTGTGATTTGATTAGCTGTGAAGTCTATCTTAGGGGTCGGCCCTAAGGTAAAGGATTCCATTGAAGACCTCTTCAAGTAGGAGACCTGGTTGGGAGGCGTTCGTGTTGGGTTACACGTTAGAGAGCAACGTACGACCACTGCATCAGGGGTATGTAAGTGTTACGACTTTGTATCTAGTCTTGTCTTCTGAATAGTGGATATCCTGGGTTTGGCTGCCCCGGAGTGGTTTTTCTCTTAACTAAGTTTCCACTTCGTCAACAAAATATTTGTCTCATTTAATTCTGCATTTAATATTTTGTTGACAACTGTTCACACACACTTGTATAAATTAGAAGTCCATTTTATTTTTCAATTGCTGCTCAGAATACAAGAGCTCGAGGAGAAGCTGCTAGAGACTCAGCTCCAGTTAGAACGAGTCATTGAGGAGAAGCTGACTCGTATGTTGTCTATCCAGAAGAGTCCAACTGACGAGACTGGTCTCGGGTATGTAGCTCCCTCTTCTGATGCTCCCTCTACTTCAAAGACTGTATTTATGAAACCTACAGTCCCAGAGCCTCCTCCCACTGCTGAAGATAAAGGGAAGGACAAGGTCAATGATGATGTTCCAGGCACTCAGAAGCCTCATTCCATCAGAAGACCTCCTATATGTCATCATTGCGGCCTAAGTGGGCATGTTCGTCCTCGGTTCTCTCTTCTAAAAGCTCAGAAATCCAAGGCCAAGAAAGAAGTGCTCCGCCAGGGCAAATTATGGCACTAGACCTGCAGCCCAGTTTCAGACTCCATGATATTAGGCTCCCTGTTATCAAGCACCAAGATATCAAGCTCCTTGGTCTCATGCGCCACGATACCAGGCATCTCAGCACCAGTTGCCTCAGCAGCGGTTTATACCAACTAATCACAGTGGCAACTCCTCGAACAAACTCTAGCAGTTTAGAAGGCCCCAGAAGGTGGAAGAAGATCACTACCACAGTAAGCCACCTACCTGGATGCAGAGCATGATGGAGTGGATGATGTTCTGCCAACAACCATCCTCAGAAAGGCAGGCTTGGGACAAGAAGGACCGTCACCCCATGAGGGGGAACAGACGCACCTAGCAGGTTCGGGTGTTCATGCCTAGGATTTGGTTCCTAATCCTACAGCATCAGGTTTGATTGGTTATTTTGCTGTTATATTTTATATGCAATCAAGGAACTAGTGGTACTTTTTTTTACCCCTATATTTTGTTTGGAGACCTTTACAGGTATTTATTGGGGAAGACAGAAAAAGCAGGTCGAGCGACTGTTTTTCTGTAATTGCATCATCAGGTTTGATTTTGCCGTGCATATGATGTCATTTCCATACTGCATTTTATTTAATTTAAAAAAAAAAAATGGGGAGAATTTGCAGGATATTTTTTTCTTGGCATATCAAATAATTGCATGTATTTTCTCCTGATATCTCAATTCTTTGGGTATTAATTTACTTTGCTTAGATATAATTGAGAGTTTCTGACTATAATTTGCCAAGTGTTTTCCTGTATATGCAAAAATTTGATAGCTTCTTTTCTCATGCGATAAAAAATGTGCACTATCCACACGACTCCCCTAAAGGTACATCTCTCCTTCTCTGACTTTGTGTTTCTAGAAATTTGGATAAAGAGAAGAGGTCTTTGATAAGATGGCCAAATTAACCACATGCTAGTTGAACCTAGAACCTAAAAACTCTGGCATTCCCTCTAGATTGCAGCATCATAAGAATCAAGCAGTAAATCATATGAATTCTGTGCTTTAATTATTCACTGCTTATATGCTGAATTTAATTTATGCCTTGCCCTCTACGTGCAAGTAAAACATTTACTTTGTCCTTCATGGTACAAGTAAAACAATTAGATGTTGCATCTCTGGGGGAGTGTATCAGATGAGGGTGGCTAGGCCCTAGTAAATCATAAGGTTTGACTTTCGACTAATCTTATGTCCGAGCGTCTGGATAGTTTTTGCTATAACTCCTTTCTGCGTTCGAACGGAACACTGGAATATTCTGAAATGCTTAAACAGCGTCCGAACGTGTTGCCACGTCGTCCGAATGACTTGCAAAGACTTCCCTAACAGTGTCGACTTCTGAAATCCAACTCAATGTAGAATAATGATTGACCTAGCGTCCAGACGGTGTTGCTCTGTCGTTCAGACGAATTTAATGTAATCTGCTAGACAATGCGGGGTGTGCAGATGCCTTCAAAGGCTCGTCCAGACGGTTGCATAGGAACCAATTGATTTGGCTTGGAATTTGTAAGGAATCTTCATGGACATCTTCTAGAAGCTTGTGAATAAGAACCGATCATCTTGTTAATTTGTAACCTTTACATAAAGTGTTTTTGTCATCCAGAATGTAGCCAACATAAAATACTAACAGATATTGATGAAGTGGTAAAATAAACTTTTCTTTTGTCCTTTATGATGACTGTCTAATGTTGTCCTTTAGTAGTGCTCTTTTTGTACTTAGCCGTATGATAACCATGGCCTATAATAGTTAATGAAAATTGTTTTAAATCTCTTAATCCTTTATTCTAGACACTTGAACAAATTGTCGTAGCCTTTATAGCCATTATCTTGGATATTTAAAGTCTTTGTCCTTTACAAAGAAGCCATTGTTTTCTTTTGGTTTAAAACCTTGTTTTAGTAAGCTAGATTTTTACAACCATTCCCGGTTTAGACATGATATTGTTCATACCTAAAAAATCTGCTTTTGTTTACCTCTATAGTGTAATGGCGACCCTTGAGTATTTCCAACACCAACATTTTTATAAGTTTTGTTTGAAAATAATTTGATCATTAATTTTTGGTACGAAATATTGGTAGGGGTCACTTTATATACTTAAACCCATCAGAACAAGTTAAAAAGAATAGAAAAACATCTTTCCTGGACATTCAACCCCTTAACTTTCATATGTTAATTCCTTTGCATTGTTATTTGTTTGATTTTGTGTTGTTTTATTGTTTTCAGGTTTTAAATAAAGATGTAATTTATTCTATTGATTTTGGGCTTAAAGCACACTTTGAGAAGATCTAGAAGATATGGTTAAGCTTATTCAATCATAATAGAAGACCTATATGATGTGGTTAGGTTTAATCAAATCAAGGAAATGATTAAATCAAAATTTATCCAATAGAAGTCAAAATCGGATTGGATTCAAATTTGGATTATGTACATGTCTCAGTGTTTTGATCATAACTTTCTGCTCAAATGCAATGAGATTCATGGCATTCGAAAGCTAATAAAAAATGCAACAAATATGTCAGAAATAGCATTTTCCTAATTCTAATGTTTACTATGCCAAAATCGCCTTACAATAAAAGATCGCAAATCTGGACGAATTTGGAATGCTTTTCCTACTTGGCTTGAATTTTCAATCTCTTACTCGGACTAAGAGACTAAGTTTTGATTTTTCTTGGATTCCTAGGGCTTTTTGGCCTCTCCTAGTCTCTATAAATAGACCCCTAAGTTTCAAGAGAATGTGTGTTTAGCTTTAGATAGAAAACTCTTCTTGGAGGCTTGACAAGTTGAAGAGGAGAAGAACATGGCAGGAGGCCATCTTAGCACCACGATGAGCGGCTAAATTCGTAATAGGGAGTTGATGTAGCCCTTTCCAAGTAACAATGGCTTAATTGTATTTCAATTTGAGATTTTCTATATGAATGATGGTTGTATAACTCTGAGAACTGGTCTTAATGTTTATATTCAATCATTATGAATTTCTTATCTTGTTTTAGAAAGTATTTTATATTGATTGAACTCAATCCTTCATATTTTCCGTGATTATGTGAATGATTGTTATACAACGATTTTAATTGATATATGATCAAGATGGTTAGATAGGCCATGCCTAGGGAAGACAAATTGTACTACACCCTAGTTTAGTGTAAATTAAGTAGAAAGTTCGTACCATTCGAAGATGGGTTATACTTTTGCATTGATTGTGAGTATCCTATTAAAGACGTAGCTAATCCATACCTAGGGAAGACGGGTCGTATTGCATCTTAATGGTTAGGTGGACAGTCCGTGCCAACCGAAGATGGATTATACTTATTCTTTAGAGGTAATTTCATGACTACTCGAGTAAGACGAGCCCTATATCATGCATACTTTGAAATCAATCCCCTATTCTTTCTCTCATCACTACAATATTTATTTTTATGTCTTTAGTTTTATGCATTTAACTTAGTTATAAATAAAATAAAATCAAACTTCTTTTAATTAAGTTATATTTAATCTTGAAAAACTTGATAGTAATTCCTACGCAGCCCTTGAGGTTCGACACCCTCAATATAGTCCTATCCTACAAGGATTCGTACTATTGCAAGTGATAATTTTATTATTGATATTTTTATACACAAACAACCACATCAATTTTTGGCGCCGTTGCCGGGGACTGCAATTGGTTATGTTATTAAGTTTTAAAGATTTAATTAAACTTGATTCTTTTCTGGTTTTATTTTATTTCTAATTTTAGTTTCTTTACTTTTATTTTTTATTTTTATATTTATTTTTCTTTTGTTATTTTATTTTATTTTATTTTTGTCAATTTAACGCCTCAAATTTGAGCTTGCAAATTCATAAGCAGAAACCTCCGGTTTCGGCGTGACATTACTACATTAGACATAAACTCTCGTAGCGGAATATATTTTTTTCTAAAGTCTTAGGAATTGATAGCATAACACATTAGAGCTGACTGAAATACCTCGATACATTTATTAAAAGTTACTTAGGTTTATCTTTACATGCCATATGTACACTAGGTGCATCAATATTAGTGCCACAGACATCACATAAGCATACCAAATAGAACATGCCAAACATAACTTCGTTACAAATATTTACAAGCCATAAAACAAAACACACATAAAGACAACTAGCAATTTCTAAGCTAGTACATAATAGTTCGATAATGATTTCAAAAACCATCAAAACTAGCATATGGGTCCATGCCTTCATCCTCCAGATCTACATCAGTGACTATGCAAAAACGGCGTCATCATATTTACATAGACAAACAAGTGAATCATCCATTTTCATAACTAAGTTACCATTAGATTATTAGCAGTTCATAAAGAATACAAATGCAAAGGTTGTATGAATATGCATCATAGTAACTATTTAGTTTTTATTTGATGATCGTCTTACTTTAGACCTCTCGTTCTTAGGTTATTTGAACCCGTTATGTCCCTTAAACCTCACACTTTAAAGTCTTACCTGTTTCTACTGGAATCCTATTGGTCCTAGCATTAGTTATATATTAGGACTTTGGACACCTTGTTTGTCCACTGATTAGCCTTTCTTCCCCTTGCTACTACATTAGCTTTGTTGATGGCTATCTTTTCAGCCATTTTATTATTTGAACACAACATGAAATTCATGAACAATTATCCAAGTAATAAACAAATCTAATACAGTCCTAATGAAAAATAAAATCACCCTCAGTAAGTACATCCGTACTTACTCTCCTTGGTGTAGTTTCTTAGCTCCTTTTCTGTAATAAATATATATAAAGAAGATAATATATTCTTCAGTCCTTTTTCCAATATTAAATCTATTTATTTTTACATCCATTTATTCATCATTTTTAGTCATCTATATTAAAAGGTGATTACTTATAAGTCTTTTGACATTTAAGCTTTATGTTCAAACACTGAAACATGGTGACATAGAACTTAAACATGAACCCTAACAGATATATATATATATATATATATATATATGTGTGTGTGTGTGTGTGTGTGTGTGTGTGTGTGTGTGTGGGTGGTTAGGACTCATATTTAAACATTATGTCACCAAGAGCACTATGTTGTGTTTAAGTGTTTAATTATGAATCAATTTAGTAGCTAAACCCTATGACTAATCTTATGGCTTCATAAGGGATAATATATTCTTGTTATATATATATAGATATTCTATTAGGGTTCATGATTAAGTATATATATAACAAGAAAATAGGTACTATAATGATTTATGTTTAAGCACCAAAACTTGGTGACACAATACTTAAGCATGAACCCTAATAGAATATCTCTATATATATAACAAGAATATATATTATCCCTTATGAAGCCTTAAGATCAGTCATAGGGTTTAGCTACTAAATTGATTTATATTTAAACACTGAAACACAACATAGTGCTATTGATGACATAATGTTTACATATAAGTCCTAACCCCCCCCCCCCCCCAACACACACACACACACACATATATATATATATAGAGAGAGAGAGAGAGTCATAACGATCACTTTTGATTTATGTTCAAACACCGAAATGCAATGACATAATATTTAAACACGATGACATAATGTTTAAACATAAATGTAAACAGGATATATACATATATATGTATACACACACACACACACAGACAAGATATATTCATTATTTTACAAAAGTCATTAAATCAATTAAAATCACTACTTCGATTCATGTTTAAGCACCAAAACGTGTTGACTTAATGCTTAAACATGAATCCTAAAAATTAATATGGAAAGCTATATAATAAATACACAAGTAATAAAAATTACCTATGATGATCCAAGACCATCACAAGGCTAAAATACAACTAGAATAATATACATATATCTATCCACAATTTCATAAAATTCACAATAATATCAAATAAGATCAAAGAGCGGTATATGTGTTCTTTTAGATCCTTTTCTTGAATTCTTTTCTTTTTAACCTTATTTCTTTTATGTTCTATATTTTAGACATCATATTAACATGAAATACTTCTTAAAAATTACTTATGGAACAATTGAACAAATAGAAAACTTACCAAACAATTCTTTTGAAACAAAGTTGTCTCTCCAAAGTTCAACTGGCTGAAAGATGGGTTTTTAGAGTGTTTGAGTTTCTGATCCTTTTGGCATATGTTTGGAATTTGAAAGAGGGAAGAAAAGGTGGTCCTATGAATTCTAAAGGTGCTGGACAGTGTGACAAACAAAGGAAGATAGTAGCTTAAAAGAAATCAGAAAAGTTCTACTCATTTTTTCTAAGCTAGCCGAGAGGTTTTCCTCGAGTGTTTTGTCTTTTGTTTTTGGTTTCTGAAATAAGGTAAAGAAGGCCAGCATGCTGTCTATTTATAGAGGACCAAAAGGGGTGGGGTTGGTGAAGAAATCAAGCCACATATGGTGCTTGGAAAGGCTGCTGGAATTCAAGAAGCAAGATAGCCTCCATTGTTGACAAAAAGTCTTTTTCACACTCAAAAGTCCAACTTTTTGTCTAACTAGACTTAGCTTCAACTAGATTTTCCAAACTAAATAAATATCAACTTGTCTCAGTTGTGGAGGAAGTTAGGGCTGGCCACCTTGGTCTTTTAATTCATTTCTACTAAAAATTCGACAGTTGGGTCATTTAGACACCGGTTTGACCAAAACGTCAACTACCACCAAATTGAATTTTGACTTCATAGAATTCATGTATTAACTATATATAATATATATTGAGTTATTATAAGCCCTAAAAATATATTTATCATGTCCAAATTTAGAAGTCAAATGTTAGCAAAAAGTGCCACTTGGCACCTAAATAGTCAACTATAAATCTAAAAAGTCAACCAGTGGACTTTTCTCCAAATATTACCATGTCATAGATATTTCTATTGTGAGCATAACAGGCTTTGAATCGACTAAATCTGAGTCTGTTTGACCAGATTTTGGTTCAAACAAAGTTTTAAGCTTAAATGTCAACTTTATGTTTTAAGGGTTTTAGGACTTAATCTTTTAGCTTTTTTACAACACTCTTGGTTTGGTTATAAAAACTGTTAGTATGTGATTGGCTGCATTCTGTTTGACAAAATTACTTTTATGTAATGTTGCTATTTTATCAAGGATGCCATTTATTTCAGAGTCTTCATTTCAGAATTGTACTTCAACAAGATCAAAGAAGATTCTATGCAGATTCTAATTCAGAAAACTCGGATCCCAAGCTTCTGTCCAGATGGCCCAGTCATGCATCCGAACGCCCATCAGTGTCCAGAAGTTTCAAACTGTTCAAGGTTGCATCCTTCTGGACGTCTCAGCAACGCGTCCGAATGCTCATCAATGTTCGACAAGAAATCGAATTTCCTTCTCAAACACAGATATGGGAAGATAGGTGCATCTGTCCGGACGTCAAATCTACACTGTCCAGATGCCATCCTTGTTAAGAGACAAGACGTGGAGAAGAATTGAAATGGTCTGGAAGTCAAGGCAACACCGTTCGGACGCCAGTCCTTATTATGAAAATTACGTGCAGTAGAAGTGCAACCGTCCGAACGCGGCCCTGATATGGTATTGGGTGAAGTGCATTATGGAAAGCTAGTTGCACAGTTGTCCATTCGGACACTGTAAGCTACCGTCCTAATGCCGCCTAGAGAAATCCATTTCAGACTTGTTTTAGGTCTTCTTAGCCTACAAACAGAGGCCTCTGGGCATGTATCATTTACAGAATTCAGTATTGAATTCCTTAGAGCTTAGAGAGTATATTTTAGGGAGAATTTGTGAAGATCCGCTAGCTCTCAAGCAGTTGCTGTTGTGTACTGTTGTTGTGATCATTATTGATGTCTATCTTAGGGAGGAGCCCTATTGTAAAGGAATCCATAGAAGACCCCTTCAAATAGGAGACTTGGTTAGGAGGCGTTCACATTGGGTTACTTGTTAGAGTGCTAGATACGATCGCTACATCGGGTATGTGAGCGTTACTATCTATGTACTAGCTTTGTCTTCTGATAGTGGTTGCCCTCTAGTGGTTTCTATTCATTAAGTTTCCACTTCATTAACAAAATATTTGTGTTTTTTAAATTTCGCATTTATAATATTTTGTTACACATTGTGCTCACGCACAAAGCAAATTAGAAGTCATTCTATTTTTCAAAAACTTATGGATATTGTCTTCCCAACAATATCAATGAGTTCTTAAGAGCTTGAATTTCCTAGTCATTATAGGGGAGGCATTCCAACACCCCATGGACCATGTTAGAGATTGTCCTACTACCAGACAATTTTCTAATCATTCTTTTGAGCATATGAACACACTGTTCTCTAGACCGAAGAATGACCCTTACTATGATTCCTATAACCCAGGATGGAGCAACCGGTCTAATATCTCGTGGCAAGCTCAAGCTCCTGAAAATTATTCTTCACAAATTCATGAACTATACCATCAGACATATCTGCAGTTCAATGAGCAATCATATTCCTCTCATTATCAAGCAACTCCACAATAGCAATCTCAGGCCACACCATCTCCTCAGTCAGATTCTGACATTCAAGATCAGCTGTTGAAACCTATGAGCAAGATGGATCAAACATTGGACTCTTTGAATCAAACAATGAACTCTCTAAATCAAACAATGAACTCTCACTCTGAATCCATTGCCAAGATAAAAGCTCATGAAGAGGTGTCATCTTCCATCTATTGGCCTCAATTCTTTGCCGAGATAGACGCCAAGATAGAAGTTCACATTGAACAAATCATGAACCACCTCAATAGAAAAGAAGAAGAGCTTCAAAGACAATCAGTGGCCAATCCTGATGGACACTACATGGTGGATAAGTGTAATTCTTATCATGAGCAACCCATCACCACACTGAAGAATGGAGAAGTGCTCGAAACTTACGTGGAAAATAGGAAGCAAGAGCAAATTGAAGCCCCAAAAACTTTACATCAGCAAAAGGTGAGGAAGTGAGCACTAAGGCTCCTTCATCATCAACTCTTATTCTCAAGGCGCCATATTGTTAGTATTTTATGTTGGCTACATTCTGGATGACAAAAACACTTTATGTAATGGTTGCAATTTAAATAGGATGATCGGTTTCTATTTAGAGTCTTCATGTAATATGGACAGTGTTCATTTCAAGTCATGTGACTGATCACAAGTTTCTAGAAGATGTCCATGAAGATTCCATGTAGTTTCCAAGTCAAAACAGCCGGTTCCCTGTGCAACCGTCCGGATAGGGCTTTGACGGAGTCCAGACGCCCCGCAGTGTCTAGAAGCTTCAGCGTTTAAGACGTCCAGATGTTAGAGCAACACCGTCCAGACGCTAGTTCAAGCTTCTCCAATTTCTACACGAAGTTGGATTTCAGTCGACACTGTTTGGGAAGTCTCTATAAGACGTCCGAACGACGTGGCAACACGTCTGGACATTGTCCAGCATTTCAGAATATTCTGGACTTCCTTTTCGAGCGCAAAAAGGAGTTACAGTGAAGACCTTCCAGACGCTCAACCAAGCCGTCCGGACGTGGACCTATTATGGAAAGAATTGCACTATTCTAGAAGGCGGTCGTAGAAGACCGTCCGAATGCTCGATTGCCAAAGTTTGAATTTGAGCAGATTTAGGATTTCTGTAAGCTTATAAATAGAGGGCTCTAGGCTTGTAATTTGTATGAATTTTGTATCGAAGTCCATAGTGCATAGAGAGGGTGTTTAGGGAGAATTGAAGATCCGCTAGCTCTCTAGCCGTTTCCGGTGTGTGCTCAACAGTTCGTGTGAAGTCTATCTTAGGGGTCGGCCCTAAGGTAAAGGAATCCATCAAGGACCCTTTCAAGTATGAGACTTGGTTGGGAAGCGTTCACGATGGGCTTCGTGTTATAGTTAAATGTATGACTACTGTAATGAGTTTTATGAGTACGAGTGCTTTGTAACTTGCTTTGTTTTTGGATAGTGGAGTTCCTAGGTTTGGCTGCCCCGGAGTGGCTTTTCTCTTCACAGAGTTTCCACTTCGTTAACAAATATCTTGTCTTCTTTAAATTCCGCATTTAAGATATTTTGTTGCACACAAACACACACTTGGTTCTTTTAGAAGTCAATATTTATTTTCAATTGGTATCAGAGCTTGGTACACTCTGTTTTAGATTTATTTCTTGAGTGTGATCTCTTGACTTCTATTTTTTTTCTATTTTTATTATGTCTCAAAATCTTAATTCAGTTCCACCCTTTGATGGGACGAACTATTGCTATTGGAAAGCCCGCATGCGCTTCTTTTTAAAATCAATTAACGTCTGGAAAATTGTTGAAACTGGCTGGATTAAACCAGAATAAACAAACGAAATTACAATTACTCAAACAAGCGGGCGGCTCTCCAATGATAAAGCCCTCCATGCACTATGTTAAGAACTTTCACCATCTGAATTCGCAAGAATTTCAAATTGTGAAGTTGCTAAAGATGCATGGCAAATTCTAGAAACAACATATGAAGGCACAAAACTGGTCAAATCTGCCAAACTTTAAATGTTGATTTCTAAATTTGAAGAAATTAAGATGCTCGAAGATGAGACATTCAGAGAGTTTTACACCAAGATTAGCAACCTAAGAAACTCGATGGTGAGTCTTGGGAAACAAATCTCGGATGTAAAACTAATCAGAAAGATACTAAGATCTTTGCCTAAGCGTTTCAGGATTAAGGTGACAACTATAGAAGAAAGCAAAGACCTGGAGGAGATGAAGATTGAAGAGCTAGTAGGATCTCTTCAGACATATGAATACTCCTTACCTCCAGTCAAAAAGGCAAAGACAATTGCCCTCAAGGCATCTAAGACATCTAAGAAGAAATCCAGAGTATCATCTGACGAAGACTCTGACATTGATGAAGATGCAGTGGCAATGTTAGCCAAGAACTTCGAGCGATTCATAAAGAATAATAAATTCAAGAAGAAGTTCTCAAACAGACTAAGAAAGGCTCCCCACACAGCTGAGTCAGAAGAAGCAGAGAAGAAAGATCCAAGGGGTCCCCAATGTTTTGAATGTTCAGGCTTCAGGCACATCAGGATTGAATGTGCAAATCTGAAGAAACTAAAGGGGAAAGCCTTTAATGCTACTCTCAACGATAAGTTTGAGAAGGAAGAAGAAACTCCTGGGGAAGAAAAATTCCTGGCCTTCATGGCCCCATATGAAGAAAAGGAGGATTCTCAGTCCTACTACTCTGAGCATAGTGAAGAAGAAGATATGCAGTCAGCCTATCAACTTCAATATGTAGAGTTTTTAAAGCTGAGGGAGAAATACAAGCAGCAGGTACAAGAGCTTAACAGCCTCAAGATTGAGAAGACCGTTATACTAATAAAGATCAATGATTTAGAAGAGAGGCTTCTAGAAACATAGTTGCAACTTGAGAGAGTCTCAGACGAGAAGCTAATTCACATGCTCTCCATTTAGAAGTGCCCAACCGACAAGACTAGACTCGGGTATATTCCTCCTTCTACTTCTGATACACCTTCTACCTCCTAGACTATTTTTGTGAAGCCAGTTATTCCCGTGTCTCCACCCTCAAGTGTGGATAAGGGAAAAACTGTTATGGAAGGGGAAGTTCCAGTCATCCCTAACCCTCTGGCCAAGCGTCCTATCAGAAGACAGACTCCCACATGCCATCACTGTGGCGAGCTAGGGCACATCAGACCTAAGTACCCACATTTGTAAGTTCAGAGGAAGACAAATTGGCAGGCTCCTAAAACTCCCATGTGCCACCAATGTGGAGTTAGCAGTCATGTCCAGCCTAGGGGTCCTCCACCAAAGCCACCCAGGCATCATGGACCTCCGCCTAGAAATCCTATTCCAAGGCATCAGCTGCAGCAGAAGCCTACTCAAGCAAAAAAGACTTAGGTCCCCAAGAAGCTGTATATAGAGAAACAGAAGACTGCAAAAAAGGAAATCTTCCATGAAGGACCATCTTCAGTCAGTTCTTTCATGCAAGATCTAGTCAGATATCTAGAGCTGCAGCTAAAGAAGGGAAGAAAGGACAAGGAAGAGGGCACTCACTCCCCGAGGGGAAGCGGACCTACCTAGTAGGTGAGGTCACACATGCCTAGGATTTTGGTTCCTAAATCCTAGAGCATGACAAGTACACTTGCATAGCATTTTTAGTTCATAAATACTTTGCATGTTGTTGTTGGAACCATCTTTCCTATCCCTATATTCCCTCTTGTTTGTCTTAAGGAAATTCTACAAGCAATAAATAGGGATGATAGAAAAAGCACGTCGAGGGGCTGCTTTTCTATTTTGGTATAGTCAAACCTCTCTCCCTGAGGTCAGATTTGGTCTTATCTTACATGCTTGGACTAAACTGTCCTCTTCTCTGTGTAAGCATGTTTTTTTGTTGTTTTCCGCTTTTATTTTTCAAAAAAAAAAAAAAAAAGGAGGGGGGAGAAAGATGCTGATATTTATTCTTTATTTAGCTTTTCAGATATCCTATGTATTTTTACCTGATGTCTCAGTTCCTGGTGCATTAATCATTTTACTTTTATATAACTGAGAGTTCTTGTTTGATATCTACAAAGTTTCCCTGCTGCATCTATTTGATAGATAGTTACTTTTCTCATGCGATGAAAATGTGCACTATCCAAGGCTCCCCTAAGGTACATTTTGTTTCTCCTTTGATTTTTTGCTTCTGAAAAGTCTTTTGAGAGATTTTTATGTGCCAGGATGGTCAAATTGACCAACTCACTAGTTGAACCTAGAACCCATAAATTCTGGCATTCTTTCTAGGTTGCAGCACCAAGTGATAAAAAGAATTCAAAACTGAATAAATATGGATAAATTGAAAGATCCATTGCTTTTGCGCTAAAATTTGTTCTTGAACTTGTCACTATAGAAACAGTCAGAGAACAAATCATTGCAGAAATAGACGGTCACTAAAGGACGAAGTAAAAGAAAAGTGCTACAGCTTAGGGTGAGTGTATCAAATGAGGATGGCTAGGCCCTATTATGGTAAGGTTTGACTTTTGACAGATCCAACTATGAAACTTCTATCTTTAGTAATTTCAATTTCTTTCAATCACATCAGCAAAGATCATACATTACTAAGAATGTCTTCACACACACACGCATTGCATGAGTTAAGTCGACTGTTTAAAAAAATCTTCTACAAGAAAATTTTTGCTAGATAAATTACTTAACTCTCGGTTATATTTTAGCATCTGTGAAAAATAAAAAGACTTCTAATTTTAACAAGTGTGTGTGAACAGTGTGCAACAAAATATTAAATACGAAATTAAAGGAGACAATATTTTGTTGACGTAGTGGAAACTCAATTAAGAGAAAAACTACTCCGGGGCAGCCAAACCCAGGATATCCAATATTCAGAAGACAAAGCTAGATACAAAGCAGTAACAGTCACATACCCCTGATGCAGTGGTCGTACCTTACTCTCTGATGTGTAGCCCAACACGAATGCTTCCCAACCAGGTTCACCTACCTGAAGGGGTCTTCAATGGAATCCTTTACCTTAGGGCCAACCCCTAAGATAGACTTCACAGCTGATCAAATCACACACTTGGCAAGGCTTTAGAGGAAATACCACGTCTCTAAGCTGTAGAGAATTCACCACCGAATTCTATGTTGAAAGCATGCCTAGAGCCTCTTATTTATACGCTTAGGAAACCCTATTTTGAGTTAAAAACGGATTCTGAGGCACGCGCGTCTGGACGGGAGCCAGGGCCATCCGGACGGGTCAAGTTTTCTTGTCCTGAAAGTAATTCTTGAATTTTCTGAAGGGCCATCCGGACGGTCAAATCTTTCCGTCCGGACGGAGGCCATTCGGATGCTTCTAGGGTCCGTCCAGATTCACAAATTACCGCCTTTTTTCTAAGCTTTCCAATGAAGCCAATTTCATCCCAATTCGATAATTGAGTAAAACGTTATGACCAAAATACCCGAGGGTGTCCGGACGGCTTGACCGAGCGTGCGAACGGTCAACTGCAACCGCCTCTCCAAGATAGCGCTGAAAGCTTCCATAACAAGGCTGCGTCCAGACGGTGCTGCCCTAGCGTCCGGACGGTTGTACTTCGGCTGCACGAAATTACCATAATAAGGCTTGGAGCGTCCAGACCTTGAAGGCTAACGTCCGGACGGTTGAACTGGTGCACGCAATTTCCATATATGAAGCTTGATCGTCCAGACCATGAAGGCTGACGTCCGAACGGTTGAACTTGGTATGCACATTCTTGCCTTATAGAGGACATCGTCTAGACGGGATCACACATCGTCCGGACAGTAGCAGCCGTCTTCCCATAACTATGTCTTGAGGCAGAAACCCTATTTCTTGTCAAACACTGAATGGCGTCCGGACGGTATAACCACGTCGTCCGGACGGATGCGCTGGAACACTGGGATTTTCTCGAACTCTGAAGATCGTCCGGATGATTTGCCATTACATCCGGACGGATGCAATCTTGAACTGTTCGAAGCTTCTAGACACTGATGGGCATCTGGACGGAAATATCTCGTCGTCCGGACGGATGTTGTTGACTGATGAGCGTTCGGACGGAATACCACGTCGTCCGGACGGCTGACAAGGAACCAAAATAAATCCTTGAAATCTTCACAGAATCTTCTTGAAGAACATAGCTGAAGAGTAGACTCTGGATAAAGCAGCATCCCTGTGAAAGCAACAACATTACATAGAAGTGATTTTGTCCAACAGAATGCAGCCAACATAAAAACTAACAAACTCCCCCTTTGGCCATTCTGGGACAAAAATCACTTGACCGGTTAAAAATACAATGCCGGTCCAAATCAAAAATTACACCCCCTTTTTGTCACAAAGGGACAAAGGGTAAAACAGAGTAATGAGAAAAACCACACAACAATTACTCCCCCTCAATGTCTCAGAAGTACAAGGGTAAATAGAGTAATAATATCCACAGACAAAAAACTTTCTAAAATCCAAAGGAATAGGAGAATAGAGAAAAGTCTGCAAGTGGCCCAAAAGAGAGGAACAGAAATCCTCCAAGTATCAAATCCTAAGACCTTTGGAAATTGAACATCCGACTTCAACAATAGTCAATTTTCCAATGGATGCATCTGTCAATCACTGTTCTGGGAGCCGCTGGATGTCGTATTCCTGAAAAACTAATCAGAAATATCTCCAAAAATACCATTAGATCCTGTTAGTTCCAAACATAATGTAGTATTTAAGACGGCTGTCAAATGGATGCCAAAGAGAAATATAAGCAAGGCAGCTATTCATAAGGCATAAAAGTTCAGCCCAGCACACAGATAGAAAAGGATTTTCATGCACAATATCTCAAGAAAAATATCCTGACAAATATTCCAATATTTTAAAAGCACAAAGACTTAAAAGAATAACGGAAGACACAATGAAGATCATGGGATGAGAATAGATGTGCACAAAATGCCAAAATCTAGGGAGAAATCCACGAGAAAAACACACAAGATGCCATGATAAATCAATAAAAATGCAAAGATGTGTGTATGGCAGAAAAAGAGAAGCAAGTCTTAAACCTATAGAGATCCTGACCGGATGAGCAATTGCTAGGTCAGCATATGGCAAGTTTGCTCTTGTTTTGGATGTAAGAATAAGTCCATCCACACACTTCACACTGAAAATCTGAAACTTGAGGAAAATTTGCAGAAAAATAATTTTTCCAAAGTTAGTTTCAGAACACGCATGTATAATCCACTGATAACACAATCAGGGAGCATCTCAAAACTAAGCAAAGATATAAAAGAGAGTTGAGAGGTCAATCAGCACAAACATTTTCATGGACATAGAAAATTCAAATAGACAACTCAACTCATGCAATGCGTGTGTGTGTGAAGACTTAACCCACAAGGTATGACTATCACAGAAATGACAAAGAGCAACTAGATTTTCTAGACAAGAGCGAAAATCTGTGACAGATTAGCCAAAAGTCAAACCTTATAACTTACTAAGGCCTAGCCACCCTCATCTGATACACTCCCCCTAAGCTGCAGCACCAAATTGTTTTACTTGTACCATGAAAGACAAAATAAACTTTTACTTGCACGTAGAGGACAAGGCATATAGCAAATTCAGCACAAAAGCAGTGAATAGACAATTTAAAGCACAAAATTCATATGAATAACTGCTTAATTCTTATGGTGCTACAATCTAGAGGGAATGCCAGAGTTTTTAGGTTCTAAGTTCAACTAGCATGTGGTCAATTTGGCCATCTTTTGAAAAACATCTTCTGTTATCCAAAAATTCTTAGAAACACAAAGTCAGAGAAGGAAAGAAGTACCTTTAGGGGAGTCATGGATAGTGCACATTTTTCAACGCATGAGAAAAGAAGCTATCCTACTTTTGTATATACAGGAAAACACTTGGCAAATTATAGTCAGAAACTCTCAAATATATCTAAGCAAAGTAAATTAATACCCAAATAATTGAGATATCATGAGAAAATACATGCAATATTTGATATGCCAAAAAAATATCCTGCAAATTCTCCCCAATATTTTTTATTTTTTAGTTTTTATTAAAAACAAATGCAATATGGAAAAAAAAAAACATCATATGCATGGCAAGATCAAACCTGATGATGCCAATACAGAAAAAAAACAGTCGCTCGACCTGCTTTTTCTGTCTTCCCCAAACAGTACCTGCAATGCTCTCTCAAGAGAATAGGGGGCACAACAAACTGGTTCCTAGATTGCATAGTAAGCACACAAATATAACAAGTAAATGTGCAAGCAATCAAACCTAATGCCTTAGGATTAGGAACCGAATCCTAGGCATGAACACCTTCTCTTACTAGGTGCATTCGTTCCCCCTCATGGGGTGAATGGTCTCATCACTCTTGACCCATACCTGCTTGACTTGAGGCAGTGGCTTGCAGGTTTTGTCCATGTTGTCCATTCTCCTTAGCATACCTTGCATTAAGCTAAGCAATCCTTCATAGCCATGGCTGCCATTGGGCTTCTGCAGCTTTCTCTTATAGCGCCTTGATTTGTTCTTTTTTGGTTTGCCACTCTGATTGGCAGGAACAAACCTTTGCTAATGCTGCGGAGCCTGAAGTGCCGTAGGAAGTAGAGTGCCTGATGTAGCTTTTGTTGGCAGCTCCTTCTGAACCTTCGACTTCTGAGCCTGGAGATGTGGACAATTGGGTCGGATGTGACCGGTGATGCCGCAATGATGGCAGGTAGGCAAGCTTCTTTTGTTTGAATGCTTCTTTGTATTCTCTGCAAAATTATGGTTAACATTCTTACAAATAACATTGCCCTTACCTTTTATATGTCTCCTATGCGGAGGGACATATTTTGATGAGGAAGAATCATCAACTTCACTTTTCCTCATAGCATCCTGCTTAATCCAAGGCCTGTGGGATTTCAACAAATAACAATTTGGCCTAATATGACCAATTTTCCCACAATTATGACAAGTAGGAACAAACTTACCTTGTGTTCCTGATTCCTTGGGCTTGGGCATCACACAATTATTCAAGCAAGAATTATCCAAACAAGCAATGTCTACTATCACATGCTTAATACTAAAGGAATCTAATTCAGAATCAGTAACATGTGAAGTAGAAGCACTCAAGTCATCAACAACTAAATCAGGCTTGTTGGAAATATCTGAATGAATACAAAGCATGCTTTTCAAATTATCACCAGAGAATTTTTCCAATTTCTTCTCATGTGAATCAATAATGTCAAATAGCATGGTATTCTCAGATCTCAAAGAGTCAATCAAAGCATGTGATTCAGACAATTGAACAATCAAAGACTCTTTTTCTTGCTTCACCTTTTTAAGCTCTTTATGAAAAAATTTAGAATGTTGAGCATTCTTCAATGTATTAAAAACCTTAAAGAGCATAATATCAGAATCTTCAATAGATAACAGAGAAGAATTCATGATAAAAGGTGTAAAAAAAAGAAGTCACAAAAGATGCAGATCACACTCAGGAAATAAATCCTAAACAGAGTATACCTGCTCTGATACCAATTGAAAAATAAATGGACTTCTAAATTTAACAGTGTGTGTGAACAGTGTACAACAAAATATTAAATGCGGAATTTAAAGGAGACAAATATTTTGTTGATGAAGTGGAAACTCAATTAAGAGAAAAACCATTCCGGGGTAGTCAAACCCAGGATATCCACTATTCAGAAGACAAAGCTAGATACAAAGCAGTAACACTCACATACCCCTGATGCAGTGGTCGTACCTTACTCTCTGACGTGTAACCCAACACGAACGCTTCCCAACCAGGTTCACCTACCTAAAGGGGTCTTCAATGGAATACTTTACCTTAGGGCCAACCCCTAAGATAGACTTCACAGCTGATCAAATCACACATTTGGCAAGGCTTTAGAGGAAATATCACGTCTCTAACCTATAGAGAATTCACCACCGAATTCTATGTTGAAAGCATGCCTAGAGCCTCTTATTTATAGGCTTAGGAAACCCTATTTTGAGTCAAAAATGGATTCTGTGGCATGCGCGTCTGGACGGGAGTCAGGGCCATCTGGACGGGTCAAGTTTTTCTTGTCCGAAAAGTAATTCTGGAATTTTCTGAAGGGCCGTCCGGATGGGAAAATCTTTCCGTCCAGACGGAGGCCTTTCGGATGCTTCTAGGGTTCTTCCGGATGCTCAAATTACAACATATTTTCTAAGCTTTCCAATGAAGCTGATTTCGTCCCAATCCAAAATTTGAGTAAAACGTTATGACCAAAATACCCGAGGGTGTCCGGACGGCTTGACTGAGCGTCCGGACGGTCAACTGCAACCGCCTCTCCAAGATAGCGCTGAAAGCTTCCATAACAAGGCCGCGTCCGGATTGTGTTGCCCTAGCGTCCGGACGGTTGCACTTCGGCTGCACAAAATTACCATAATAAGGCTTGGAGCGTCCGAATCTTGAAGGCTAACGTCTAGACGGTTGAACTGGTATGCATGTTCTTGCCTTATAGAGGACATCGTTCGGATGGGATCACACATCATCCGGACGGTAGCAGCCGTCTTCCCATAACTGTGTCTTGAGGCAGAAACCATATTTCTTGTCAAACACTGAATGGCGTCCGGACGGATGCGCTGGAACACTGGGATTTTCTCGAACTCTGAAGAGCGTCCGGACGATTTGCCATTACGTCCGGACGGATGCAATCTTGAACTGTTCAAAGCTTCTAGACACTGATGGGCGTCTGGATGAAAAGATCTCATCGTTCAGACAGATGTTACTGACTGATGAGCTTCCGGACGGAATACCACGTCGTTCGGACGGCTGACAGGGAAACGAAATAAATCCTTGAAAACTTCACAGAATCTTCTCGAAGAACATAGCTGAAGAGTAGACTCTGGATAAAGCAGCATCCCTATGAAAGCAGCAACATTACATAGAAGTGATTTTGTCCAACAGAATGCAGCCAACACAAAAACTAACAAAAATAAAATCAAACTTCTTTTAATTAAGTTATATTTAATCTTGAAAAACTTGATAGCAATTCCTATGCAATCCTGGAGGTTCAACACCCTCAATATAGCCCTATCCTACAAGGATTCGTACTATTGTTAGTGGAAATTTTATTATTAATATTTTTGTGCACAAAACGACCACATCAATGATGTTATACAAAAATTCAGTAGTTGCTTATAAAATTTACTCTTATCAAGGAAGAAGAATTTAAAGTTTAGAAATTATATTTTAATAGCTTGTCAAATTAATGAAAAATATCTCAATGAGTCCATTCTCAATTGACTAGCAAGCCTAACCCATAGTTGTATTAGTATGCTTTCCTAGTTGTGGATATGTGGATGTGGATAAGTAGATCCTCTACCCCTTCTAAGATTATTTTATGTCACATTATTTTATCCTTTGTTTTTAGTGCTATGGATATGTGGATGTGAATAGTTGTTTATCTAATGTATTGTGAATTTACCTTGCTTTCATAAAAGGTTTCCAAAGAGCTTTTGAAAATATATGGTTGTTTATGGAAAATTATATCATCAAAAAAAAAAAAGACATTTGTTTTAGAAAGTTCTTACTGATAAATACTTGCTAAGTTTATAAACTTCTAATTTTGTTAAGTTATTGAATTGGGAAAGTTTTATTTTAGAAATGGATAATTATGAGAAGTATAAGATGATAAACCCTCCTACACGTCGCCCTAAAGATATCAAGAGATGTAAAAGAGATGAAAAAGTTTATAAAATGAAGGGACGTGTGGAGGAGAGATTTTGGTCCAAAAGAATTAAATGAAAACACGGCTTGGTACCGATGCTGGGATGGAGGCACAACCATTAAATGAGGTTCTGCCAGAAGGTGGTATTCCATCAACAGTCACCCTAAATGCACTTTGATTGATTAACTGACGAGCAGGCCTGCAGCCACAATCATTGTATGGTCACAAGGACCACACATGAGACGACCCGTTTTTTTTTTTTTTTTTTTATATACAAACGTAAAACGAGTCATTGCAGTGCCACGACTACGTGTTGCTCAGCCAACATATGACACATGCTCCATAACATGCACCTGATAATCAAAGTAACATCTATTTAACTATGCAGCGGAAAACATAAACTTGAATAGCGGAAAATACTACTTATACATCTATCACAAATTAATTACAACAAAGAGCCATTTAATATCTATCTGTTTGAGTCTTATTAACACAATAATTACATAACAATAATGGCTTTACGAAGAATAAGTGACACAAATATCACAAGCCATACTAGACCTATTAAATAGTGGATAACCTGTGGTCCGACAATTACAACCGCCGCGGCGAGCTTTAGTCACAATATCCCAAGTACACTGCTACCAAACCATCAACTATACCGAAGTACCTGCAGCCATAGGAACATCATCTACACAGTTGTGGTGGTATCCACATTCATATAGGTGAAAGAATGAGTCCATCGCCTCAGTATAAAACATACTAAGACCCCAGTGATATTAAACTAACTGAGTTTTCACAAAGAACCAACCTTTATTTTATTTTTAGTCATGCGAGCACTATATCAGCCACAATTTACCAATACCGAATACAATAAACACTGACTATCCCGAAAACATTTAAAACATACTATATAGCTGTGAACATGTGTAGAAGTTCCAATCATCTCTCCTTGGAAGTTTCTACATATAGACCCCTCTATAATAATACTTTTCAACAGTGGCTCAGACATATGTGCACATGATCACTCCATCACAGATATCATGTCTACACATAAGACTTAAGCAATAAAACATGGCATCTTACTCTTCCATACTAGGATATCATCCTTCAACAAAATACTCGCAACACCATCTCCAATCGTAATTCAACTTTGTGCCTTGAACATTAGTAGATCATGAGAGCACTAGAGTTAAACTCAATTATGCTAACACGTCTTTCTTGAAGAACAATAACAGTCAACCTTCTTACTCATAGACATGTCATTACTCGCACCTGGGCAGTCATGAATCCATGTACATTCAAGTTCAATGTATTAAATCTTAACACATGCGACTATCTGATAGAAATATACATAAGCGCTTTTCTTTTAAGACACTTATGCATACCAACACGTCTAGTAAAAGCTACTCATATCATAAAAACATCACTCATAAAACAATGCTATATATGATATGCACGAAACTGGGTCTACTGGGGCTTGGGTCTCCCACGGTGCTAATAACTACTGTTTAACTATGTTTATTGCGTTCTGTTACCGTTGTACTATTGTTGTATGTATGCTCTATACTACATGCTCTATGCTCTGTGCCTGGCCATTATATGTTTCACTACTGTATCATGCTATAAAATCATGCTGTTACTAAATCATGTTCCCTTAAAACTAAACAAATCTGACATTTCATCAAATACTTTGAAAACATTCAAATCATAGTTTCTTCATAAAACATAAACAGTTTCAACATGACATGTTCTCAAACAATTTTGCATAATTTAAATCCAAACCGTAGCACACACTCAAACACTTTAAATCAATTTAACACTCTTCACTCATGCATCAATTCTTAAACATCATTGACATAATTTGAATATAATCGAAACTAATCAAATTATCCAAAACATATATTTCATCATATAACTGGTTTGGTTCATAATACAATATACATTTTACAAATCCATAATACATAAATATACAATTTCTGAGTGAGTAGAATACTCACCTTGGCTGCATTGGACTCTTGACTCTAATACTCCCCATGTTCTAGTTACTTGAACTCTACATTGGAGAACCAATTAAAGTCAACAATCCGGACATGATCCTGCAAACATTGGTAACATCAGACTATGCTATTGAACTCTATACTCTGACACAAATCCAAGAAAAATCCTCTCAACCAAAACTACATATAATCGGCCACTAAAAGGAATTACCAAATCCAACTTCTAAAATACAATCCCATATACCATTGAACTCAATTCATCACATAAATGGCAGCGGCACATTTCTTTCCAAAACCTCCACATTATTAATAATCACATCATCAAATTACTAACCAAAAACCAGATTTGGGATCCACCAAAAACACCCATCCAAATCGGCCCATATTTCACCAAAGGAACACTCCAAGACTTCATCCCACTCTCTCCTAATCAAACACCAAAGCCTAACACCAATTCAAAATCAACATATCCATGCAAACATGACAAGAAATCCAACCATTGAATTCTACCAATTGAAACAACCCGATCAACTAAAACTCAATCCCTAACAGGTAAACATAAACCAACATCATCACCCAATTTACAAATTCCAAAACCGAATTTGGATTCCACCAAAACAACATTATGGAAGTCTAACCACAAATTCAACAACCTATTTTAAAACATTAAACACAATGCCAGCATCACTAAAACTGAAACCCCAAGATAAAAACACCATTAGGTACAACCTTCTATAAAAACTAATCACAACTCCAATATCACATTCAAGCCCCAATTGGTTAAACCAATCTCTATCATTTAAACAGAAAATCAACAACAAAGCCCCAATCGGGACCTTCCGAAATCACCACTAAAAATCACATTTTCTCACAATCGGTAAACATCAAAATAGAGAGACTAAACCAAGTTTCACAACCCACAAAAATCCATACCCAATTTTGGATTCAGCTCTAGAACTACAAATCCAACAACCGAATAAACAATCATTCAACAATATACCCATAAAATGTACTCCTCAACTGATAGCCACAAGAATCCAAAGGGCAAACCCATTCGGTTTTGCCAAGAAATCAAATGGAAATCCAAGCAAAAATCAAAGCCAAGGGAAGAGGACTCTCTCACCAAATCAAGGACGGAATCACTACCCAGCCGTTGCCTCCAAACCACGACGGTGGCCCTGCCACGAAAGCTCCAAAAATCGCACCACCCAATCGCCGAAAATCATGTTCTCCGGCTCACCGACGACAGATCGAAAAAATTGGACCTCTAGGTCTCTCTCTCTCAATCTCTCATAGGCTGGTGTGAAGAAGAAGTAAGGAGAAATGGGGAGAAAAGAGAAAGAAAGGAAGAAAGAAAATGAAAGGGAGAGGAAAGCAGTTGTGTACGTACGTGGAAAGAGAGGAGAGGAAAGAAGAGAAGAGAAGTGTTAGTTTTTGTGTTGGCTGCATTCTGTTGGACAAAATCACTTCTATGTAATGTTGCTGCTTTCACAGGGATGCTGCTTTATCCAGAGTCTACTCTTCAGCTATGTTCTTCAAGAAGATTTTGTGAAGTTTTCAAGGATTTATTTTGGTTCCCTGGCAACCGTCCGGACGACGTAGAATTCCTTCTGGACGCTCATCAGTCAGCAACATCCATCTAAACGGCGAGAACTTTCCATCCGGACGCCCATCAGTGTCTAGAAGCTTCGAACAGTTCAAGATTGCATCCGTCCAGACGTAATGGCAAATCGTCTGGACGCTCTTCAGAGTTCGAGAAGATCCCAGTGTTCCAGCGCATCCATCCGGACGACGTGGTTATACCGTCCGGACGCCATTCAGGGTTTGACAAGAGGGTTTCTACCTCAAGACACAATTATGAGAAGACGGCTGCTACCGTCCAGACGATGTATGATCCCGTCCGGACGATGTTCTCCAT
This sequence comes from Alnus glutinosa, assembly GCF_958979055.1. Classification (NCBI taxonomy): domain Eukaryota; kingdom Viridiplantae; phylum Streptophyta; class Magnoliopsida; order Fagales; family Betulaceae; genus Alnus; species Alnus glutinosa. The sequence goes on from NC_084887.1 coordinate 16,986,442, forward strand.
AAGGCAAGACGTGCATACAAAGTTCAACCGTCTGGACGTCAACCTTCATGGTCCGAACAATCAAGCTTCATATAGGAGACCTGGTCGGGAGGTGTTCGTGTTGGGTTACACGTTAGAGTTTAAGGTATGACCACTTTATCAGGGGTATGTGAGTGCTACTACTTTGTAACTAGCTTTGTCTTCTGAATAGTGGATATCCTGGGTTTGGCTGCCCCGGAGTGGTTTTTATCTAAATTGAGTTTCCACTTCGTCAACAAAATATTTGTCTCCTTTAATTCCGCATTTAATATTTTGTTGCACACTGTTCACTCACACTGTTAAATTAGAAGTCCATTTAATTTTTCAATTGGTATCAGAGCAGGTACACTCTATTTAGGATTTATTTCCTGAGTGTGATCCTCATCTCTTGTGACTTCTATTTTTTTATTACACCTTTTATCATGAATTCTTCTCAATTTTCTAATGAAGATTCTGATATTAAACTCTTTAAGGTTTTTAATAAATTGAAGAATGCTCAACATTCTAAAGAGCTTAAAAAGGTGAAGCAAGAAAAAGAGTCATTGATTGTACAATTGTCTGAATCACATGCTTTGATTGATTCTTTGAGATCTGAAAATACCATGTTGTTTAACATTATTGATATAATAGAGAATAAATTAAAAGAATCTGATGATCTCTTGAAAAATGCTCAAAATTCTAAAGAGCTTAAAAAGGTGAAGCAAGAAAAAGAGTCATTGATTGTACAATTGTCTGAATCACATGCTTTGATTGATTCTTTGAGATCTGAAAATACCATGTTGTTTAACATTATTGATATACTAGAGAATAAATTAAAAGAATCTGATGATCTCTTGAAAAATTTCTCAAGTGATAATTTGAAAAGCATGCTTTGTATTCATTCAGATGTTCCTAACAAGTCTGGTTTAATGTTAATGATTTGAGTTCTTCTACTTCACATGCTTCTGATTCTGAATTAGATTCCACTATTATTAAGCCTGTGATAGTAGACACTGCTTGTTTGGATAATTCTTGCTTGAATAATCATGTGATGCCAAAATCCAAAGACACAGGTACACAAGCTCATGGTAAGTTTGTCCCTACTTGTCATAATTGTGGGAAGATTGATCATATTAGGCCAAATTGTTATTTGTTGAGATCCAACAGGCCTTGGATTAATCAGGATGCTTTGAGGAAAAGTGAAGCTGAAGATTCTTCCTCGTCTAAATATGTCCCTCCTCATAGGAGACATATAGAAGGTAAGGGAAATGTTATTTTTAAGAATGCTATTCATAATTTTGCAGAGAATAAAAAGAAGCATTCGAAACAAAAAGCTTGCCTACCTGTCATCACTGCAGCATCACCGGTCACATCCGATCCAAATGCCCACAACTCCAGAAGTTGAAGTTTCAGAGGAAGCTGCCAACTAGAGCTACATCAGGCACTCTACCTCCTATGGCGCTCCAGGCTCCACGGCATCAACAGCAGTTTGTTCTTGCCTATCAGAGTGGCAAATCAAAGAAGAACAAATCAAGGCGCTACAAGAGAAAGCCGCAGAAGCCCATTAGCTACCATGACTATGAAGGGTTTCTGAGCCTGATGCAAGGTATGCTAAAGAGAATGGACAACATGGGCAAAACCTGCAAGCTACCGCCACGAGTTAAGCAGGTATGGGTCAGGAAAGATGAGACCATTCACCCCTTTAGGGGGAGTTGACTCACCTAGTAGGTGATGTTTCCCATGCCTAGGATTTTGGTTCCAAAATCCTAGTGCATGTCAGGTATGTTTGCATTGCATTGTTTATCTTGTCATATCTTATTCATGCCTTGCATTCTGTTTGAGTAACCATTTATTTTGTCCCCATATTTTCTCTTGTTGTCTTGAGAAACATCTGCAGATATTTTTGGGGATAACAGTTAAAGCACGTCGGGCAGCTACTTTTCTGTCTTGGTATTTCTAAACCTCTCTCCATGAGGGCAAGTTTGGTTTTACCTTACATGCTGGGATTAGATGTCATTTCCTTTTATGAGCATGTGTTTGTTGTTTTTCTGTTTTATCGGTTTTCAACAAAAAAAAATTGGGGAGAAGATGCGAAACTTTATTTCTTTCTTTTGATAGCTTTTCAGATATTTCATGTGTATTTGCCTGATAACTCAGTTCATTGTGCATTTATTAAATATGCTTATATATGATTAAGAGTTTATGCATGATATCTGCTAAGTTTTCATGTTGCATCTTGATGATAGATAGTTACTTTCCTCATGTGATGAAAATGTGCACTTTCTAAGACTCCCCTAAGGTACATCTTTTCCTTCTCTGACTTTTTGTTTTTAGAAATTATGGATAAGAGAAGAGGTTTTCGATAAGATGGCCAAATTGACAAAATGCTAGTTGAACCTAGAACCTAAAAATTCTGTCATTCTCTCTAGGTTGCAGCATCAAAAGAATCAAGCAGTTACCTCTATGAATTCTGCACGATATATGTATATTTTCTGCTTATGTGCTAAAATATACCTTGCCCTTATGTGCAAGTAAAATTTTACCTTGTCCTTCATGGTACAAGTAAAACAATTAGATGCTGCATCTTAGGGGGAGTGTATCAGATGAGGGTGGCTAGGCCCTAGTAAGAGAAGGTTTGACTTTTGGCTGATTTTTCATTGATTTTCTCTCTTGTTTGGAAAATTTGGTTGCTTTTTGTCATATCAGTTGAATTCATACCTTTTGGGAAAAGTCTTCACACACACACACGCATTCCATGAGTTGAGTAATCTATTTAAAATTTCTATCTGCAGGGTGATTTATGCTTATTGAATACTTAACTCTTAATTATATCTTTGCATATTTTTGCAATGCTATTTGACTGTTTTATCAGTTGATTATACATGCATGTTCTGAAGCTAACTTTTGAGAAAAATATTTTTCTGCAAATTTTTCTCCAGTTTAAGATTTTCAGTGTGAAGCGTCCGGATGGACCTGCTCTTACATCCGGACGAGCACAGTCTTGCCATATACTGATCTAGCAGTTGTCATCCGGATGGTTAAGTGACACATCTGGACAGGATCTCTACAGGTTTAAGACTTGTGTCTCTTTTTCTGCCATACACACATCTGTTCATTTTTATTGATTTATCATGGCATGTTGTGTGTTTTTCTTGTGGATTTCTCCTGAGATTTTGGCATTCTTTGCACATCTCTTCTCATCCCATGATCTTCATTGTGTTTTCCATTATTCTTTTAAGTTTTTATGCTTTTAGAATATTGGAATATTTGTTGGGATATTTTCTTGAGATAGATTGCATGGAAATTCTATTCTGTCTATGTGTTGGGTGGATATTGTTATATCTGTGCTATTCGGATTGCTATATTTGCTTGTGTAATTCATGCGCATCCAAATTGCAAGTTGTCACAATACCACATTCTTTTTGGAACTAACAAGAACTAATATTTCCTTGTGGTGTTATGTTTGGATAGATTTCTGTTAAATCCTTTCAGGAATACGTTGTCCAGCAACTCTCAGCTCAATAGATGACATATGGATCCTTTGGAAAACTGACAGTGGTTGAAGTCGGATGTTAAAAATTTCCAAAGGTCTCGGGTTTTGGGATGAGCTTTTTTCCTAGGTCATGCAAAGCTTTCCATAGCATTCCCTCAGATCTGCATCAGTCAAAGGTTCAGTGGTGAATCTCCTCATTATCTTGCAGACCAAATGCTTAGAGGAGTCAATCTGCGGATAACCAGTTTCAGGCTTTGCGAAATCAAGAGATTGAAGATTTTTCAGTCCATGGTTCCTGGCTTCCGAAACTAGAAGCCGAAGTAGTACAAATCCAGCCTTTACGGATTTCTCTCCGATACTTGATCAGCAGGATTTGGTACTTGGAGGATTTCTGTTCCTCTCTTTTGGGCCACTTGCAGACTTTTCTCTATTTTCCTATTGTTTTGGATTTTAGAAAGTTTATGTCTGTGAATATTATTACTCTGTTTACCCTGGTCCTTCTGAGACTGTTAAGGGGAGTAATTATTGTGTGGTTTTTCTCATTACTCTGTTTTACCTTTTTGTCACTTTGTGACAAAAAGGGGGAGTAATTTTTGATTTGGACCGGGATTGTATTTTTAACTGGTCATGTGATTTTTGTCCCAGAATGGCCAAAGGGGGAGTTTGTTAGTTTTTGTGTTGGCTGCATTCTGTTGGACAAAATCACTTCTATGTAATGTTGCTGCTTTCACAGGGATGCTGCTTTATCCAGAGTCTACTCTTCAGCTATTTTCTTCGAGAAGATTCTGTGAAGTTTCCAAGGATTTATTTCGGTTCCCTGGCAGCCGTCCGGACGCTCATCAGTTAGTAACTTCCGTCCGGACGACGAGAACTTTCCGTCCAGACGCCCATCAGTGTCTAGAAGCTTCGAACAGTTCAAGATTGCATCCGTCCGAACGTAATGGCAAATCGTCCGGACGCTCTTCAGAGTTCGAGAAGATCCCAGTGTTCCCGCGCATCCGTCCGGACGACGTGGTTATACTGTTCGGATGCCATTCAGGGTTTGACAAGCATTAGGGTTTCTGCCTCAAGACACAGTTATGGGAAGACGGCTACTACCGTCCAGACGATGTGTGATCCCGTTCGGACGATGTTCTCCATAAGGCAAGACGTGTATACAAAGTTCAACAGTCCGGAAGTCAACCTTCATGGTCCGGACAATCAAGCTTCATATATGGAAATTGCTGCACCAGTTCAACCGTCCGGACGTTACCCTTCAGGGTCCGGACGCTCCAAAGCCTTATTATGGTAATTACGTGCAGCCAAAGTGCAACCGTCCGGACGCTAGGGCAACACCGTTCGGACGTGGCCTTGTCATGGGAGCTTTCAGTACTATTTTGGAAAGGCGGTTGCAGTTGACCGTCCGGACACTCGGTCAAGCCATCCGGACTCCCTCCGGTATTTTGATCATAACTTTTTACTCAAATATCGGACTGGGACAAAATCTGCGTCGTTAGAAAGCTGACAAAATCGGCCACTATAAGTATCTGGATGGAACCTGTCCGGACAGAAAGATTTGCCCATCCGGATGGCACAGCAGAAAATTCTAGAATTACTTTCCGGACAAGAAAAACTTGACCCATCCGGACGGCCCAAGGCTCCCATCCAGACGCGCGTGTTTTAGACTCAATTTTCGACGTGTTTTTGGGTTTCCTAAGCCTATAAATAAGAGGCTTGAGGCATGCTTTCAACACAGAATTCGGTGGTGAATTCTCTACAGCTTAGAGAGGGTGTTTAGGGAGATATTGAAGATCTGCTAGCTCTCTAACTTTGCCAGTGTGTGATTTGATCAGCTGTGAAGTCTATCTTAGGGGTTGGCCCTAAGGTCAAGGATTCCATTGAAGACCCCTTCAGGTAGGAGACCTGGTTGGGAGGCGTTCGTGTTGGGTTACACGTTAGAGTTCAAGGTACGGGCACTGCATCAGGGGTATGTGAGTGCTACTATTTTGTAACTAGCTTTGTCTTCTGAATAGTGGATATCCTGGGTTTGGCTGCCCCGGAGTGGTTTTTCTTTTAATTGAGTTTCCACTTCGTCAACAAAATATTTGTCTCATTTAATTCCGCATTTAATATTTTGTTGCACACTGTTCACACACACTGTTAAATTAGAAGTCCATTTAATTTTTCAAGAAGAATAAGAAATAAAGAAGAATTGGGGGGAGGGGGCTGATGTGTGGGGTTTGAGTGGTAGAAAGATATTTCCAACATAGTCCATAGCCACACACGTGGCTGTAGATAAGACCAAACCTTGGTCTCATTCCAATTCTAGCCCATATCCTTCCAAAATTGCAATTTTACCCCCATCTTATTTTATTCATTTCTCAAATAATTATTACTCAACCCCATTTTATTCAATATCATTACAACTTAACCCTACAATTAATTACTCACTACTTTAGGACTCATTATTGGTATTTCATTTCCTAATGACCCATTAGTAGTATTTTATTACTCTAATTTTTGTTATTTTATCTTAGACTCATTATATTTCCATAATGTAAATATTATCACCTAGAATACAATTATTAGTCTCATCTATTTAATAAATACAATTTATTAATTGCTAAACTCCTTATTTAATTTATTGGTCTTTACAACACAACCCTAGTACGCGAGGGTAACAGTGTACGTGGACCCTATTATGAGAATAATAGTTATAAATAGGGAAAAATATATATTAGCCCCCCAAACTACCACCATTTCTCCGGATGGCCCCCCAAATTACCAATGCTTAGATTCTGGCCCCCCAAACTACCACTTTCTGATTTTTTGGCCCCATCCGTCCATTTATGCCGTCAATTTTAAATAGAATTCCAAAAATACCCCTCATACACTTTGAAATTCTTACGGTTAAGGGAGGGGTATTTTCAGGTTTTTGGCCAAATTCTGTTAGAATTAACGGTATAAATAAACGGATGTGGCCAAAAAATTAGAAAGTGGTAGTTTGGGGGGTCGGAGTGCAAGTGTTTGTAGTTCAGGGTGCCATCCGGAGAAATTGTGGTAGTTTGGGGGGCTAATATATATTTTTCCCTTATAAATAAATACATGGGATAGTTACAATTTAACCCCCCAAACTACTAAGAAGTTTGATAACTGCCCATTTTGGCGAAATATACCCACAATACCATTACCAAGTGTCATTTTCCAATTAAAAAAAAATAAAAAATAAAAGAAAAAAATAAAAAATAAAAACTAAATTTTATTTTATTTTATTTAAAAAATAGAAAGTGGGTGTTTGGGGAGGGCGGTGACCTGCGAGCCACCCCTAAAGGTGGCCGACGCCACCTTAGGGGTGGCTCGCAGCCACCCCCCAACCCTTGGGGGTAGCTTTCAGGCCACCCCAAAATCCATTTAAAGGTGCCTGCGTGGCGACCCCCGTCCTTAGGGTGTAGCCGCAAGCCACCCCAAAGGTGGCGTCGGCCACCTCTTGGTGTGGTTCGCAAGTCACCCCTCCCCAAGCGAGGTGGCAACCACCTCCAAACACCTATTTTCTTTTTTCTTTTCTTTTTTTTGAAAAAAAAAAAAAAAAATTTCAGTTTTTTTATTTTTTAGTTTTTATTTTTTGGTTTTTTGGTTTTTTTTTTTTTAAAAAAAACTAAATTATTATTTTTAATTTTTTAATTGAAAAATGACATGTGTTTGGGGTATTATGGGTATATTTGGCCAAAATTGTCCTTTTTCAAAGGTATTGGTAGTTTGGGGTGCAAAATTATAAATTTTCCCGAATTATATTTATGTGTTTTAAAGAAGAGGAATTTGTTTTATCGTAGCTTTATTAGAAATTGATTCATTTCAAAATTAAATTTTGTCTTCATTTAAATAGTGATATGTGTTAAATTTTCCTTGAAGTAACTTCAAAGAAGAAGATGATTTAAGTAAAAATGTCTTAAAGAAAATGAATTTAACCCAACTGTTTTACGGTTGGGAATTTACTTACAGAGCCTTTCGACTCATTCAGCTTACTTTTTATTTTTAGGTGATCAGTAGTTTGAGCTAGTAGGCCGGAATGGGGACGGGATTAATTTTTTATTCAATCTGATTTGTATATTATTTTATTTTAAATAAGTGCATTGTTTCTATAAAAGGGAAATTAAAATGCTTGGGGGAAACTGAAAAAAAAAATAAAAACACTTGAGAGATATTCTTTGGAGTCATCATAAGGAGGAATAGGCATACAGAGGTTCGATAATATGAATAGAGTCACGCACAACTGTGACCGCTCGTCATGAATCGCCTCCATCGTCCTACAGAAGAGAACGAAAATAGGCCGCGGATGGTGGTCGTGGTAGGTTCAAGGATCATACCCGGCGGAGCGCTGACTAGCACATTAAACTATGAAAATTAAAGGACTTCTATTTTAACCGTGTGTGTGTGCACAATGTGTTAACAAAATAATATAAATGCGGAATTTAAAAGACATAAGTATTTTGTTAACGAAGTGGAAACTCAATTAAGAGAAAAACCACTCCAGGGCAGCCAAACCTAGGATATCCACTATTTAGAAGATGAAGCTAGTTACAAAGCAGTAGCACTCACATACCCTTATGCAGTGGTCGTACCTTGAACTCTAATGTGTAACCCAACACGAACGCCTCCCAACCAAGTCACCTACTTGAAGGGGTCTTCAATGGAATCCTTTACCTTAGGGACAACCCCTAAGATAGACTTCAATTCAGCACAACAACAGCACACAACAGCAACAGCCTGAGAGAGACCAATTCAGCACCATAACTCTAAAATATAACTCTCTAAGCTCTACGGAATTCAATACCTAGTTCTTACAATTCTCAAGCCTAGAGGCCTCTATTTATAGGCTATAGGTTCAAATGAGTGTCTAACTTGAAATACCTAGGCGCCGTCCGGGCAGTAGACATAAGGCGCCTGGACGGACAACTGTACGATCGGTTTCCAAATTCGCTGAAATGCTTTCCTGAATTGAGCTGCGTCCGGACGGTGTTGCCCTAGCTTCCAGACGGTCTTACTTTAGCTGCATGCAATTTCCATATCAAGGCTTGGTGCGTCCAAACCATAACAGCTGCCATCCAAACGGTTGATCTGATGCACGCAATCTCCATCTATTGAAGCTTGAGTTATCGTCCGGATGGTTGAACCTTGAATGCACGACTTCCCTTATGGAGGACATTGTCCGGACGGGATCACACATCGTCCGGACGGTTCCAGCCGTCTTCCCATAATTGTGTCTTGAGGTAAAAACCCTAATGCTTGTCGAACACTGAATGGCGTCCAGACGGTATAACCACGTCTTCCAGACGGTCTCACTTGAATGCTGGATTCTTCTCGAACTCTGAATAACGGACTGACGATTTGCCATTACGTCCATACGGGTGCAATCTTGAACAATTCTAAGTTTCTAGACACTAATGGACGTCCGGACGGTATTGCCACGTCGTTCAGGCGAATGTTGTTGACTGATGAGCTTCCGGACGCTTTACCAAGTCGTCCGGATGGAAGCTTGGGATCCGACTTCTCTGAATTGAAATATGCACAGAATCTTCCTTGAACACTAAAATAGCCTTCTTGAAGCTTGTGATACTTGCAACTTGTCATAATGAGGCTTTTTCCATATCAAAGAAATAAAATCTGTATATCTGAAGACTCTGAAATAAACGGCATCCCTGTGGAAGCAGCAACATTACATAAAAGTGATTTTGTCCCACAAAATGCAGCCAATCATAAATTAACAAACTCCTCCTTTGGCCATTCCGGGGCAAAAATCACTTGATCGGTTAAAAAAAATACAATCCCAATCTAAACACTAACATACTTCCCCTTTTTGTCACAAAAGGACAAAGGGTAAACAGAGTATAGAAAGACCGCAGTAATAAAATACTCCCCCTTGATGTCTCAACTGGACAAGAGTAAACAGTGTATATAAAATCCACGGACAAAAATCGTTCTAAAATCCAAACAATAGGAAAATAAAGAAAAGTTTGTAAGTGTCCCAAAAGAGAGGAACAAAAATCCTCCAAGTACCAAATCCTGCTGATCCATTGAAAGCAAGTAACGGAGAGAAATCCATACAAAAAGCTGGATTTGTGCTACTTCAGCTTCTAGCTTCGGAAGCCAGGAACCATGAACTGAAAAACCTTTAGTTGCTTGATTTTACAAAGCCTAAACCTGGTTTTCCGCAGATTGACATCCTCTAAGCAACTAGTCTGCAAGATACAAGAGGAGATTCACCACTGAACATCTAACTTATACAAATCTGAGGAAGATGCTACGGAAGGCTCTACATGGGCTAGAGGAAAAAGCACATCTTAATCCTGAGACTTTTGGACTTTGAACATCCGACTTCAACAACAATCAATTTTCCAAAGGATCCATCTATCAGATATTGTGCTAGGAGCTGCTAGACGACATATTCCTGAAAAGATTTAAACATAAATATTTCCAAAATAACACCACAAAGAAATATTAGATCCTGTTAGTCCCCAAAAGAAAGTGGTATTATGACAGTTCTCAATTGGATGCCCAAGTATTACAAAAGCAAAGATTTTCAGCGAAATTTTCAGAAAATCCTGTCGAACAGTTGTCCGTCCAGACGGCCCAGGTTCACCGTCCGGACAGCGGCCATACATGTTACAGCAGTTGCCCATTCTGCACCTCAGCCTATAAATAGAGGCCCCTGGGCATTGAGAACTGCAAGAATTCGGTAAGGAATTCCATTGAAGTCCCCTTCAGGTAGGAGACCTGGTTGGGAAGCGTTCGTGTTGGGTTACACGTTAGAGAGCAAGGTATGACCACTGCATCGATACATGTGAGTGTTACTATCTTGTATCTAGCTTCGTCTTCTGAATAATGAAATTCATGGGTTTGGCTGCCCCGGAGTGGTTTTTCTCTTGATTGAGTTTCCACTTAGTCAACAAAAACTGTGTCTTTTATTTTCCGCTGTGCTTAATTTTTGTTGACACTTGTTGCACACACTTTATTTTTAGAAGTCAATTTCAATTTTCAATTGGTAACAGAGCTTGGTACACTCTGAGAAGATTAAATTCTTGAGTATCATTTATTTTTGAGTTCTATTTACTACTATGTCTCAAACTCTTAATTTTGTTCCTACCTTCGATGGTACGAACTATGGCTATTGGAAAGCTCGGATGCGATTCTTTTTAAAATATATTGACTGCTGGAGTATTGTTGAAACTGTTTGGACTAAACCAGAGGATACAACCCTCGAGACAGTCCCTCTAAAAAACACCCGACTTTCCAATGATAAAGCCCTCCATGCTCTATGCCAAGCACTTTCTCCTTCTGAATTCGCCAAAATTTCAAACTGGGAATCAACCAAAGAAGCATGGAAAATCTTGGAAACAACATATGAAGGCACGAAACTTGTTAAATCTGCCAAACTTCAAATGTTGATTTCAAGATTTGAAGAAATTAAGATGTTGGAAGAAGAGACCTTTGGAAAGTTTTACTCCAAGATGAGTGACCTGAGGAACTCCATGGTGAGTCTTGGGAAACCTATCTCAGATGTAAAACTCATCCGAAAGATTCTAAGATCTTTGCCTGAGCGTTTCAGAATCAAGGTGACCACCATTGAAGAAAGCAAGGATCTTTAGGAGATGAAGATTGAAGAGTTGGTGGGATCTCTTCAAACATATGAGCTGTCTCTGCCCCCGGTCAAGAAGTTGAAGACCATTGCTCTAAAAGCTTCCAAGAAGAAGGTAGAAGTATCATCTGAAGATGACTCTGAGGATGAAGAAAAGGTTGTGGCTATGTTAGCCAAAAATTTCAGAAGACTGATGAAAGATGATCGATTCAGGAAGAAGTTTTCTGAAAGAGTAAAGAAGTCTCCCAAAGAAGCTAAACCTAAGGAAGAAGATAAGCAAGATCCCAGAGGACCCCCGATGTTTTGAATGCTCAGGCTTTGGTCATTTCCGGATTGATTGCAGGAATCTTAGAAAGGGCAAGGGGAAAGCATACAATGTGACTCTCAGTGATGAGTCTGAAGAAGAAGCTCTAGAGTCTGAAAAATTTCTGGCCTTTGTCACATGTTGAAGAAGAAGATTCGTATTACTCGGAGCATAGTGATAATGAGGAAGAGCTCAAAGAGGCCTACAAGACACTCTGCATAGAGTATGAGAAGCTGAGGGAAGGCCGAAAGCAGCACCTTAATGATCTGAATAGTTTGCAGACCGAGAAGAGTTCATTGCTGCTCAAAGTACAAGAGCTCGAGGAAAAGCTACTATAGACGCAGTTCCAGCTAGAGAGAGTCACTGATGAGAAGCTGACTCGTATGTTGTCTATCCAAAAGAGCCCAAATGACAAGACTGGCTTCGGGTATGTAGCTCTCTCTTCTGATGTTCCTTCTTCCTCAAAGACTGTGTTTGTGAAACCTACAGTCCCAGAGTCTCTTCCCACTGTTGAAGATAAAAAGAACGAAAAGGTCAACGATGATGTTCTAGGCATTCAGGAGCCTCATTCCTTCAGAAGACCTCCCATTTGCCATCACTACGGTCTCAGTGGGCATGTTCGTCCTCAGTGCTTTCTCTTGAAAGCACAAAAGGCCGAAGCCAAGAAAGACGTGCCCAGACAAGCTCATTATGGCACTAGACCTGTAGTCCAGTATCAGACTCCATGGCATCAGGCATCTTACCAAGCACCATGGGGACAAACACCAAGGTATCAATATCAAGCCCCTTGGTCCCTTGCTCCTCAGCATCAGCAGCCTCAGCAGCGGTTTGTACCAGCCAATCACAGTGGCACCTACAAGAGCAAACCCAAGCAATTTAAAAGGCCTCAGAAGATGAAAGAAGAGCCTCCTATCTGGATGCAAAACATGATGGAGTGGATGATGCAGTCCTGCCAGCAACCACCCAATGGAAGGCAGGCTTGGGTCAAGAAGGACAGTTACCCCATGATGGGGAACAGGCGTACCTAGCAGATTTGGGTGTTCATGCCTAGGATTCAATTCCTAATCCTATGGCATCAGGTTTGATTGCTCATTTTACTTGACATATTGTTATATGAAATCGAGGAACCAGTTGTGTTTGCCCCCTATGTTTCTTGAAAGAACTATGCAGGTATTTTTGGGGAAGACAGAAAAAGCAGGTCGAGCGACTGTTTTTCTGTAGTGGCATCATTGAGCATACACAGGTTTGATCTTGCCTTTGCAAATGATGTCATTTCCATATTGCTTGTTTTTTTTTTTTTTTTTTAAAAAAAAGGGAGAATTTGCAGGATTTTTTTTTCTCTCTTGGCTTATTAGATATTGCATGTATTTTTGCCTGATATCTCAATTCTGTAAGCATTAATCTACTCTGCTTAGATATAATTGAGAGTTTATGACTATATTGGCCAAGCATTTTTCCTGTTTATGCAAAAGTAGGATAGCTTCTTTTCTCACGCAATGAAAAAGTGCACTATCCCGGGCTCCCCTAAAGGTTCATCTTTCCTTCTCTGACTTTTGCTTTTAGAAATTTTGGATAAGAGACGAAGTCTTTGATAAGATGACCAAATTGACCTCATGCTAGTTGAACCTAGAGCCTATAGACTCTGGCACTCCCTACAGCTTGCAGCACCATAAGAAACAAGCAGTTAATCGTATGAAATCTATTCTTTAAAGTATATATTCACTGCTTATGTGCTACATTTGTTTTATGCCTTGCCCTCTACATGCAAGTAAAACATTTACGTTGTCCTTCATGGTACAAGTAAATCACTTAGGTGCTGCATCTCAGGGGGAGTGTATCAGATGAGGGTGGCTAGGCCCTAGCAATTCATAAGGTTTGACTTTTGGCTAATCTGTCACTGATTTTCTCTCCTGTCTAGAAAATCTAGTTGCTCTATGTCATGTCATCGGAAGTCATACCTTGTGGGAAAAGAGTCTTCACACACACACACATGCATTGAGTGAGTTGAGTTGTCTATTTGAATTTTCTATGACCAGGAATTTTTTTTTTTTGTGCTAATTGAAATCTCAACTCTATTTTATATCTCTGTTTAGTTTTAAGATGCTCTCTGATTGTGTTATCAGTTGATTATACATGCATGTTCTGACACTGACTTGAGAAAATTTGATCTCTGTAAAATTTTCCTCAATTTTTCTGGTGTTTCAGTGTGGAGCGTCCGGACGGTCCCTCTTGGCGTCCGGACGGGTGGAGTACAGCAGTTCGGACGGTGCCCTTTTTGGAGTCCGAACGGACGACGTTTTGCAGTCCGGACGGAATCTGTTCCACGTCCGTACGTGAGCTGTCACCCTCGGGCGGACGGGTAATTTAATTCGTCCGGATGTGCGTAACCGCTTTGCTCCTTTCCGAGGCAGCGCGCGTCCAGATGTCATCAAAACACCGTCCGGACAGGCACCCCACAGAGTCTATAAATTGCCCAGATCACCGATCTCTCCCTTCATACCCCACAAACTTTTCTCTTTGGCATCTTGTGAGTAAGTTCTTTGAGTTTTTGGAGTGATCTCATTTTTTTGTGTGCATTCTCACTCTCATTCCAGGTATTTTCTTCTTGTTTTATTTCTTTCAGTTTATTATACAACTGTTATATTTTTTTTTGGAATGTTTTTGGGATATTTGCCATGTTGAAATTCTTTGGACTTAATTGTGATATTCTCTGTCTTTATTTTTACAAAAGTCCTTGTTACTGCTGTCATTCTGCAAAATTTTATTACACTAATAAGAATATTTTTTTTGTGGATTATTTTTGGCAAAAATTCTTGTTGGTTCTTTTTTTAGAATCATGTCTGCCATCAGCTCCCAGCGTCGGGTCCGCCAGAGGACAGAGGAAGAGTAGAGTGCTTTCCAAGCCAAAATCATGGACTGCAATATCCTCGCTGAGCGGAACATGGTCCGTGCCGACATCATGGTGCCTCCATTGGATAGCATTTATGAGACTATCCAGACATATCATTGGGGGTATCTCTACACATGTGCCTGCATCATTCTAACCAGGCTAGTCAGGCTTTGCTATGCCAACCTTGAGGTGGCTCAGGATGATGACCGTGGGATGGTACTGCAGTCCACTGTTGATGGACACATCATCACTGTTGATCCCAGATCATCAGTCAGTTCATCAGGGTACCAGTCCTTGATTTGCTTGCCAATCCTTACAATAAGGTGGTGCTTCCTCCATCTATGGACGATCTCAGAGAATTCTTCCATGCCATTCCACAGGGTGAGGGGCATTCAACCAACATCAGGATTGGTGCACTAGCTCCGGCTCATCATATGTTGGCCAAAATTGTTCAGCACAATCTCTGGCCAGTTGCCAGGCGCAGTGATCTGATACTGAAGAGGGCACAGTTTGTTTATGCTGTTCATCTTCGATTGCCTTTCTGTCTTTGCAAGCATATTCTGGGAGTCATGCTCGAGGCTCGTGATGAGAGCAATACCGGTCTCCCCTTCGGCTGCCTAATCACTCAAATCATCCTTCAGTCCGGTATCAATGTTAATGGATAGCCTAGGATGAAGATCCAGCAGCCTCTCAGCAAACAGACATTGATGAAGTCGAATGCGCAACTGGGACGCAAGGATTCTGATGATGACATGCCTGCTGCTATGCATGTTGCTTTTCTAGATGTGGCTTCATTCTCTCATACCATCCCGCCATCTGAGCCAGAGGTAAATTATTCTCAGATCATGGAGGCCTTAGCCGCCATTCAGGGAGGAATGTCCACCATACAGTAGTCCATCTCCTCCTTGCAGCTCGAAGTGCAATCTATCAACAAGTGGGTGGAGCAGACCCATTTGGACATTCAAGAGTGCCTTCGAGTCCACATCCTGGCAGCAACGATGATGAGGATGATGCTGCGGCTCAAACTGTCCACATGCCAGAGGATGTTTGATTTTATTTCCCTCTGTTTTATTGTCTCTTTTTGTGTTATTTTGAGACTTTTTGTTATTTTCTGATTTTTGTTAAACACTTAAACTTATATTACTCTGTTTCCCGGGTCCTTCTGAGACTGTTAGGAGGAGTAAATTCTATGATAGTTGGTTTTTATTACTCTGTTTTACCCTTTGTCCCTTTGAGACAAAAAGGAGGAGTAATTTTTATATTGGACCGGGAATGTATTTCCAAACCGGTCAAGTGATTTTTGTCCCAGAATGGCCAAAGGGGAGTTTGTTAGTATTTTGGCCTCATTCTGTGTTTGGACAAAATCACTTATGTGTAAAGATGCTGTAAACAGGGATTCCACTTGTCAGAGCATTTTCAAAAGACTCTGCACTGTGAAAAAGATAGAATATTTCAGATTCCCTATCAGCCATCCAGACGACGTGTCATCCCGTACGGACGCTAGACAGACCATCATCATCCGTCCGGATGATGTATCTTTCTGTCCGTACCCTTCACTGTATCAAGAAGCTTATGTTCCAACTTGCATCCGTCCGGACCACTCAGCGGCCCGTCCGGACGACCATCAGTGATTGATCAACTTCAGATTCCTTACAAGTTCAGAATATGGGAAGATTAACACACCGTCCGGATGATGTGGTTTCCTATCCGGACGTCAGTTAGCATTGGTCCGGACGCGCATGCAACTAATATGGAAATTGCCGATTCGACTTCAACCGTCCAGACGTCTGCCTCTCTTGGTCCAGACGCACGCATAGCAGATATGGAAATTGAGTGTTGAAGAATTGCCGTCCGGACGTTCATCCCCCTTGGTCTGGACGCGCTAAGTCTTATATGGAAATTACTTGCAGTGGACGTACGACCTTCCGGACGTCAGTGTCTCAACGTCCGGACGCGGCTCTTAAACAAGAAAGATTTTCAGTGAAATTTTTAGAAAATCCTGTCATACAGTTGTCCGTCCGAATGACCCAGGTTCACCGTCCGGACAACGGCCGTACATATTACAGCAGTCGCCCATTCTGCACCTCAGCCTATAAATAGAGGCCCCTAGGCATTGAGAACTGCAAGAATTCGGTATTGAATTCCATAAGAGCTCAAAGAAGTTCAAGATCCCTCTGAAGCCGTTTCAAGTGTGCTGCGCTACAACTGAAGTCTATCTTAGAGGTCGGCTTTAAGGTAAGGAATTCCATTGAAGACCCCTTCAGGTAGGAGACCTGGTTGGGAAGCGTTCGTGTTGGGTTACACGTCAGAGAGCAAGGTACGACCACTGCATCTGTACATGTGAGTGTTACTATCTTATATCTAACTTCGTCTTCTGAATAGTGGAATTCCCGGGTTTGGCTGCCCCGGAGTGGTTTTTCTCTTGATTGAGTTTCCACTTCGTCAACAAAAACTGTGTATCTTTTATTTTCCGCTGTGCTTAATTTTTGTTGACACTTGTTGCACACACTTTATTTTTAGAATTCAATTTCAATTTTCACTATGCAATGCAAACATTCCTAACATGCACTAGGATTTAGGAACCAAAATCCTAGGCATGGTGAGACTACACCTCGGCTAGGTGAGTCCACTCCCCCTCAAGGGGTGAATGGTCTCATCATTCCTGACCCATACCTACTTGACCCGTGGCGGTGGTTTGTGGGTCTTGTCCATGTTGTCCATTCTTCTTAGCATACCTTGCATTAGGCTCAGCAACCCTTCATAGCCATGGTTGCTAATGGGCTTCTGCGGCTTTTTCTTGTAGCGCCTTGATTTGCCACTCTAATTGGCATGAACAAACTATTGCTGATGTCGTGGAGCCTGATGTACTGTCGGAGGTAGAGTGCCTAATGTAGCTCTTGTTGGTAGCCCCCTCTGCACCTTCGACTTCTAAGCCTGGAGATTTCAACATTTGGGTCAGATGTAACCGGTGATGCCGCAGAGATGACAAGTGGGCAGGCTTCTTTTGTTGGAATGCTGCTAGACTTTCTCTATACAAATATGGTTAGCATTCTTACAAATAATATTGCCCTTACCTTTTATATGTCTCCTATGTAGAGAGACATATTTTGATGAGGAAGAATCTTCAACTTCACTTTTCCTCAGAGCATCCTGCTTAATCCAAGGCCTGTGGGATCTCAACAAATAACAATTTGGCCTAATATGACCAATCTTCCCACAATTATGACACTTATGAATAAACTTACCTTGTATTCTTGATTCCTTGGATTTAGGCATCACACAATTAGTTAAGCAAGAATTTTCAAAAATTTCCAAACAAGCAATGTCTACTATCACAGGCTTAATAACAATAGAATGAAATTTAGAATCAGAAGCATGTGAAGTAGAAACACTCAAATCATCAACAATTAAATCAGACTTGTTGGAAATATCTGAATGAATACAAAACATGCTCTTTAAATTATCACTAGAGAATTTATTTCAAGAGATCTTCAGATTCTTTTAATTTATTCTCAAGTGTATCAATAATGTCAAATAGCATGGTATTCTCAGATTTCAAAGAGTCAATCAAAGCATGTGATTCAGATAACTAAACAATCAAAGACTCTTTTTCTTGCTTCACCTTTTTGAGCTCTTTTGGAGAAACAATTTTATCCAATTTAGTAAAAACTTTAGAGAGCTCAATAACATAATTTTCTTTAGATAACTGATAGAAATCCATAATAAAAGGTGTAATAAAAAAAATATAAGTCACAAAGAGATAAGGATTACATTCAGGAATTAAATCCTTTAAACGGAGTGTACCCACTCTAATACCAATTGAAAATTAAAGGACTTCTATTTTAGCCATGTGTGTGTGCACAATGTGTTAACAAAATTGAAAATAAATTATTGACTTCTTAAACAAACCAAGTGTGTTTGTTCATGTGCAAACAAATATCTTAAATGTGGAATTTAAATGAGACAAGATATTTGTTACGAAGTGGAAACTCTATGAAGAGAAAAAACCACTCCGGGGTAGCAAAACCCATGAAATCCACTATCCAAAAACAAAGCTAGTTACAAGACACTCATACTCACATAACCCTATGCAGTAGTCATACCTTTAACTCTAACGTGTAGCCCAACACAAACGCTTCCCAACTAGATCTTCCACCTGAAGGGGTTTTTGATGGATTCCTTTACCTTATGGCCAACCCATAAGATAGATTTCACATGAACACTTGAACACACACTAGCAATGGCTTAAGAGCTAGCAGATCTTCGATTCTCTCTAAACACCCTCTTAAAGCACTATGGAATTCTTTGTCTAATTCATTACAAAACACTAGCCTAGAGCCCCATATTTATAGGCTTCAAGAGACCTCAAAAACTGCTGAGATTCGGACTCTGGCTAGCGAGCGTCGGAAGGAAGCTAGCCACGTCCGGACGGTTTTCTGCGATATACTTCAAAAATAGCGCCTGAAAAATAAATGGACTTCTAATTTTAACAAGTGTGTGTGAACAGTGTGCAACAAAATATTAAATGCAGAATTTAAAGGAGACAAATATTTTGTTTGACGAAGTGGAAACTCAATTAAGATAAAAACCACTCTGGGGCAGCCAAACCCAGGATATCCACTATTCAGAAGACAAAGCTAGATACAAAGCAGTAACACTCACATACCCCTGATGCAATGGTCGTACCTTGCTCTCTAACGTGTAACCCAACATGAACGCTTCCCAACCAGGTCTCCTACTAGAAGGGGTCTTCAATGGAATCATTTACCTTAGGGCCAACCCCTAAGATAGACTTCACAGCCGATCAAATCACACACATGGCAAGGCATTAGAGAAAATATCACATCTCTAAGCTATAGAGAATTCACCACCGAATTCTGTATTGAAAGCATGCCTAGAGCCTCTTATTTATAGATTTAGGAAACCATATTTTGAGTCAAAAACGGATTCTGTGGCACGCGCGTCAGGACGGGAGCCAGGGCCATCCGGACGGGTCAAGTTTTTCTTGTCCGGAAAGTAATTCTGGAATTTTCTTAAGGGCCGTCCGGACGGGAAAATATTTCCGTCCGGACGGAGGCCGTCTGAACCCTACTAGGGTCCATCCGGAATCTCAAATTACAGTATTTTTTATAAGCTTTCCAACGACGCCAATTTCGTCCCAATCCGATATTTGAGTAAAACGTTATGACCAAAATACCGGACGGCTTGACCGAGCGTCCGGACGGTCAACTGCAACCGCCTCTCCAAGATAGCGCTAAAAGCTTCCATAACAAGGCCGCGTCCGAACGGTTACACTTCGGTTGCACGAAATTACCATAATAAGGCATGGAGCGTCCGAACCTTGAAGGCTAACGTCCAGACGGTTGAACTGGTGCACGCAATTTCCATATATGAAGCTTGATCGTCCGGACCATGAAGGCTGACGCTCGGACGGTTGAACTTGGTATGCACGTTCTTGCCTTATAAAGGACATCGTCAGGACGGATGTTGCTGACTGATGAGCATCCGGACGGAATACCACGCCGTCCGGACGGCTGACAAGGAACCGAAATAAATCCTTGAAAACTTCACAGAATCTTCTCAAAGAACATAGCTGAAGAGTAGACTCTGGACAAAGCAGCATCCCTGTGAAAGCAGCAACATTACATAAAAGTGATTTTGTCCAACAGAATGCTGCAAACACAAAAACTAACAAACTCCCCCTTTGGCCATTCTAGGACAAAAATCATTTGACCGGTTAAAAATACAATCCCGGTCTAAATCAAAAATTACTCCCCCTTTTTGTCACAAAAGAACAAAGGGTAAAACAGAGTAATGAGAAAAACCACACAACAATTACTCCCCCTCAATGTCTCAGAAGTACAAGGGTAAATAGAGTAATAATATCCACAGACAAAAACTTTTTAAAATCCAAAACAATAGGAGAATAGAGAAAAGTCTGCAAGTGGCCCAAAAGAGAGCAACAGAAATCCTCCAAGTATCAAATCCCAAGACCTTTGGAAATTGAACATCAGACTTCAACAATAGTCAGTTTTCCAAAGGATGCATCTGTCAATCACTGTGCTGGGAGCCGCTGGATGTCGTATTCCTAAAAAACCAATTAGAAATATCTCCAAAAATACCATTAGATCCTGTTAGTTCCAAACATAATGTGGTATTTAACACGGCTGTCAAATGGATGCCAAAGAGAAATATAAGCAATGCAGCTACTCATAAGGCATAAATATATCATGATCAGCCCAACACACAGACAGAGAAGGATTTTCATGCACACTATCTCAAGAAGAGATCCCAACAAATATTTCAATATTCTAAAAGCGCAAAAACTTAAAAGAATAATGGAAAACACAATAGAGATCATGGGATGAGAAGAGATGCGCAAAGAATGCCAAAATCTCGGGAGAAATCCACAAGAAAAACACACAACATGCCATGATAAATCAATAAAAATGAAAAGATGTGTGTATGGCAGAAAAGAGACGCAAGTCTTAAACTTATAGAGATCCTGTCCGGATGTGTCACTTAACCATCGAATGACAACTGCTAGATCAGTATATGGCAAGACTGCGCTAGTCCGGATGTAAGCGTAGGTCCATTCGGACGCTTCACACTAAAAATTTGAAACTGGAGAAAAATTTAAAGAAAAATATTTTTCTCAAAAGTTAGCTTCAGAACATGCATGTATAATCAACTGATAAAACAGTCAAATAGCATTGCAGAAATATGCAAAGATATAAATTAGAGTTAAGTATTCAATAAGCACAAATTTCCCTGTACATAGAAATTTTAAATAGATTGCTCAACTCATGCAATGCGTGTGTGTGTGAAGAATTTCTCAATAAGGTATGAAATTCACTGATATGACAAAAAGCAACCAGATTTTTCAAACAAGAGAGAAAATCAATGAAAGATCAGCCAAAAGTCAAACCTTATCTTACTAGGGCCTAGCCACCCTCATCTGATACACTCCCCTTAAGATGCAGCACTTAATTGTTTTACTTGTACCATGAAGGACAAAGTAAATTTTTTACTTGCACGTAGAGGGCAAGGCATATAGCAAACTCAGCACATAAGCAGTGAATATACAATTTAAAAGCGCATAATGCATATGATTTACTGCTTGATTCTTATAGTGCTGCAATCCTAGAGAGTGCCAGAATTTTTTGGCTCTAGGTTCAACTAGCATGTGGTCAATTTGACCATCTTAATCAAAGACCTCTTCTCTTATCTAGAATTTCTAGAAGCAAAAAGTCAAAGAAGGAAAAGATGTACCTTAGGGGAGTCTTAGATAGTGCACATTTTCTTCGCATGAGGAAAGTAACTATCTATCATTAAGATACAACAGGAAAACTTAGTAGATATCATGCATAAACTCTCAATCATACATAAGCATATTTAATCAATGCACAATGAGCTGAGATATCAGGCAAAAACACATGCAAAATCTGAAAAGCTATCAAAAGAAAGAAATAAAGTTCTGCATCTTCTCCCCAATATTTTTTTTTTTTTTTTTTTTTTTTTGTTGAAAAACAATAAACAAAAAAACAAAAAAGACATGCTTATGGAAAAGGAAATGACATCTAATCCCAACATGTAAGGTAAACCAAACCTGTCCTCATGGAGAAAGGTTTAAGAAATACCAAGACAGAAAAGCAGTCGCCGACGTGCTTCAACTATCATCCCCAAAAGAAAATATCTGCAGATGTTTCTCAAGACAACAAGAGAAAATATGGGGATAAAATAAACGATTCCTCAAACAGAATGCAAGGCATGAGTACAATATGACAAGATAAACAATGCAATGCAAACATACCTGACATGCACTAGGATTTAGGAACCAAAATCCTAGGCATGGGAGACCTCACCTACTAGGTGAGTCCACTCCCCTTTAAGGGGTGAATTGTCTCATCCTTCCTTATCCATACCTTCTTTACCTGTGAGGCAGGGGTGTGAGCCATGTCCCAATTGATCAATCTGACTAGGACATTCTTCATCATGTTGACAAGCCCTTCATTGGTCTGATTCTTCTTGGGCTTGTGAGGCTTCACTTTGAAGCATTCGGTTTTGATGTGGCCATACTTACCACAGTGATAGCATGAGGGAGAATCCCTTTTAGGATAATGCCGTTGTTGCCGAAAAACATGATGAGGCTTAGAAGGTTTAGAGCTAGACTTACCTGTCTTTTGCTCTGTTTTCTTGATCCGAGGCTGCTGATGTCGGATTTGAGGACAGTTTGGCCTGATGTGTCCAGAGACACCACAATGATAGCAGGTAGGCTGACTTCGTTTGCTGAAATGCTTCTTGAAGGGCTCTGCAAATTTAAGATTAGCATTTTCACAAACAACAAAATCCTTACCTCTTTGAGATATATGCCTCCTATGGGGCGAGACATATTTATCTGAAGAGGTTTTCTCAATAACGCCCTTTTTGGAGTCCTCCTGCGTCTTCCAAGGTATGTGAGATTTTAACACAACACAATTTCGTCTAATATGACCAATTTTCCCACAATTATGACAAATAGGAACAAACTTACCTTGTGTTCCTGAATTCTTGGAGTTAGGCATCACACATTTATCTAAGCAAGAATTTTTAGAACAAGCTGCATCTACTATAACATGCTTAATACCAATAGAGTCTAATTCTATTGGCAAGGCTTTAGAGGAAATATCACGTCTCTAAGCTGTAGAGAATTCACCACCGAATTCTGTATTGAAAGCATGCCTAGAGCCTCTTATTTATAGGCTTAGGAAACCCTATTTTGAGTCAAAAACGGATTCTGTGGCACGCGCGTCCAGACGGGAGACAGGGCCGTCCGGACGGGTCAAGTTTTTCTTGTCCGGAAAGTAATTCTGGAATTTTCTGAAGGGCCGTCCGGACGGGCAAATATTTCCGTCCGGACGGATACTATCCGGATGCTACTAGGGTCCTTCCGGATGCTCAAATTACAGCATTTTTTCTAAGCTTTCCAATGACGCCAATTTCGTCCCAATCCGATATTTGAGTCAAACGTTATGACCAAAATACCGGAAGGTGTCCGGACGGCTTAACCGAGTGTCTAGACGGTAAACTGCAACTGCCTCTCCAAGATAGCGCTAAAAGCTTCCATAACAAGGCCGCGTCCGGACGGTGTTGCCCTAGCGTCCGGACGGTTACACTTCGGCTGCACGAAATTACTATAATAAGGCTTGGAGCGTCCGGACCTCGAAGGCTAACATCCGAACGGTTGAACTGGTGCACGAAATTTCCATATATGAAGCTTGATCGTCCGGACCATGAAGGCTGACGTCCGGACGGTTGACCTTGGTATGCACGTTCTTGCCTTATAGTGGACATCGTCCGGACGGGATCACACATCGTCCGGACGGTAGCAGCTGTCTTCCCATAACTGTGTCTTAAGGCAGAAACCCTAATGCTTGTCAAACCCTGAATGGCGTCCGGACGGTATAACCATGTCGTCCGGACGGATGCACTGAAACACTGGGATTTTCTCGAACTCTGAAGAGCGTCAAGACGATTTGCCATTACGTCCGGATGGATGCAATCTTCAACTATTCGAAGCTTCTAGACACTAAAGGGCGTCCAGACGGAAAGATCTCGTCGTCCGGACGGATGTTGCTGACTGATGAGCGTCCGGATGGAATACCACATCGTCCGAACGGCTGACAGGGAACCGAAATAAATCTTTGAAAACTTCACAGAATCTTCTCGAAGAACATAGCTGAAGAGTAGACTCTGGATAAAGCAGCATCCCTGTGAAAGCAATAACATTACATAAAAGTGATTTTGTCCAACAGAATGCAGCCAACACAAAAACTAACTGCACCCTAAATCTGCTCAAAATTGGACTTTGACTGCAGACCATCCGGATGGAAGTTAGCCTCGTCCGAACGGTCTTCTGCGACCGCCTTTCAGAAACAGCACAATTCTAGTGGCCGTCTGGACGCTACTCTCTTTCCGTCCGGATGGCGGGTCGTCTGGATGTCATCCAGATGTTCAAGTTGTAGTATTTTTTCTTAACTTTCCAACGACACCAATTTTGTCTCAATCCGATACTCGAGCAGAGAGTTATGATAAATACATTGAGACGTACGTAGAAATCTTCCTAGAAGCCTGAAATGCGTCCGAACGGTGTTGCCCTCCGTCCGGACGTCTTCAACGCTGAAGCTTCTAAACACTGTAGGGCATTCGGACACCTTCAAATGCCCGTCCAAATGGTTGTATAGGAATCGGCTGTTCTAACTTTGAAAATTGCATGGAATCTTCATGGACATCTTCTAGAAACTTGTGACCATACACATGGCATGAAATGAGACACTGTCCATATAACATGAAGACTCTGAAAAGAACCGATCATCTTGTTAAAATGCAACCATTACATAAAGTGTTTGTTTTTGTCAACCAGAATGTTGCCAGCATAAAATACTAACAAACTCCCTCTTTTGGCCATTCTAAGACAAAAAAAACACTTGACCGGTTTGGAAATACATTCCGTATAAGAGAAAAACCATAACCAAAATCAAAAAGAAGAGAAAGAACAAGGTTAGGTCTTCAACGAGAAATCAACACACACATGTATCTAAACTTGTGAAAACAGTCAGATGGCTGGTCAAAAATACGCAAGCATATAGAAGAGAGTTAAGTAATCAATGAGCATAAATTTCCTGCAGACAAAACTTCTTCATTACTAAACTTAACTCATGCAATGCGTGTGTGTGTGAAGGCTTTCTCAATAAGGTAAGAAGTTTATTGATATGACTTAAATCACCCGGGTTTTCTAAATAAGAGAGAAAATCAATGTTAGATCAATCAAAAGTCAAACCTTATTTTACTAGGGCCTAGAACCCTCATCTGATACACTCCCCCTAAGTTCCAGCAGAGTTTCTTTTACGTCATCCTTTAGTGACCGTCTATTTCCACAATGATGTGATGACTGACTGTTTCTTTAGGGACAAGATCAAGAACAGATTTATAGCATAAGTAGTGGATCTTTTTATTAATCCATTTTTATTCAGATTTGAATGGTTTTTATCACTTGGTGCTGCAACCTAGAAAGAATGCCAAAATTTATGGGTTCTAGGTTCAACTAGTGAGTTGGTCAGTTTGACCATCTTAGCAAAAAAAAATCTCTCTCATTAGAATTTCTAGAAGCTAAAAGTCGAAGAGAAAAAGAAAATACGTTAGGGGAGCCTTGGATAGTGCATATTTTTCATCGCTTGAGAAAAGCAACTATCTAGATTTAGAATCTTAACCATATGAATGTATATTCTATCAAGGCACAGAGAACAACAAAAACATGCTACACAGGAAAAAAAAAATCTAGTCCAAGCATCTAAGGTAAGGGCAAACCTGACCTCAGGGAGAGAGGTTTACCTATACAAAGACAGAAAAGCAGCCACTCGACGTGCTTTCTCTGTCATCCCTATGAAATACCTGAAGAATTTTCTCAAGATAACAAGAGAAACTATAGGGATAGAAAAAATGGTTCCATAACAAATATGCAAAGCATGAACAAGATATGACAATATAAAATATGCAATGCAAGTGCACTTGACATGCACTAGGATTTAGGAACCACAATCTTAGGCATGTGTGACCTCACCTACTAGATGGGTCTGCTCCCCCTAGGGAAGTGAGTGTGCCTATCCTGTCCTCCATCCTTCGACTGCAGTTCCATTTATTTGATCAAGCTCCTCATAGAGCTGCCAGCAATGGGTAATTCTTCATAGGATGGATCTTTTTTAGGCTTCTGCGGCTTTTCTTCATGATGCTGAGATTTGTTCTTCTTTGGCAACCAGGCCTGTTTTACAGGAGCAAACCTCTGTTGTTGTCGCTGATGCCTTGGAGCAAGATATCTTGTATGAGGTCCAGTCTTTCTAGGTGAGTATTTCTGAGGCTGAGGACCCTTGGGTCTGACATGACTATTAACTCCACATTGGTGACATATGGGAGTTTTGTGCACTGGTGGAGAGTACCTTGATAATTTCCTCTGAGCCTGATGCTCCCTAGGAGGTCTGGTGCTAGTAGAATCTTTCTTTGGCAACTCCTTATTTACTTTAGACCTTTGAACAAGTACGTGGGGGTACTTGGGTCGGATATGACCGCTCAACCCACAGTGATGGCAAATAGGGATAAACTTTTGAGTGGGTTGTCTTCTATATGGAGGAACATATTTTGTCTTGGAATGTTCTTCAACATCTTTTTCCTTCTTAGGAGCATTCTTCTTATTCCAAGTTCTTGGGAATTTTAACTGACCACAATTTGGTCTAATATGTCTCACCATCCCACAATGATGACATGTAGGTAGGCTTCTCTCTATAGAATGCTTAGACTTTGCAGGAGTAGTATTATCATTCTCACAAGAAACCATAATAGCCTTACCTTTGTCATTCTGAGGCTCGGAACCTGAGGGCTTCAAAAATACAGTTCTGGAAGTAGAAGCAATGTTAGAGGAATCAGTAGCTACATATCCAAGACCAATTTTGTCAGATGAGTACTTCTGACCTGTCAGCATCTGAGCTATCTTGTTGTCTGATAACTTCTCCAACTGTAACTGTGCATCCATCAGTTTATCTTCCATGTCTGTGATATTTTGAAGTAATGTGTCTCTTTCTGTCTTCATCGTGTGCAGCTTTATCACCTTCTTCTGATTAGACTTTCTCAGCTTCATGAGTTCCATGTACATGACACAATATTCCTCTTTTAGTGCTTCGTCACCATGCTCAGAGTAGTAAAGATCGTCCTAGTTTTCACATGAAGCCACACGTGTTAGACAATCCTCAGGAGATTCTTCTTCTTTCTCAGACTCATCACTGAGAGTTGCAATGTAGGCCTTCCCCTTAGCTTGCTTAAGATTTGCACATTCAGTTCTCATGTGCCTAAAGCCGAAGCACTCACAACATTTCTGACCTTTTGGATCTTCTTCTAGCTCTGCTTCACTAGGAGTTTCCCTCAATCCTTTGATGAATTTATCAGTCTTCATCAATTTAATGATCCTATTGGCGATCAGGGCTAGTTCTTCTTCATTGTCTGAGTCTTCATCTGATGAGACTTTACTTTTGGTTGCCTTGAAAGCCATCCCCTTTGCTTTCTTGACTGGGGGTAGGGAGTACTCATAAGTTTGAAGAGATCCCACCAACTCTTCAATCTTCATAGAGTCTAAGTCCTTGCTTTCTTCAATGGAAGTCACTTTAATCCTGAAACGCTCTGGCAAAGACCTTAGAATCTTTTTGATGAGTTTTGCACCAGAGACCTTTTTCCCGAGACTCGCCATCCAGTTTCTCAAATCGTTGATCCTAGTGTAAAACTCACCGAATGTCTCATTCTCTATCATCTTAATTTCTTCAAATCTAGAAATCAACATCTGGAGCTTGGCAGATTTAAGAAGTTTGGTGCCCTCATATGTTGTTTCTAAGATTTGCCATTCTTCTTTAGCGGATTCACAATTTGAAATTCTTGCGAATTCAGATGGGGAAAGCGCTTGACATAGAGCATGGAGGGCTTTATCATTGGAAAGTTGTGCATTATTTTGAGCAACAGATAGTTCGGCAGTTGTAGCCTCTAGATTAATCTAACCAGTTTCTACAATTTGTCAAACATCAATAGATTTTAAAAAGAAGCACATACAAGCTTTCCAATACCCATAATTCGTGCCATTAGAGGGAGCAATGCAATGAAGAGATTGAGACATTAAATAAAAAAATTGAAGTCAAAAAGATCACACTCTAGAAATAAATCTTAAACAGAGTGTACCAAGCTCTGATACCAATTGAAAATAAATTATTGACTTCTTAAACAAACCAAGTGTGTGTATGTTTGTGTAGAAACAAATATCTTAAATGCGGAATTTAAATGAGACAAGATATTTGTTACGAAGTGGAAACTCTATGAAGAGAAAAAACCACTCTGGGACAACCAAACCCAGGAAATCCACTATCCAAAAACAAAGCTAGTTACAAGACACTCGTACTCACATAACCCCATGCAGTAGCCATACCTTTAACTCTAACGTGTAGCCCAACAGGAACGCTTCTCAACCAGATCTTCCACTTGAAGGGGTTTTTGATGGATTCCTTTACCTTAAGGCCAACCCCTAAGATAGACTTCACACGAACACTTGAACACACACTGGCAACGGCTTGAGAGCTAGCAGATCTTCAATTCTCCCTAAACACCCTCTCAAAGCACTATAGAATTCTCTGTCGAATTTGAAAATAATTTATTGACTTCTAAAACAAACCAAGTGACTATTTGTGTGCAAACAAATATCTTAAATGCGGAATTTAAATGAGACGAGATATTTGTTATGAAGTGGAAACTCTATGAAGAGAAAAGACCACTCCAGGGCAGCCAAACCCAGGAAATCCACTATCCAAAAACAAAGCTAGTTACAAGACACTCGTACTCACATAACCCTATGCAGTAGTCATACCTTTAACTCTGACGTGTAGCCCAACAAGAATGCTTCCCAACCAGATCTTCCACCTGAAGGGGTTTTTGATGGATTCCTTTACCTTAAGGCCAACCCCTAAGATAGACTTCACACGATCAAATCACACACTAGCAAAAGCTAGAGAGCTAGCAGATCTTCAATATCTCCCTAAACACCCTCTCTAAACTATAAGGAATTCTCTATCGAATTCTATACAAAACAAAAGCCTAGGGCCCTCTTTATTTAGGCTTTACAAATCCTACTCCAACACTGATTCAGACACTGAGGCGCGCGTCTGAACATTTTTGGCGCCAATCCAGACATTTCTCTTAGCTTTACAGATAGTCAAGATGTATAAATTATCGTTAGCTTTCCAATGACACCAATTTCATCCCAATCTGATATTTGAGCAGAAAGTTATGATCAAAATATAGGAGGTCGTCCGGACGGCTTAACCGAGCGTCTGGACGGTCAACCGCAACCGCTTTTCCAAAATAGCACTGAAAGCTTCCATAACAAGGCCTCGTCCTGACGGTGTTGCCCTAGCATCCTGACGGTTGCACTTCTACTGCACGACTTACCTTACCAAGGATAGCGTCCGGATGGGAACACCACATCGTCCAGACGATTTGCAGCTGTCTTCCCATATCTGTGTCTGAGACAAAAACCCTATTACTTGTCGAACTCTGAATGGTGTCCGGACAGTATCACCACGTCATCCAGATGGATGCACTTGATCACTGGATTCTTCTCGAACTCTTAGTAGCGTCCGGACGGATGCAATCTTGAGCAGTTCGAAGTTTCTTGACACTGATGGGCGTCCAGACGGAAAGTTCTCATCCTCCGGACGGATGTTGCTAACTAATGAGCGTCCGGATGGGAACACCACATCGTCTAGACGGTTTCTTGGGATATGACTTCTCTAAGTTGGAATCTGTATAGAATCTTCATTGAACACTGAAATATCCTTCATGAAGCTTGTGACACTTGCAACTTGTCATAATACGACTCTTTCCACATCAGAGAAATAAACTCTGAATATCTGAAGACTCTGAAATATACGGCATCCCTGTGAAAGCAGCAACATTACATAATAGTGATTTTGTCAACAGAATGCAGCCAATAAAAAAACTAACAAACTCCCCCTTTGGCCATTCTGGGACAAAAATCACTAGATCGGTTAAAAATACATTCCCGGTCCGAACTTAACAAATACTCCCCCTTTTTGTCTCAAAGGGACAAAGGGTAAAATAGAGTATGAGAAGGACCACAGTAATAAAATACTCCCCCTTGATGTCTCAACAGAACAAGGGTAAACAGAGTATATAAAATCCACAGACAAAAATGTTCTAAAATCCAAAACAGTAGGAACCTAGAGAAGAGTCTGGAAGTGGCCCAAAAGAGAGGAACAAAAATCCTCCAAGTATCAAATCCTATTGATCCACTGAAATCAAGTAACGGAGAGAAAACCGTATAAAAAGCTGGATTTGAACTACTTCGGCTTCTAGCTCCTGAAGCCGGGAAACCATAGACTGAAAAGTTTCAGTCACTTGAGTCTTCTTGCCCAAAACTGATCCCGCAGAAAGAAATCCTCTAGACAAGTGGTCTGCAAGATGATAAAGAAGATTCACTCTAATTCTTTAGCTGGTACAGATCTAGTGGAAAAGGTTACGGAATACTCTGTATGAGCAGAGGAATGAGTTCATCTAAAACTTGAGATCTCTGGAACATATGGGGCTTGTTTGTCAAGCAACAATTCAGAACAACATAATGTTGTTACTGTTCACATACTTTCTTTTTTTTTTCTTTTTTCTTTTTTTATGTTTTTCACTACTAATCAACATCAAAACATTCTCACTTTTTTCACTTTTTATATCACATCAATAATTTTTTATTCCTATTCAAATAAAAAAATTCAGTACAATACAAAACTTTTTCACTTTTTTATACAAATTCTTTTTATTTTATATCACATCATCACTTTTTACTAATTCCAAAACTAACAACCCACTACTCTGTTATGTTCTATTCTTTGCCAAACAAGCCCATGTGTGTGTTTGGCAGAGAAAGCAGAAAGCAGAAAGCTCACGTCCGGACGTGGTACAAACTCATCCAGACGGCATAATGTCAGATAAGAGATCGACAGAGCCGAGCGCATCCAGACGCAAGAGCATGGACGTCCGGACGCTTCACACTAGAAGCTGAAAAGTAAAGAGAAATATGCAAAATAAAAATTTCCTAACGTTAGCTTCAGAACATGCATGTATAAATAACTGAAAAAACAGTCAAATAGCATTTCAAAAATATACCAAGATATAATTGAGAGTTAAGAGTCAATAATCACAAAAATTTCCCTACAGATAGAAATTTTTCAATAGTAAACTTAACTCATGCAATGCGTGTGTGTGTGTGAAAGCTTTCTCAATAACGTATGAAGTTTACTGATATGACTTAAAGCAACCGGATTTTCTAAATAAGAGAGAAAATCAATGTTAGATCAGTCAAAAGTCAAACCTTATTTTACTAGGGCCTAGCCACCCTCATCTGATACACTCCCCCTAAGCTGCAGCACTTTTCTTTTACTTCGCCCTTTAGTGACCGTCTATTTCTGCAATGATTTTGTCACTGACTGTTTCTATAGGGACAAGTTCAAGAACAGGTTTATAGCACAAAAGCAGTGGATCTTTTTATTTATCCATATTTATTCAGTTTTGAATGCTTTTTATCACTTGGTTCTGCAACCTAGAAAGAATGCCAAAATTTATGGGTTCTAGGTTCAACTAGCGAGTTGGTCAATTTGACCATCTTAGCAAAAACAATCTCTCTCATTAGAATTTTTAGAAGCTAAAAGTCAGAGAGCAAAAATGTACCTTAGGGGAGCTTTGGATAGTGCATAATTTTTCATCGCATGAGAAAAGCAACTATCTAGCATTAAGATGCACAAGAAAACTTAGCAGATATCAGAAATAAACTCTCAATCATATATAAGCATATTCAATTTATGCACAATGAACTGAGATATCAAACAAAAACACATAAAATATCTGAAAAGCTATCAAAAATAAAATAAAATTCTGCATCTTCTCTACCAATTTTTTTTTTTTTGTTGAAAAATAAAAGACAAAAACAACAAAGACATGCTTAATAAGGTAAAGAACATATGTCTAGACAAAGCATGTAGGTAAGAGCAAACCTGTCCTCAGGGAGAGAGGTTTGACTATACCAAGATAGAAAAGCAGTGACATGCTTTCTCTGTCATCCCTAGAATGTACCTGCAGAAAATTCTCAAAGTAACCAAGAGAAAATCTAGGGATAGAAAAAAAATTGTTCCATTTCATGTGCAAGATATGACAATATAAAATATGCAATGCAAGTGTTCCTGACATGCACTAGAATTTAGGAACCACAATCCTAGGCATGGGAGACCTCACCTACTAGGTGAGTCCACTCCCCCTCAAGGGGTGAATGGTCTCATCCTTCCTTACCCATACCTTCTCTACCTGTGAGGCAAGGGTGTGAGCCATGTCCAAATTGATCATTCTGACTAGGACACTCTTCATCATGTTGACAAGCCCTTCATTGGTCTGTTTCTTCTTGGACTTGTGAGGCTTCATTTTGAAGCATTCGGCCTTGGTGTGGCCATACTTACCACATAGACGGCATGAGGGAGAACCCTTTTGAGGATAATGCCATTGTTGCCGAAAAACATTATGAGGCTTGGAAGGTTTAGAGCTAGACTTACCTGTCTTTTGCTCTGTTTTCCTGATCCGAGGCTGCTGATGTCGGATCTGAGGACAATGTGGCCTGAAGTGTCCAGAGACACCATAATGATAGCAGGTAGGCTAACTTCTTTTGCTGAAATGCTTCTTGAAAGATTCTGCAAATTAAAGATTAGCATTTTCACAAATAACAAAGTCCTTACCTCTTTGAGATATATGCCTCCTATGGGGTGTGACATATTTATCTGAAGAGTTTTTCTCAATAAAGCCCTTTTTGGAATCCTCTTGCTTCTTCCAAGGTATGTGGGATTTTAACAGATAACACTTTGGTCTAATGTGACCAACCTTCCCACAATGATAACAAATAGGAACAAACTTACCTTGTGTTCCTAAATCCTTGGAGTTAGGCTTCACACAGTTATTTGAGCAAGAAATATCTAAACAAGTTGCATCTACTATCACAGGCTTAATATCAACAGAATCTAATGAAGAATCAGAAGCATGTGAAGTAGAAGTACTTCAATCATTAACAATTAAATCAGGCTTGTTAGAAATATCTGTATGAATACAAAGCATGCTTTTCAAATTATTACTAGAGAATTTTTCCAATAGATCCTCTAATTCTTTTAATTTATTCTCTAGTGTATCAACAGTATCAAAAAGCATGGTATTCTCAGATCTCAAAGAGTCAATCAAAACATGTGATTCAGATAATTGTAAAATCAAAGACTCTTTTTCTTGCTTACTCTTCTTGAGTTCTTTATTGGATTTCTTAAAGATTTTATGTATCAACAAAGTATATTTAGAGAAATCATAAGAATCATCTTCAGAGAACTCAAGAAGATTTAAGTTAGAAGAAGTCATGGATCACACTTAAGAAATGAATCTAAAACACATGTGTAACCTGCTCTGATACCAATTGAAAATAATTTATTGACTTCTAAAACAAACCAAGTGTGTGTTTATGTGCAAACAAATATCTTAAATGCGGAATTTAAATGAGACAAGATATTTGTTACGAAGTGGAAACTTTATGAAGAGAAAAAACCACTACGGGGTAGCTAAACCCAGGAAATCCACTATCCAAAAACAAAGCTAGTTACAAGACACTCGTACTCACATAACCCTGTGCAGTAGTCATACCTTTAACTCTGACATGTAGCCCAACACAAACGTTTCCCAACTATATCTTCCACTTGAAGGGGTTTCTGATGGATTCTTTTACCTTAGGGCCAACCTCTAAGATAGACTTCACACGATAAAATCACACACTGGCAAAAGCTAGAGAGCTAGCAGATCTTCAATATCTCCCTAAACACCCTCTCTAAGCTATAAGGAATTCTCTGTCAAATTCTGTACAAAACACAAGCCTAGGGCCCTCTTTATACAGGCTTTACAAATCCTACTCCAACATTGATTTTGACTCTAGGGCGCGCGCCCGGACGTTTTTTGACCCCTATCCGGACGTTTCTTTTAGTCATACAGACATTCTCGTTGTATAACGTTTCGTTAGCTTTCCAATGACACCAATTTCATCCCAATCCGATATTTGAGCAGAAAGTTATTATCAAAATACTGGAGGTCGTCCGGATGGTCAACTACAACCGCCTTTCCAAAATAGCGCTGAAAGCTTGCACAACAAGGCCTTGTCCGGACGGTGTTACCCTAGCGTCCGGACGGTTGCACTTCTGCTGCACGACTTTCCTTACCAAGGATAGTGTCCGGACGGGAACACCAGATCGTCTGGACAGTTTGCAGTTGTCTTTCCATATGTGTGTCTGAGACAGAAATCCTATTACTTGTCGAACTCTGAATGGTGTCCGGACGGTATTGCTAAGTTGTTCGGATGGATGCACTTGATCACTGGATTCTTTTCAAAATCTTAATAGCGTCTAGAATGATTTAGCATTACGTCCAAACATATGCAATCTTGAGTAGTTTGAAGTTTCTCGACACTGATGGGCATCCGGACGGAAAGTTCTCGTCTTCTAGACGGATGTTGCTAACTGATGAGAATCCAGACGGGAACACCACATTGTCCGAACGGTTTCTTGGGATCCGACTTCTCTGAGTTGGAATCTGTACAGAATCTTCCTTGAACCCTGAAATATCCTTCATGAAGCTTGTTACACTTGCAACTTGTCATAATACGGCTCTTTCCACATCAGAGAAATAAACTCTAAATATTTGAAGACTCTAAAATATACGACATCCTTGTGAAAGCAGCAACATTACATAATAGTGATTTTGTCAACAAAATGTAGACAGTAAAAAAACTAACAGAATTCAGTACAAAACACTAGCCTAGAGCCCCTATTTATAGGCTTCAAGAGACCTCAAAAACTGCTGAGATTCGGACTCTGGTTGGCGAGCGTCTGGACGGAAGTTAGCCACGTCCGGACGGTTTTCTGTGATATACTTCAGAAACAGCGCCTTAGATCTGCTCAAAATTGGACTCTGATTGCGGACCGTCCGAACAGAAGTTAGCCTCGTCCGGACGGTCTTCTGCGACCGCCTTTCAGAAACAACACAATTCTGGAGGCCATCTGGATGCTACTCTCTTTCCGTCCGGACATTCAAGTTGTATTATTTTTTCTTATCTTTCCAACGACACCAATTTCGTCTCAATCCAATACTCGAGCAGAGGGTTATGATAAAGAAACTGAGACATACGCAGAAATCTTCCTGGAAGCCTAAAATGCGTCCGGACAGTGTTACCCTTCCGTCCGGACGGTTGTTGTTTCCCGATCCATGTCTAACATGAAATCCAACTCCGTGTAGAAATTGGAGAAGCTTGACCTAGCATCTAGACGGTGTTACCCTTCCATCCGATGGAAGGGTAACACCGTCCAGACGTCTTCAACGCTGAAGCTTCTAAACACTATAGGGCATCCGGAAGCCTTCAAAGGCCTATCCGGACGGTTGCACAGGAACCGACTGTTCTGACTTTTGAAATTGCATGGAATCTTCATGGACATCTTCTAAAAACTTGTGACCATACACATGGCATGAAATGAGACATTGTCCATATAACATGAAGACTCTGAAAAGAGCCGATCATCTGTTAAAATGCAACCATTACATAAAGTGTTTGTTTTTGTCAACCAGAATGTTGCCAACATAAAATACTAACAAAAATAATATAAATGCGGAATTTAAAATACACAAGTATTTTGTTAACGAAGTGAAAACTCAATTAAGAGAAAAACCACTCCAGGGCAGTGAAACCCAGGATATCTACTATTCAGAAGATGAAGCTAGTTACAAAGCAGTAGCACTCACATACCCTTATGCAGTGGCCGTACCTTGAACTCTGACATGTAACCCAACACGAATGCCTCCCAACCAAGTCAAATACTTGAAGGGGTCTTCAATGGAATCCTCTACCTGAGGGCCAACCCCTAAGATAGACTTCAATTCAGCACAACAACAACACACAATAGCAACGGCTTGAGAGAGACCGATTCAGCACCACAACTCTAAAATATAACTCTCTAAGCTCTATGGAATTCAATACCAAATTCTTACAATTCTCAAGCCTATAGGCCTCTATTTATAGGCTACATGTTTGAATAAGCGTCTGACTTGAAATACTAGGCGCCATCCGGACGGTAGACATAAGGCGTCCGGATGGACAACTGTGCAATCGGCTTTTCAAATTCGCTGAAATGTTTTCCTGAATTGAGCTGTGTCCAGACGGTGTTGCCCTAGTGTCCAGACGATCGCACTTTCACTGCACGCAATTTCCATATCAAGGCTTGGCACGCCCGGACGGTTGATCTGATGCACGCAATTTTCATATATGAAGCTTGAACGTTCGGACCATGAAGACTGAAGTCCGGACAGTTGAACCTTGAATGCACAACTTGCCTTATGGAGGACATTGTCCAGACGGTTGCAGCCGTCTTCCCATAACTGTGTCTTGAGGCAGAAATCGTAATGCTTGTCAAACACTAAATGGCATTCGGACGGTATAACCACGTCATCCAGACAGTCTCACTTGAACGCTGGATTCTTCTCGAACTCTGAATAGCGGACAGACGATTTGCCATTACGTCTGGACGGATGTAATCTTGAACAATTCAAAGTTTCTAGACACTGATAGGTGTCCAGACGGTATTACCACATCGTCCGGACGGATGTTGCTGACTAATGAGCGTCCAGACACTTTACTGAGTCATCCGGATGGAAGCTTGAGATCCGACTTCTCTAAATTGAAATCTGCACAAAATCTTCCTTGGACACTGAAATGGCCTTCTTGAAGCTTATGACCCTTGCAACTTATCATAATGAGGCTTTTTCCATATCAAATAAATAAACTCTGAATATCTATAGACTCTGAAATAAACGGCATCCCTGTGGAAGCAGCAACATTACATAAAAGTGATTTTATCCAACAAAATGTAGTCAATCATAAACTAACAAACTATCCATGTGGTTAAGAGCCCTCACAACCCAAGCACAACGAAGCACAATTTCAAGGTTATGACTTATTTAATAAAAAATGTTATTTATATTTTTTTTTACAAACGTTTCCGCATTTAATGATGCTTTGAATTTGATGTTTTTATTCTATCATGCATTTTGCATCATATGTAGTAATTGCTCTGGTAACTTTATAATACTTTGTGCTTCTGAGAGAACAAGTGGACAAACCTAGCCCTAGCGGGCTGGGGTGTTACACCAAAACATTTTTAGCACTTGTCAATAAACATCTATTAAAAACTGTAATCCTTACAGGCTTGCTGTAAAATACAACAATAAATGTTTTGAATGCAAAAAACACTTAAAATAGCAAACGACCTCCAAACATCTTGAAATTTTTTAGTATAGATCCTAACATGTTAAATAACATCTTCCAAGTCTTGGATCAATTTTCCAGTCTCTGAAGATGCCCAAGATTAATATGAATTTCACAAAAGAAAAACAGACAAACAATTTTCTATAAACATTTTTTTTTTCACCATGTGTTCTTTAAAGCCCGCTCTGATACCACTTGTTGGGAATTAGTTTGCAAAAACATGTTTGCACAGCAGAAAAATAAAATTCCAAGCCAAGATCAAACTTTAAGTAGAACAGGTGAAGAACAATGTCATTTTAAAATAAATTGCAAAGAAAAAAAACTTAATTGAGGAATTCGGCCACTCCTTGGCTTTTTGGGTGAAACTTTACTCATTGGTCCTCAATGAAGAACATATGATCTCAGTGATATTAAGACCTTCAGATATTGTCACCAATCACTGATGATAACCAAGAACGTGGGCTCTCAACTTGCTCTTCAAAACATAAACTTAAACTAAAGAACTATTGCAGTTACTTATATTTTCCAAGAGCTACAAGCATATCTATTTATAGGCTTTGAATACTAGGAGAGTGGGAAATTTAAGCAATGTGTGACAAGCTGCAGTAAGGGATTAATACCTTAGCCTATGCGTCATCTGCTATCCCCTTGGGCTTGGGTTTTATCCCAAAGGCCCAATCTCCTCTCTTGCATTTTATGTGCAGTTTCTCTCTAGCCCATGTTTTTAATAAATAAAAACAAGTAGCACGACAAATAAAAAACCTAATATTGTTAAATTAAATCAGATTGGTGACGGACCTAAATGAAAAGTGTTAGTTTTTGTGTTGGCTGCATTCTGTTGGATAAAATCACTTCTATGTAATGTTGCTGCTTTCACAGGGATGCTGCTTTATTCAGAGTCTACTCGTTAGCTATGTTCTTCGAGAAGATTCTGTGAAGTTTTCAAGGATTTATTTCGGTTCCCAGTCAGCCGTCTGAACGACGTGGTATTCTGTCCAGATGCTCATCAGTCAGCAACATCCGTCTGGACGACGAGATCTTTCTGTTCTGACGCCCATCAATGTCTAGAAGCTTCGAACAGTTCAAGGTTTCATCTGTCCGGACGTAATGGCAAATCGTCCGGACACTCTTAAAAGTTCAAGAAGACCATAGTGTTTCAGCGCATCCGTCAGGACGACGTGGTTATACCGTCCAGACGCCATTCAGTGTTTGACAAGCATTAGGGTTTTTGACTCAAGACACAGTTATGGGAAGACGGCTGCTACCGTCTGGATGATGTGTGATCCCGTCCGGACGATGTTCTCTATAAGACAAGACGTGCATACAAAGTTCAACCGTCCGGATGTTAGACTTAATGGTCCGAATGAACAAG
This sequence comes from Alnus glutinosa, assembly GCF_958979055.1. Classification (NCBI taxonomy): domain Eukaryota; kingdom Viridiplantae; phylum Streptophyta; class Magnoliopsida; order Fagales; family Betulaceae; genus Alnus; species Alnus glutinosa. The sequence goes on from NC_084887.1 coordinate 17,025,058, forward strand.
CTTCATATATGGAAATTGCGTGCACCAGTTCAACCGTCCGAATGTCAGCCTTCAAGGTCCGGACGCTCCAAACCTTATTATGGTAATTAATGAAAAATAATATGGACTTCTAAATTTAACACTGTGTGCATAAGTGTCAACAAAAATTAAAGCACAAAGGAAAGTAAATGACACAGAGATTTTTGTTGACGAAGTGGAAACTCAGTTAAGAGAAAAACCACTCCGGGGCAGCCAAACCCAGGAATTCCACTATTTAGAAGACATAGCTAGATACAAGACAGTAACACTAACATGTACCGATGCAGTGGTCGTACCTTGATCTCTGACGTGTAACCCAACACGAACGCTTCCCAACCAGGTTCACCTACCTGAATGGGTCTTCAATGAAACTCCTTACCTTATAGCCGACCTCTAAGATAGACTTCGGTTTACAGCACAGGACACTTGTAAAACGGCTTCAGAGGGATTGATGACTTCTCTGAGCTCTAATGGAATTCACACCCTTGACAAGGCTTTAGAGGAAATATCACGTCTCTAAGCTGTAGAGAATTCACCACCGAATTTTGTGTTGAAAGCATGCCTCAAGCCTCTTATTTATAGGCTTTGGAAATCCAAAATCGACTCAAAAACAGAGTCTGAAACACGCGCGTCCGGACGGGTCAAGTTTTTCTTATCCGGAAAGTAATTCTGGAATGTTCTGCAGGGCTGTCCAGACGGGAAAATCTTTCCGTCCAGACGTAGACCGTCCGGATGCTTATAGGGTCTGTCCAGACACTCAAATTACATCATTTTTTCTAAGCTTTCCAATGAAGCCAATTTGGTCCCAATCCGATTTTTGAGTAAAGAGTTATGACTAAAATACCCGAGAGTGTCCGGACGGTGTTGTCCTAGCGTCCGGACGGTTGCACTTCGGCTGCACAAAATTACCATAATAACGCTTGGAGCGTTTGGACCTTGAAGGCTAACGTCCGGACGGTTGAACTGGTGCACGCAGTTTCCATATATGAAGCTTGATCGTCCGGACCATGAAGGCTGACGTCCGGACGGTTGATCTTGGTATGCACGTTCTTGCCTTATAGAGGACATCGTCCGGACGAGATCACACATCGTCTGGACGGTAGCAGCCGTCTTCCCATAACTGTGCCTTGAGGCAGAAACCCTATTTCTTGTCAAACACTGAATGGCGTCCGAACGGTATAACCACGTCGTCCGGGCAGATGCGCTGGAACACTGGGATTTTCTCTAACTCTGAAGAGCGTCTGGACGATATGCCATTACATCCGGACGGATGCAGTCTTGAACTGTTCGAAGCTTCTAGACACTAATGGGCGTCCGAACGGAAAGATCTCGTCGTCCGGACGGATGTTGCTGACTGATGAGCGTCCGGACGGAATACCACGTCGTTTAGACGGCTGACAGGGAATCGAAATAAATCATTGAAAACTTCACAGAATCTTCTCGAAGAACATTGCTCAAGAGTAGACTCTGGATAAAGCAGCATCCCTATGAATGTAGCAACATTACATAGAAGTGATTTTGTCCAACAGAATGTAGCCAACACAAAAACTAACAAACTCCCCCTTTGGCCATTCTGGGACAAAAATCACCTGACTGGTTTAAAAATACAATCCCGGTCCAAATCAACAATTACTCCCCCTTTTTGTCACAAAGGGACAAAGGGTAAAACAGAGTAATGAGAAAAACCACACAACAATTACTCCCCCTTAATGTCTCAGAAGGACAAGGGTAAACGGAGTAATAATATCCACAGACAAAAACGTTCTAAAATCCAAAACAATAGGAAAGTAGAGAAACGTCTGTAAATGGCCCAAAAGAGAGGAACAGAAATCCTCCAAGTATCAAATCCCAAGACCTTTGGAAATTGAACATCCGACTTCAACAATAGTCAATTTTCCAAAGGATACATCTGTCAATCACTGTGCTGGAAGCCGCTGGATGTCGTATCCCTAAAAAACCAATCAGAAATATCTTCAAAAATACCATTAGATCCTGTTAGTTCTAAACATAATGTGGTATTTAACACGACTGTCAAATGGATGCCAAAGAGAAATATAAGCAATGCAGCTACTCATAAGGCATAAATATATCATGATCAGCCCAACACACAGACAGAAAAGGATTATTCATGCACAATATCTCAAGAAAATATCCCAATAAATATTCCAATATTCTAAAAGCACAAAGACTTAAAAGAATAACGAAAGACACAAAGAAGATCATGGGATGAGAAGAGGTGTGCAACAAATGCCAAAATCTCGAGCGAAATCCACGAGAAAAACACACAAGATGCCATGATAAATCAATAAAAATGCAAAGATGTGTGTATGACAGAGAAAGAGAAGCAAGTCTTAAACCTATAGAGATCCTGACCGGATGAGCAATTGCTAGGTCAGCATATGGTAAGACTGCTCTCGTTTTGGACGTAAGAATAAGTCCGTCCAAACACAACACATTGAAAATTTTGAAACTTAAGGAAAATTTGCAGACAAATAATTTTTCCAAAGGCAGTTTCAGAAACACGCATGTATAATCAACAGATAACACAATCAGAGAGCATCTCAAAACTAAGCAGAGATAAAAAAGAGAGTTGAGATTTCAATAAGCACAAATAACTTTTCCTGATCACAGAAAATTCAAATAGGCAACTCAACTCAAGCAATGCGTGTGTGTGTGGAGACTCTTTTCCCACAAGGTATGACTTTCCAAGACATGACAAAGAGCAACTAGATTTTCTAGGTACGAGAGAAAATCAAAGACAAATAAGCCAAAAGTCAAACCTTATAACTTACTAGGGCCTAGCCACCCTCATCTGATACACTCCCCCAAAGAAACAACACATATTCTGTTTTACTTGTACCATGTAGGACAAGATAAATTTTTACTTGCTCATAGAGGGCAAGGTAAATTTAAGCACATAAGCAGTGATTAAACAAATTTAAAGCACATAACTTTTTATGAATTACTGCTCGAATCTTATGGTACTGCAAACTGAAGGGAGTGCCAGAATTTATAGATGCTAGGTTCAACTAGCCTGTGGTCAATTTGGCCATCTAATCAAGGACTTCTACTCATATCCAAAATCTCCAAAAGCAACGAGTCAGAGAAGGAAAGAAGTACCTTAGGGGAGTCCGGGATAGTGTACTTTTTCCATCGCATGAGGAAAGAAGCTATCCTACTTTTGCATAAATAGGAAAAACACTTGGCTAATATAGTCAAAACTCTCGAATATATCTAAGCATAGTAAATTAATGCTCACAGAGGAGAGATATCAGGTAAAGATACATACAGTACCTAATAAGCCAAGAGAAAGAAAATCCTGCAAATTCTCCCCAATTTTTTTTTTTGTTGAAAACCGATAAACAGAAAAACAACAAACACATGCTCAGAAAAGGAAATGACATCTAATCCCAGCATGTAAGGTAAAACCAAACCTATCCACATGGAGAGAGGTTTAGAAATACCAAGACAGAGAAGCAGCCGCCCGACGTACTTTAACTGTCATCCCCAAAAATATCTGCAGAATCTTATCAAGATAACAAGAGAAAATATGGGGATACAATAAACAGTTCCTCAAACAGAATGCAAGGCATGAATAAAATATGACAAGATAGAAAATGCAATGCAAACATACCTGACATGCACTAGGATTAAGGAACCACAATCCTAGGCATGGGAGACTTCACCTTTACTAGGTAAGTCCACTCCCCCTCAAGGGGTGAATGGTCACATCCTTCCTGACCCGTACCTGCTTCACCCGAGGCGGTAGCTTGCAGGTTTTGTCCATGTTGTCCATTCTCCGTACCATACCTTGTATTAGGTTCAGCAATCCTTCATGGGCATGGCTGCCATTGGGCTTATGCGGCTTTCTCTTGTAGCGCCTTGATTTGCCACTCTGATTAGCAAGAACAAACTTCTGTTGATGCCGTAGAGCCTGAAGAGCCATCGGAGGTGTAGCTCTTATTGGCAGCTTCCTCTGAACCTTCAACTTCTGGAGTTGTGGACATTTGGGTCGGACGTGACCGATGATGCCGCAGTGATGACAGATGGGCAAGCTTCTTTTGTTTGAATGCTTCTTGACATTCTCTGTAAAATTATGGTTAGCATTCTTATACATAACAGTGCCCTTACCTTCTATATGTCTCCTATGCGGAGGAACATATTTTGATGAGGAAGAATCTTCAACTTTACATTTCCTCATAGCATCCTGCTTGATCCAAGGCCTATGGGATTTCAACAAACAACAATTTGGCCTAATATGACCAATCTTCCCACAATTATGACAAGTAGGGACAAACTTACCATGAGCTTGTGTACCTATGTCTTTGGATTTTGGCATCACACAATCATTCAAGCAAGAATTATCCAAACAAGCAGTGTCTACTATCACAGGCTTAATAATAAAGGAATCTAATTCAGAATCATAAACATGTGAAGCAGAAGCACTCAAATCATCAACAACTAAATTAGGCTTGTTGGAAATATCTGAATGAATACACATCATGCTTTTCAAATTATCACTAGAGAAAACAAAATCTTTTAATTTAATCTCTAGTGAATCAATAATGTTAAACAGAATGGTATTCTCAGATCTCAAAAAGTCAAATAAGGCATGTGATTCAGACAATTGAACAATCAAAGACTCTTTTTCTTGCTTCACCTTTTTAAGCTCTTTATGTGAAATTTTAGAATGATGATCATTCTTCAATTTATTAAAAACCTTCAAGAGCTTAATATCAGAATCCTCATTTGATAACTGAGAAGAATTCATGATAAAAGGTGCAATAAAAAATAGAAGTCACAAAGAGATGAGGATCACACTCATGAATTAAATCCTAAACAGAGTGTGCCGGCTCTGATACCAATTGAAAAATAATATGGACTTCTAAATTTAACAGTGTGTGCATAAGTGTCAACAAAAATTAAAGCACAGCAGAAAGTAAATGACACAGAGATTTTTGTTGACCAAGTGGAAACTCAGTTAAGAGAAAAACCACTCCGGGGCAGTCAAACCTAGGAATTCCACTATTTAGAAGACATAGCTAGATACAAGAAAGTAACACTCACATGTACCGATGCAGTGGTCGTACCTTGATCTCTGACGTGTAACCCAACACAAACGCTTCCCAACCAGGTTCACCTACCTGAATGGGTCTTCAATGGAACTCCTTACCTTATAGCCGACCTCTAAGATAGACTTCGGTTTACAGCACAGCACACTTATAAAACGACTTTAGAGGGATTGATGACTTCTCTGAGCTCTAATGGAATTCACACCCTTGGCAAGGCTTTAGAGGAAATATCACGTCTCTAAGCTGTAGAGAATTCACCACCGAATTTTGTGTTAAAAGCATACCTCAAGCCTCTTATTTATAGGCTTTGGAAATCCAAAATCGACTCAAAAATGGAGTCTGAAACACGCGCATCCAGACGGGAGCTAGGGCCATCCGGACGGGTCAAGTCTTTCTTGTCCGAAAAGTAATTTTGGAATTTTCTGCAGGGCCGTTCGGACGGGCAAATCTTTCCGTCCGGATGGAGACCGTCTGAATGCTTCTAGAGTCCTTCCAGACACTCAAATTACATAATTTTTTCTAAGCTTTCCAATGAAGCCAATTTCGTCCCAATCCGATATTTGAGTAAAGAGTTATGACCAAAATACCCGAGAGTGTCCAGACGGCTTGACCGAGCGTCCGGAAGGTCAACTGCAACCGCCTCTCCAAGATAGCGCTGAAAGCTTCCATACTAGGGCCGCGTCTGGACGGTGTTGCCCTAGCGTCCGGACGGTTGCACTTCGGCTGCACGAAATTACCATAATAAGGCTTGGAGCGTCCAGACCTTGAAGGCTGACATCCATATATGAAGCTTGATCGTCTGGACCATGAAGGCTAACGTCCGGACGGTTGAACTTGGTATGCACGTTCTTGCCTTATAAAGGACATCGTCCGGATGGGATCACACATCGTCCGGACGGTAGCAGCCGTCTTCCCATAACTGTGTCTTGAGGCAGAAACCCTATTTCTTGTCAAACACTGAATGGCGTCCGGACGGTATAACCACTTCGTCTGGACGGATGCGCTGGAATATTGGGATTTTCTCGAACTCTGAAGAGCATCCGGACGATTTGCCATTACGTCCAGACGGATGCAATCTTGAACTGTTCGAAGCTTCTAGACACTGATGGGCGTCCGGACGGAAAGATCTCGTCGTCCGGACGGATGTTACTAACTGATGAGCGTCCGGACGGAATACCACGTCGTCCGGATGGCTGACAGGGAACCGAAATAAATCCTTGAAAACTTCACAGAATCTTCTCGAAGAACATTGCTCAAGAGTAGACTCTGGATAAAGCAGCATCCCTATGAAAGTAGCAACATTACATAAAAGTGATTTTGTCCAACAAAATGTAGCCAACACAAAAACTAACAATTACGTGCAGCCGAAGTGGAACCGTTCGGATGCTAGGGCAACACCGACAGGACGCGGCCTTGTATGGAAGCTTTCAGTGCTACTTTGGAAAGGCGGTTGCAGTTGACCGTCCGGACGCTTGGTCAAGCCGTCCAGACACCCTCGGGTATTTTGGTCATAACGTTTTACTCAAATATCGGATTGGGATGAAATCGATGTCGTTGGAAAGCTAAGAAAAAGTTCTATAATTTGAGTGTCCGGACGGCCATTAATAGCGTCCGGACGGCCCTAAAGAAAATTCCAGAATTACTTTCCGGACAAGAAAAACTTGGCCCGTCCGGACGGACCTGGCTCCGGTCCGGACTCGCGTACCTCAAAATCCGTTTTTGACTCGATTTTGGGTTTCCAAAGCCTATAAATAAGAGGCTTGAGGCATGCTTTCAACACAGAATTCGGTAATGAATTCTTTACAGCTTAAAGATGGTGTTTAGGGAGATATTGAAGATCTGCTAGCTCTCTAGCTTTACCAGTGTGTGATTTGATCATCTGTGAAGTCTATCTTAGGGGTTGGCCCTAAGGTAAAGGATTCCATTGAAGACGCCTTCGGGTAGGAGACCTGGTTGGGAGGCGTTCGTGTTGGGTTACACGTTAGAGAGCAAGGTACGACCACTGCATCAGGTGTATGTGAGTGTTACTACTTTGTATCTAGTCTTGTCTTCTGAATAGTGGATATCCTGGTTTGGCTGCCTCGGAGTGGTTTTTCTCTTAATTGAGTTTCCACTTCGTCAACAAAATATTTGTCTCCTTTAATTCCGCATTTAATATTTTATTGCACACTGTTCATACACACTTGTTAAAATTAGAAGTCCATCCGCATAGAAGACATATAAAAGGTAAGGGCAATGTTATTTGTAAGAATGCTAACCATAATTTTGCAGACAATGTCAAGAAGTATTCAAACAAAAGAAGCTTGCCCATTTGTCATTACTGCGGCATCACCGGTGACATCCGATCCAAATGTCCACAGCTCCAGAAGTTCAAGGTTCAGAGGAAGCTGCCAACAAGAGCTACATCAGGCACTCTACCTCCTACGGCACTTCAGGCTTCACGGCATCAGCAGCAGTTTGTTCCTGCCTATTAGAGTGGTAAATCAAAAAAGAACAAACCAAGGCGCTACAAGAGGAAGCCATAGAAGCCCACTAGCAACCATGGCTCTGAAGGGTTGCTGAGCCTGATGCAAGATATGCTAAGGACTATGGCCAATATGGACATAACCCGCAAACCATCTCCACGGGTTAAGCAGGTATTGGTTAAGAAGGATGAGACCATTCACCCCTTGAGGGGGAGTGGACTTACCTAGTAAAGGTGAAGTCTCCCATGCCTAGGATTTTAGATCCTAAATCCTAGTGCATGTCAGGTACGTTTGCATTGCATCGTTTATCATGTCTTGCATTCTGTTTGAGGAACCTTTTATTCTATCCCCATATTTTCTCTGGTTTTCTTGAGAAACATCTGCAGATATTTTTTTTGGGGATGACAGTTAAAGCACGTCAAGCGGCTGCTTTTTTGTCTTGGTATTTCTATACCTCTCTCCATGAGGACAGGTTTGGTTTTACCTTACATGTTGGGATTAGATGTCATTTCCTTTTCCATAAGCATGTCTTTGTTGTTTTTTTTTTGTTTATTATTTTTCAACAAAAAAAAAAATTGGGGAGAAGATGCGGAATTTTATTTTTTCTTGATAGCTTTTCAGATATTGCATGTGTTTTTGCCTGATATCTCAGTTCATTGTGCATTGATTAAATATGCTTCTATATGATTGAGAGTTTATGCATGATATCTGCTAAGTTTTCCTATTGCATCTTAATGATAGATAGTTACTTTCCTCATGCGATGAAAATGTGCACTATCTAAGACTCCCCTAAGGTACATATTTTCCTTCTCTGACTTTTTGCTTCTAGAAATTCTAGATAAGAGAAAATGTCTTTGATTAAGATGGTCAAATTGACCACATGCTAGTTGAACCTAGAGCCTAAAAATTCTGGCACTCTCTAGGTTGCAGCACCATAAGAATCAAGCAGTAAATCATATGCATTATGCGCTTTAAATTGTATATTCAATGCTTATGTGCTGAATTTGCTATATGCATTGCCCTCTACGTGCAAGTAAAAATTTTACTTTGTCCTTCATGGTACAAGTAAAACAATTAGGTGCTGCATCTTAGAGGGAGCGTATCAAATGAGGGTGGCTAGGCCCTAGTAAGATAAGGTTTGACTTTTGGCTGATCTTTCATTGATTTTCTCTTGTTTGGAAAATCTAGTTGCTTTTTGTCATATCAGTGAATTTCATACCTTATTGAGAAAGTCTTCACACACACACACGCATTGCATAAGTTGAGTAATCTAGTTAAAATTTCTATCTGCAGGGAAATTTGTGCTTATTGAATACTTAACTCTCATTTATATCTTTGCATATTTTTGCAATGCTATTTGACTACTTTATCAGTTGATTATACATGCGTGTTCTAAAGCTAACTTTTGGGAAAAATATTTTTCTACATATTTTCCTCAAGTTTCAGATTTTCAAGTGTGAAGCATTCGGACGGACCTATTCTTCGTCCAGACGAGAGCAATCTAGCCATATGCTGACCTAGCAGTTGCACATCCGGACAGGATCTCTAAAGGTTTAAGACTTGCTTCTCTTTCTCTGCCATACACACATCTTTGCATTTTTATTGATTTATCATGTTGTGTGTTTTTCTCGTGGATTTCTCCCAAGATTTTGGCATTCTTTCCACATCTCTTCTCATCCCATGATCTTCATTGTGTCTTCCGTTATTCTTTTAAGTTTTTGTGCTTTAAGAATATTGGAATATTTGTTGATTGGGATCTTTTCTTGAGATATTGTGCATGAAAATCCTTCTCTGTCTGTGTGTTGGGCTAATCTTGATATATTTATGCCTTATGAGTAGCTGCATTGCTTATATTTCTCTTTGGCATCCATTTGACAGCCG